>NC_082689.1:67711766-68069266 GCF_949987515.2 Delphinus delphis
GCTAAATATACTAAATAAGTTGCTTCCTCACTACCTACTTCCCTGTTCCTATATAGGAATAAATGTATGAGGGAGAGAGAGAGATTTTCCTTCCAACTACTAAGAAAACTATATGAATTTCAAGCAGCTGAACATTACCCCAAAGTTATTACCCAACTCTTCAAACTTTAAGAAGGGATTAAAATTCCTTAGGAATGCTGCAGTCTTCTAAGTGAGTCTTAAAAACGTAAATGAAGAAGCAGCTGTAACTGTTTATAAGTGAAAGGAATACCCAAGAAGTATGTTTGCTCTTAAGAAGCCTATCCCAAACCCATTATGAGATTTAAAATTTCCATCTTCTCCCCTGTTCCCCAGTCTCTCATCCTCTTCCCTCTCCTTTCCATTTTCCTTCCACTGCTCCATTCTCCACCTTCATTTTAGGTGCTGAATCCATTAGACTTTAATGAGCAATTTCCACTATCTGGTAATAACACTGTCTTTTTCTAAATTCACTTGAATATAACTCTTGGGCAAGATCATTTCAATTCCAAATATTACCCCAGATGACTGGTCTGATAGGTCCAACATTATTTTTTTAAGAAAAAATCATAACAAGATAAGCAGTGGTTATAATAATTTAATCTATTTTGAAAGTATTGCAAGTGTTTCATTTTTGTAAAGAAAACTACGAACAGTTGCCATTTTTGTTACTTCATATAAATATATATATATACACACCGCGCACACACACACATACATATGAACATGTTATATAGTTAGGTGCACAAGCAAATTTGAAAGAAAAGTTGTCTTATCTTGCTAAACCAATTTATTAACACCAAACATGAGCTAAACACAACAATAGCCATAGTAGCCATTTGCTGAAATGTTTCTGTGTAAACCTTAAATAGAGTAGAAAGAGAAGTAATTTTTAGCCAATGTTATTTTTTTCTGTATGTCGGCATTTAAATCGCATTTTATAAAATTTTAAAAATATATATTTTTTCGCACCTGAAATTTTACTAATTGAAGTTTCAAATCAGAAGCATGATGGTTATCTGCATAAACTGAATGTTAGGTATAAAAATTATGTTTAAAACTTTAGAAATAAAAATGTTCTGTTAATGGGTATCATAGTAAAAATGGGTTAAATGTTCTTCCTAATATGGCCCACCTAGATACATATGAGGCCATCTGACAGATCAATACATATGTAAACAGGATACCAGATCCCAAGTGCAATTAGAAAATCAGATTGGAAATTCTTTATTCTACAATTAAAACACAAGACTTAAAAGGAAAAACAGCACATTTTCAATTAAATCAACTAAGTACAAGTTAGTTACTACCATGTCCCACTTCTAAAATAGTAGCTTTTGTTGGCACGCTTTAGGAAGTAAATGTTTACCCAGAGAAATGTAATTTCCTTTTCTTTTATTTAGAAACTGCATGAGCTGATCTCTGCTTTCCAATTTTCCTTTTACTAGTTAAAGTAGTAGAGAGATTTCTCATTTTCTTCATTTTGTATTAGAATTGCGTAGTTGAGTTTGTATATATTTGAAAGAGAAAGACAATATTTTTCCTAATGTTAATTAGCAACTTTCTTACTTCCACTATGCTTTTTTAAATTAAAAATAAACCTTGATATAACATCAATACCTATTTCCAAAGTTATTTTGAATAACATCTGCTGACGAGAAGCATGCAAAAAACTTTCATGCCGGTAAATGTAATCACTAATAATTTCATCATGATTGTTATGACTACAATTTACTTATTCTTAATTTATTTTTATAATGAACTGCTTCACTAAAATGACAAATGATTCCATTAGTTAAGAAACTAAAATGTCAATTTACATGTGGTCTTCGGTGACTAATTTGCTGAGTTGAGGGTTTTGTTTTCGTTATGATAATAATATTTGGCTATGCTCTGTGAGCAAAATTTATGAGGTCTTAAATATTAATCTTTCGATTTACTGAAACAAGGTAATTTTCAGCTTTAAATTGTTAGCAGTTTCTCTTTCAGGCTCTTGAATACACAAGTTTTAGGCACAAACTTCTGAAACCATGTCATCCAAAAAATAATGCTCACTTTGTTCCCTGGGATCAAAACAATTCTTTTTCACTAATGACTGCAAATATCAGCTCACTTCTAACACAGTTTCCAATGGAAAACATTACTCAGTTGTCAGTAAAAGAAAAGGGATTACATCAGCATTTGGGGGGAAAAAATGTTCTGTTCCTTCTCACTCCATAGTCTATGTTCAATCAGCCTGGAGCTAATGGAAGCCTTCCAGTGCAGAGAAATAAACACACACAGTTGGGCAAATAGTCCAAAATCAAATCTAGTATATAAGGTGGACAATACATAGTTAGTTCCATTACCGAACCCTCCCTTGGGAGCTAGAGCAGCTTCAGAGCCCTTCTCATTACACACCAGCACCATCTGTAGCCAGCCTGAGCCTGATTTGGGAACATATAAAGTACACGAAAAAAATAGACTCATAATCAGGAGCCAGAGAATCCTATTTCAAGTTTAAATTTTGCTTGTGAAAGATCATTTGGTTTTAGACTCAGCAAACAGTGGGCCTCATCACTCACAATGAGGGACGCATGTAGCAAGGATTACTTCAGATCAGGGAGATTGAAGGTAATTGCTACTTTCCACAGGGATGTGTCTAGCTCTCCTATAGCTCAGGAGAGTTACAGCATGGTCCCATTAGCAGCAGAGCTTCTATTCCACTTCAAATGGCAGGTTCTCTTTCCTTGTGGCATTTGTTTCAGTGTTGTTAAATTGCATGATTTAATTCTAAATTGTGAATGGAAAGAAAGCCAATGGCATTGCCATCCTTAAAATCCATAGACACTTCATGTGTGTGTGTGTGTGTGTGTGTGTGTGTGTGTGTGTGTGTGTGTTTGTGTGTGTAGTGTGTGAAATTTAAGAAAGGCTCTGGCTCAAATATAGAGCAGAAAGCTTTTATTTAGTAAACATAAACCATGAATTACTACTAACAGGAGCAGATGATGCCAGTTGTTTCTGTTTGGGGGCTAAAAATTGAAGACATTATTACCAATTTTAAAATATGTTACAAGATTATGTGCAGTATTGGATATTTTCACCCAAAATATGCCAGCTAGCAGAAGTTACTTTATCAATATTTTCTCTTGTCATTTTTATTCCACCTCCATTCCCCAAGCAACCTCCAGCTTCATCTGGTATCAAAATGTCTCTGGAAATCTGATTCTCCTCCTCTATTTGAATCACTCTCATACAGAACTACAAATGACTGTGGTTTTTTGACTTTTGAATGCCATTATAAATATGTAGAGAGCACTGACTACATAAAAAGTATCTAGGGATTTATAGGCAGGGTAGATCACACTCATCTGAGGGGATCAGAGAAGGCACTCTGAACATTGTTTGGACCCTGGCTTCTTGCCCAAGCAGAAGCTGTACTTCCTGTAATCTAAACCCTGATAGTAGTAACCAGCCCCCAACCTAGGAAAACCCACAGTTCCCAAATTGTATCCCTCATCTCCTTCTTGGTGCACATCATAGGTGGGAATCATTAGTTATGTCACACCCTCCTCTGGCCCTCACCTGCTGCTGGAGGTGTTTCCAAGCTTGCCAAACATCAGCTCCTTTCCACGACTTATGGGGCTGCAGGAGCTTTGATTGTCGTCCCTCCTGGTATGGTAGGATGATTAGGACCTCAGCCATGACCTGGCAGTATCTCTAGGTGGCATCCTAACACCCTGGAGTGATAACCTGAATCTCAAACAAGATCCTACAAATAATTAGATATTTCTTTCCCCACCCATCCTCATACTCTGAGATGTGTCGTTTTGCTCTAGGCAAAAATTTTAAGTGGGCAAAGTTGTTATTGCTAATGATGTCCCCCTGCTTCATCCTGAGACAGACCTACCTCTGGACTTCTTTAGAATTTGACTTTTCATGTTCCTGGCCTTGGCTGAGAACTGTCAACAATCCTTCCAAACACTCTTGATAAGTTCTATTCATTTTTGTTTTTAGACTTGATGAATCCCCTTCACCCTAGATTCTGATATAGACTTTTTTTAGAACCTGAACTTTCTAGTAAGGTGGATCTGCAATCAAATCTTATTTCTCTAATTTCCTGGTTGTAGATTTGTATAAATTACTTAATATTTTAAATCTCTGTTGCTTCAACTAAAAAATAGGTATAATAATAGCACTTGCATAATAAGATTATTGTGAGTATTGAATAAATTAATCTATGTAAAGGTCTTTATCAAGTTAGTAATCAATGAATGTTAACTATCATTATTGTTACTTAATAATAATAACAATAATAATAATATAAACCTGCGTTGCAATTTGTCCCTTGCTTAAGATTTTGTTCAGTAGTTCTGATACTCAATCACACCTACCCAGTTCTGATACCTCCTATTATAATACCCAAAACGATGTCCTTGAATACCTTCTTCTCGCAAAAAGACAAGCGTTATCATTTACCAAGTGGTTCCTATTGTTAAATACTGAGCTAAGTACACTATGCACAAATCACTTTTAATCCTTATAACAATTATACAAAGTATGAATTAGTATTACTACCATTTTACAAAAGAGGAAACTGAGGCTCAGAAAAGTTAAGTAATGTGTCCAAGTTCACAGAAAGTAAATGGCATTGTTGGGACTTAAATCTACCTTTGTCTGTGGCAGAGATTGTCATTAACGTCTTAATACTCATTTCCTCTTCTCGTGGACACATTGACTGTATTTTCCAGCCTTCCTTGCAGTGAATTTCAGCCAATGGGATATGAGTGAAAGTCATGTACACAATTCAATTCCTGGCTTCTTTAAAACTCCCATTTAAAATCCTTTAGGTTTTCTCCCCACTTCAACTGGCTGGATGTCAATACCACATGGTGAAAATGGCAGAGCCTTCATCAACTTGGATCCTTGAATAACAGCATGGAGTAGAGTACTTCCCGCCACCCACTCACTTTGCCAACTGAGCTGGAACAAGCTTGTTCTGTGTATGAGACATATGCTTTGCAGTCTTTTAAAATAAATCACAGTCCAATGGTACTGTAACTAATACAGTGTCCAACTCTAATGTATTCTATCTATGCTATTATATTATACTGGCATAAGAACTAGCCAGAAAAGTGTCCCAATCTGCTGAATCACAGAGGAACTGTTGAAATGTTTAACAGGTATTTTGCCTCAACTTTGGAATAAAGGTATTAAAGATTTTAATTAATAATTTCAAAGTATTATAAAATGAAGCCCTTAAATTAGAGAATTATACATTTCAAAAGTTAACTTGTAATGTTCTCCAATTATCCAAAATGGTATAAAAATGAAATATGCAGGATAGCTTTAATCATGGAAATCAATCCCTAAAGCTTTTTTTTTTTTTTTTTTTTGCAGTACCCAGGCCTCTCACTGTTGTGGCCTCTCCCGTTGCAGAGCACAGGCTCTGGACGTGCAGGCTCAGCGGCCATGGCTCACGGGCCTAGCCGCTCCGCGGCATGTGGGATCTTCCCGGACCAGGGCACGAACCCGTGTCCCCTGCATTGGCAGGCGGACTCTCAACCACTGTGCCACCAGGGAAGCCCCCGTAAAGCTTTTTAAAACGTTGTTTAGAATTATCCATTGTATCCATGGTTTTGTACCTCTCTTTGACACATTTTTGAACTGAACTAAATTTTGATATCCCACACAAAGAGTTGATTACACGTTTTAAAAAGTAGTATTCTATCAAAATCCTCTGCATGTTGGAACCATTAAGTGTAAAAATTTTTTTTAATATTGCCTTCTCTTAACACATTGATTAGCAACAATCATGACAAGCAATGAATGCTTTTATTTCACAATTTATTCAGAACTTTTCAAAATACATATTTTAATCTACAGACATCCAAATTCAAGGTTTGGTGCCATGGAGGGAAGATTCTATAGTGTACAGTCAAGATAAACATTTTGAAATTAGACAGCCCTATTTTTATATTTTGTCTTTCACATTTATAAGCTGTGTAACTTTGAGAGATTTACTTAAAATCTCTTGGCTTCTGTTTTCTCTTCTGTAAAATAGGGACAATAATTACACCTCCCTCAAAGATTGGATATAGAAGACTGGCAAGAAAAGTATATCAACTGACATATCATAAGTGCTCAATAAATACTATCGTTTTAAAGACTATAATTATTACTAGCCTTAAAATTTTTCAGAAGTATTTTATTTCACATAATCTTTACATTATTAATACTATGCTATGTCAGACATTTCAGATGGAAGAAGTGTGAATTATATTAGCATCTGCTATGTCTAAGACATATTGCGAATGAAAATTGTGTGCTTCATAGATATTTCCAAGAGATTTAGAGTTTTTATTTCAGATTCCAGGAAGAAGAGATTTAATGGCTAATATTTAAATGACAGGAATTTTTCAGTTGGGGTCAAAAGCTTTCTCCTTTTGTGCATGTAATGATGCCAAAGAATTGCAGAACCCCATTCCTCTAGCTTAATCTGATCCCAAATTATGATGAAATAGAATATTCATCAGTTCTCTCTTCTCCTGAAAAAAGCGAATGAGTTAGGAAATAGTGAGTCTCTATCCTCTTTTTGGAGATTTGTTGTTGTGTGTGTGCAGTGGCGGTGGAGGTGGGTGTCTTGTTTTATTGTTGTTTTTATTTTTAAGAGCTAGAACATTTCAGTTCTCAATCTTCCACCCAATACCTACTTGGCTTGCTTTCAGATGCACTATCTAATTGTTTCTCTTTCAGCACAAATCAAGGCACCTCTGGAATCCTGCCTATATCCAAGTTATAGCCATAGAGGGAGTAGAGTCAGGAGGATATTAACAAATTTTGCGTACCAACTGTGAGGATTTTCTGACCACAAATACCCTCCCTTCCCATGTCACCCCACTGCCACATTAAGAAAGTTCTTTAAAGAAAGCAGTTCTGGATGATTCAGCAGTACTTCTCATTGGGTATTCCGAACCTCCATTTAGCCGCTACACATCCATGTTTCCTTACAGCCAACTAAACTCTGCTAAACTCTGCCCTTCCCCCGCTAAACTCATTCTCTTACCCTAAAAACGTCCCTGTTTTCTGTGTCTCTATTTCGTTTATGGCATCATCATCTTTTCATTAGTTCCAAATAGAATCTTGTAGTCATCTTTGACTCCTTCCACCCCAAGTTCTAAAATCAGGCACATCTAACTCTGAACAATCACTCATTTCAGCCTCTCTCTTCATAGCTTTTTCTGTAGTCTGGGCTTCACTCACATCTCACCTAGACTAATCTCTTTGTTTCCATTCACTTTCAACCCACCCAACATCCAATCAGTTCTCTATTCTCTTAGCATAATTCTCTTTCTAAAGCATGATGCTGACATCCCTGCTTCACACCCTGGGATAACTTATTAAGATACCAGTACGTGCTTTGTTCTCACTACGTTTCCCTTTCTGCTAAATGAGATCTTTCCAAGCTGGTGGACTTGGGCTTTATTGAAGAGAAGTTGCAAGGTAGAAAGCAGGAACTCCTTGCAGAAAACCACTTCTGCCAGCTTTTGTTTTCTACAGCCTGAGTACACCGAAAGGATTATTCTCCCAGGCATGTGAGAGGAGAGCTTCTTTGAGGAACCAAGGTGTCACGCACAACGCCAAACACCAGACGATTCTTCTCTCGAGAAAGGTTTATTTCTTGGGGGACTAGAGAAAGATTCACTCTAGTTGATGTTGGCAGTGGACTCAGTGGTGGGCTTGTTATCAGAAGGAGCAGGCAGCAGCCGCCTTTGGGCAGAATCTCTATTGAAGGTAGGGTCCTCTGGAAACAAATTTGAAGCAGAGTTTTGTGTGCAAGATGTTTATGAGGGACCAACACCCATACTAAAGAAAGGAAGAGGGGAGGAAACAGGGATTGGGTAGTGGGAGCAACTTAATTGTGGTGCAGACTAGACAAAGCCTTGGTCAACCCAACATGGAGCCCTAGGATGAAAACTGCTCACCAGACCTGTCTTGCATCATAGGCTGCCCTGGGAAGGTTACGACCTTGGGTGAAGAGGTTCTTTGAGGCTGAAGCAGAAGACCCTGAAGGAGATGAGAGCTGGAAGCTGAGGACTGGAAGCTGGAGGACCACACCTCTCACAGTTGAGCAACAAGCCCTTCTCTTTCTTCCTCTTAATTATCAAGCACAAATAAGTGTAAAGGTCTCTTGCTGGTAAGAGCAAGGCCTCTTCAATCTCCCTGACTTTGAGCATCACAGATGGAAACAGTCGAGACAAAAAAAACACAGGAGCTGAAGTCCAGCCTCAGAGTAGCTGGCAGTGGGCAACTCTTGCAAACCCATCAGTAGCCAAGGTGCATGTCAACAGGAGCCATTCATGGACACACATGAACATTTCTAAAATTTTTCAAAATTATTTACAAAAGATAAACTTATAAAAAATTTAAGTATTCTGAAGCCAAGCAATTGGAGGTTGAATCACAAAAATTTGAACATTGTGTATAATGTTCAAAAGGGCAAGTCTGTGATATTTGGTTTATAGTATTTACATACCTGCAAGTTTGCCTTCCTAACTAGATTATAAATTTCACAAGATTGAAAATATCTCTTTTGTGCTTACAAGACATTAAATACACATGTCAATGAAAATGAAAGGATTTACAGTTATATATGGGGGTCTCAAATTCTCATAATTTATTAATATATTAGATTGCATACTCTCTTTTACTTTCCATAGAACAGAGGTGGTTGTTTAAAAAGGATTGTATTTTTAATAAACATATGCATACAAACTATAAGTTATCTAAAATGTGAATAAATTGTATGGCACTGCAAATTACCTGAAACAGTCCCTCATTCTTGAGTGTGTATGGGGGAGGGGATAAAAGAGGATGCAATGTGTTTGCGTAATGCGTATGTGGAAAAGAGAAAGATAGAATAAGAGTTATATATATTCTGAAGTCTACCTCAGAAACGCCCCACTCTTGAAGTAAAAATGTTTAGAAAACATTGATCAGATTCCATGAAATAAAGAGAATAAAAAGTTGAGTGTCAAAAAGTAATTGCTACTATGTGTCAGGCAGTGAGCATACAAAATGATTAAGACAAAAGAGAATGAAATGAGCTCCCAGTCATATATAATAACTGACATTTGTAAAGTGCTTTCACTTACATTTTTCCAATTGACCAGCTAGGGCATGAATCATAATCATCCTCACTTTACATATGAGGAAACTGATGTCAGATGCCTAGTTGAGGACAGAAGTATGATTTTGAATCTGTGATAACTGATACAACATCCTCCCTCCTAATTAGCTACTGACACTGAATTGAAAATGTTCTTAAATTTGTATATGTTAAATAGTATTTATTGATCTTTTCATTCAGTCAGTCCACAAGAATTTAGTGAGCGCAATGATCAAGGGCACCAAGTGATGGGGATATACAGATAAAATAGACCAGATTCCTGCCCTGAGAATGACTACATTCTTAAAGCATATGATTCTGTGGAGAGAGGGAGATGGGATGTTCTAAGATGCACTCTCATGATAAATCTAGGAAGAAGGATAAGTAAGAAAGTTCCATGAAGATGATTTTGGGAGAGGCACTCCAAAGTAAAGCAGCATATGGATTTCTCCTTATGGAGTATGCAATATCAAATCTTTACGTGGATGAACCATTTGGAAACATAAGTGAAGTCATACCCTCAAGGATGCTGTCTGCACTACTGAAGAATTAATTCTGTACACAATGAGGGCTAATAAATGATTTTAAGCTAAAGAATCAGGATTTTAGAACCAACAGCATCACTGCGCAGCAATGTGGAAATTGCTTTCACTTAAGAACATGGGTAGCATAGAGGAAAGTTAAGCTGTAGCAATAGTCAATGGGAAGAAATGTAGCAGTCCAAACTAACAATGGGTAAGTAAGTCTAGAGGGAGGCAGGCTGGATAGTTTAGGAGTTATTTAAAAGATAGTCTTAACTGGATTTCATAATAGATTTCAAATAAAACTTAGTGAGATGCTTTTTCTCTGGGATAGAGGAAAACAAACAAGGATGGATTTATTGGTGGGAAAGTGGGAAATTGAGCAAGTCCATGTTGGACTTATCTGTCATTGAGGAGAATAGATCACCTGTTACAGGGAGAAAAAGGACCTGGTGGGATAGCGATTTGATATTGCCTCTGTGTGAGATGAAGGGCAGCATGTAAAAAGATCTCTGATATCATGGCCCATCCGAGGGTCCTTGCCACACTCTTGCCACAGCAGTATTATGCAAGTCAAGGTAACTCCTCTCCAATGGCTCTTAGCACTTCAGGGCTCGAGTCAAAAGTGCCAGGCTGTGTGGATCCTGTCCTCCGGTGTGGAGGGGTTAGTTTGGCAGAATGATGGGAGTTGAAATATTATTCCATGATCTCTGAGCTGGGTACAACAAAAAGCAGGGAGAATTGGAGCTGAGACTGGAGGCCTCGATGAAAAGACTGGACGGAGTGGAAGTAGAGATGAGAAGAACCAGAAGAGGATGTCATGTCAAAGAGAGTACATTGTAATTTACACTGTCTGAATTCATACAATGTTTCTGTGCTCAGTGCGGTGCAGTAGTCTTGTACAGCACTGTATTATGCAGAATAACATGTTAGAGGTAAAAAGGACTTTAGAGACCATTTATTCTCATCCCTTCATTTTACAGATGACAAAAGTGCGCCCTAGAAATCAGGCAGCTAGCTAGTGCAGAGCTGAGGGATGAAACACTGACTTCACCGGGAGGTCTGCCTACCCTCAGTAGAGCTTAAATATTAAAAAAGATTTGTTAAACACTTGCTAAATGCGAGGCCCATTGATAAGCACTGATTGATATATAATCCCTATTTTCAAGGAATTTGCTACCTAGTGTCCTACTGAGAATTCATATTATGTATTAAATGAAACAGTTATTAAGGTGACATTCTGAAAAAGCAGGAATCCAAACTCCCTCTAAATTAAGCAAGGTTTGTCATCAAAGGGTTGAATAGCTGCCCTTTTTTCGGTGGAATCACAATTTTCTATCACCAAACATAGATAGTGGCATAATTTTTATGTTCTAGGACCACAAATGATAGTTTCTATGAATAATGCCTGCTGAAAACAAAGTAAATAAACTGGAAAGTTATTTCACATCTTTAGTTTCCTACCTGCAATATTAAACTGTGTTCATTGTTTCCTCAGCTTTTCCTGTTAACAACCAATTTCTGGTGAGGCTGGAATTAAAATTGTGTGCAAAATGCTTCATTTTTTTCTCAACAATTATTTTTATATTCTTCACCTCTGGTGAAATGACCCCTACCCATTGCATCATTTTATAAGAGGCAATCAGGAGTTTTACAGGAAAAAAAAACCACATATTTTATTAAATTAATTTAAAAAGAAATATTTGAACATGAAATTCTACATAGTATAAATATTTTATAAGGGAAATAGCAATAAAAATTAATATTTAGTTGTATTATTCATGTGCAAGGGGAAAAACCTGCTAACTAATTTGGAAGCCAATGGTTCTCCTCCTAGAATATTCCAAATAGCATATATGGAAAAATTTTGCTGTACCATATTTTAACATTTGCTTATAATAACTCTGTTTTACTGTTTTAAAACTATACTAATGATTATATTTCTCACATATTTTCTTGAGTGCTCACATACCTCAGAGATATAATATATAAAAATAAATGTGAAATTCACAAAACCACTACAACCAAATTGGAAAGAATCCAATATAGTACATATTAAAACTTCTCGGTGAAATGTGAGACAGAGATCTTTACCAGCACATCCCTTTTATGTGCATGATGCAATATGTGGGCTGGGGAAGCTCCCTGCTACATGGGTTACTCTATGGGAATAAGTGCAGACTTCAGGAATATTACTCTTCTGGTGTAGTTCTCACAGCACTCTTTAGAACTGTCAGAGATGTCTTAATGGCCTGAGTAATTTAGTTCAGATTCTCAGGGTTCTTTACTCCCACAAAATAAAATCTCCTCTGGGAGGATTATCACATTGAAATCATTCCTGAGTGTGTCCCTTTCGAAATTTTAATTTTTTTGATACAAACTTTTGCACAGAAATAAAGGTGATTAAAAGTAAGATTCTGGGACTTCCCTGGTGGTCCGGTGGTGAAGACTCCATGCTCCCAGTGCAGGGGGTGCGGGTTCCATCCCTAATCAGGGAACTAGATCCCGCATGCCGCAACTAAAAGATCCTGCAGGGGGCAATGAAGATCCTGTGTGCCGCAACTAAAACCTGGCACAGCCAAGTAAATAAATAAATAAATATATATATATTTTTTAAATGTAAGATTCTGTGAAAGATTTCAAACATCTTACCATCCTTATTTATGTGTTTTCACGAAGTAATCAGTCAGCACTGAGCATTCCCTGAAAAATATTTAACCTCCGAAATGACTCAAGTAAGTTCAAATATCTCTTTCTCGGAGAATATACAAAATATTCTTAACACAGGTTTTCACCATCCTTGCTGTTCCCTCGAGAATGAATTCATGCAGTTGATTAAAATAGCATGTGACACGTTGAGACTTGTCTTTTTTCTAAGTATAACCGATTTCCAGTGAAAGGAGTCATTTAAGCTACATGTGGGCAGTAGCTTAGAGCTGTGATTTCAAGGTGTTGCCCCTAGACCAGCCATATCAGCAGCAACTGGGAATTTGTTAAAAAAAAAAAAAAAAAGCAAATCCTTGGGCCATACCTCAGACATTCTGAATAAAATATTTCAGGGGTGGGGCCCAACAATCTGTATATTTACAAGTCTTCTAGGTTATTCTAATGCAAATTAAAGTTATATGACTGTCTTAAAATTTACCTCACCAGCAGAGGCCCATTTCTTAGTCCAGAAAGCATTGCTATACTCAATAAAACATTTGCTGAATGAAGGAATAAATGAATGAATGAGTCATAGTTTGTGAGACGGTCTTCAATAAGTCTTAGATTCCCACCCCAGCAGTAACTAAAAACACCAAAACTGGGTACTACTAGATAAAGCTCAGGCAAGGTATTCCTTTATTTAGTAGTTGGTCACACTATAACGCCAATTACTCTTAGTCACTGACTCACAATGAATTTTAGATGCTCATTTCAGAATGAGTATATAGAGCTGTATGTCTCAGTTCCTGGTCACTTCAATAGGCCCAAGGTGCTGGTAAGAGACGGACATAATAAAACAGAACCCATGGCATTCTACCCTGCTCACTACGGAAAGCCAGAAAGTGCTACCTGATGTTGAGGTCCCCTGCCCAGCACGCAGTAAAGCCAATCTATTGACACCGGGTTGTGGTGAAGGAAAATGCAGTGTTTATTGCCAGGCGCCAAGCAAGGAGTTCAAGCAACTAGTGCTCAAACGCCCCAAACTCCCCGGAAGGCTTTCAGGAAAATGTTTTTAAAGACAGGATGAGGGAAAGGGCTGCGGGGTGTGTGATCAGTTCACGGACATTCTTCTGATTGGTTGGTGGTAAGGTAATCAGGAGAGGAGTCAACATGATCAACCTTCTGGTTCTAACTGGTCTGGGGTCTACATGCTTGTGGTCCGCATGCAGTTAACTTCTTCCATTGGTTGGGGTTTCAGTATCGGCAGAACAGCTCAAAGAATATGGCTCAGAATATTATCTTTAGCCTTTGAGGGGGAACTAAAGGTCCTTGACTTTGTTTAAAGGCTGAACTATTATTATTTTGTCTGGCTTGACTGTTTTCCTTTGTTTCTGCATTTTCTCACTTCTCTGATTAAATTTATTCTTTGGAACTTAGGGGAGGCTAAAGTTTTTCTACAAACAAGAGGCAGGCAGAGGACATGGAGTGAGGGGTGGGGTCTGTCCCAGAAGGGCCCCAGAGGGTCCTGCTTGGTTACACCTTTTCTGTGGAAATAAAAACAGGTATGAGAAATATGTCAGCAGATCATGCAATTAACTCAAACTATAAAACAAAGCCTAGAATGATTGTTGAAAATCCTTCACGGTGGATAACTATCTAAGATGTAGTCTAAATAAAAGTGAAGACAATTTATTTTTAGTCTCTGTGACATTTAAAATGTGTAAAACTTTCTAGGTAATTGCCTGAACGTGCTTCCACTCACGTGTACCATTTCTCCTGGGCAAAAATTTCAGGAATAAGGGGAAGAAAGTAATTCTCCTAGTGGATCCCTCACTCACCACCCCTCTTTCTGAGACTATATTGCCAAACTCAAAGTCATGCGGAGAAGTTGAATTTATTGAATTTGTTAGCAACATGGCAACAAATAATTATAGCAAATAATAAGCTAAAGAAAAGGTGACAAATAATAAGCTAAGAAGGCTTTACTGCTTTTACATATCCCTTCCATCACTAAAATAATTTCCTGGGCTTTCAAAATGTGGTGAGAACAATGTCATAATTCTTTTTATTTGGCTTGATTTTCCTGATTCTTGTTCAGATCTGGGGTCATATAAAAATTGTAAAAATTACATATATATGTAATATAATATATATATATATATATATATATATCTCAAAAAGAATAACTCACTAAAAATACTGCTTACAAAAAGATATGGAAAAAAAACAGCGGGATTTCTATTTTGTCAAAACCTTGTTAGTCATGTTTTGGTTTTGGATTTGCAGTCCGTGGTGTATTTTATACTTCTCAAATTTCTTCTGTTCACTTGTGACTCGCAAACCTAATAGAAATCTCTTTTTCCCCTTCAAGTAATACTTGTCTGCTTCTAGGGCTATCAAGGGAATACTTTTTAAAAAATTGTTCAGACCAGCTAGAGCAGTGCACAAATACATACCGAATAGGAACATACTGAAAAACAGCCATTGAAATAGCCAAAATAATCTAAAAGCTCATTGTAAAAAAACACAGAGAACAAAGTAAAAGGAATGCCTTAAGGGCTTAGTTTCAATTTCTGCCATAATCCACCATTTCAGATAGTGTTAATTCCCTAGACTGTGTACATATGGATAATTTAATTCCACAGATAATCTCTAATATTTGTTTGGGGATAAAATGTCAAACTTTTCCCACAAAACCTTTTCACCTCACCTTTGGACAAGTGGTCAAATGGGGGGATTTGTGTTTGCCTCTCATTTGCCTGACTCTGTATGCCAAGGGCAGTGCAAACAAAGTGCGAAGTGAATCTACCCATCTCTCTTCTACCTCAGCTTTGTTTTACCCAGGTTGAGGGAGGGAAGTGAACAATGAAGTAGTAAAATGCAAAAGTCAGAGGTTTTTTTTAAAAAAGACATTGAATTTATTTTAATAATAGAGCGATTATTATATATATATAAATATATATATATTTTTTTTTTTTTTTTTTTTTTTTTTTGCGGTACGCAGGCCTCTCACTGTTGTGGCCTCTCCCGTTGCAGAGCACAGGCTCCGGACGCGCAGGCTCAGCGACTATGGCTCACGGGCCTAGCCACCCCGCAGCATGTGGGATCTTCCCGGACTGGGGCACGAACCCGTGTCCCCTGCATCGGCAGGCGGACTCTCAACCACTGCGCCACCAGGGAAGCCCTATTATTATATTTTAATGTAACAAATAAATTAAACCCTCCACATAAAAAGTGGATACCTCATTGTTCAGTTTGGAAAGGCAATATTGGAAAAAGCTTAGGAGTTTGAGGCAAAAGGCATGTGTTTCAATTGCAGCTCTGCCACTTGCTGAGTGACCTTCAGAAAGTTATAAAAATCTATGAATCTTAGCTTTGTCATCTATAAGATGTGAATAATAATAATTTTCTCAAAGTATTGTTATAAGGATTAAATAAGGTCACGCACATGAAACGCCCTTTTAAACCATAACTACAGCATAGTTGTTACTTTTTAAGAGATAAAGTATAGAAAGAATGTGAAGCACTCTAATATTGGTTGTATATGAGACCAGGGTGTTTCAGAGAAGCTGAACTTCAAAATATCATTGTCAGCAGCAGTCAGTGGAGCTCTCTATGGGCTCCTATTTTTATAAACCCCATTATCATTCAACATGTTCTACACACAGTAGCTGCTCACAAAATCTTTCCCCAACAGACAGATTGAAATCCCAAACAGTAACCAACTGTCTTCAATGCATCTTGTTCTTTGGCTGACTAGAGATGGATAACTAAACAAGAAAAAATCGTTTGCTTTTGTAAAAAAATATATGTTTTATATATAAAGTGTAAATATATATAAAATATATATTTTAAGTGGAAATCCTATACTGAAAAACAGAATTCTCAAGTAGTAGTAATCCACTTCTCAATAATCAAGACCCCAATTTTGTTACAAATATCATTTTCTATGAATTGTTATACATTGTGTATATACAGAGGCTGAAGGCTATGGAGTTCTAACTTTACACTTTTTTTGCAGTTAACTTCTTTATACTCATGAAATGAGTCCCTGAATTTGGAAGACACATATTTTCTTAGGCAATTTCCTTGCTTTAGATAATAAGAGAAAATATGACAAATTTTAATTTATAAGAAATTACAAGTGGTCTCTTTCTCATTTTATTTGTGCATATTCAAATAAAGGATTTAGCTTTTAGCTGCAGTCAGCATCACCAGAGTGAATCACTTCCAAACAGAGAATTGCTAGATAAAAAAATTCGACACCTGGTATAAATATCAAAGAATCAAATAATTGCTATTCCTTAGTGTGCTCATCAGATCATTTTCAGTTGCAAGTGTTAAGAATCTCAACTCCAATGAGCTTATGGAACAAAAGAAAAATGCATTGGCTCTCTCTACCTCTGTCTCTTTTCTCCTTGTACATTATACTTACTCTCTTCTGCTGCCATAGTTCTCCTGTCTTGGGGTAGGACCATAGCCAGCAGCAGCATGGAATCCACATACCAATAGCTCTACTACCAGAGAAAAATTAAATGTTCCCTTTCCAAGTTCTCCAGTTATATTTTTTATCCTGGAAAAGGCTCTTGAATGGCTTGACTTAAGGCACTCCTGGGCCAATCTTGGCTCGAGTGTGTGTGTGTGTGTGTGTGTGTGTGTGTGTGTGTGTTGGGGGTAGGGTCTAAGACCAGAAGAAGTGTGGAAAGGAAAAGAATTCTGGAAAGATAGTATTAATAGCCTTGATATTTAATATAAGAACAAATTATTTTCATTAGTAAAGAAATTCCATTAACTTCTATAATAATTTGAATGAGTATTTTTAGCTAAACAATATAAAAGAGGAAATGCTTTGAGTTATTATTGAAACAATTATAATATCCTTATAGAGGACTGCACTTTAGATGAAGGAAAATTTTTTCATACAATTGCTGAATTTGAACAAGTTTTCTATCAATGAAATCAAAGTGTGATATTGAAGCTTTTATGGTCCTCTGACATCTTGGAAGGCAAAACTTTCCATTACTCCTTCTGAGAAAATTAACTCACTAAAGATTTTCAGCATCATATTCCTGAAACATAACATTTCATATCAGCAGGGTTAAGAAGACATTATGACCTCTAAAAAACACTTCAAAGTAAGTCACTGTTTCTCCAGTTTAAACCATCAAAATAGTAAGGAGATGAATATATACCAAACAAAGGCTTGAAAGAGAGCTGAGTTCTAACTGGCTTCTCTATCTTGATAGTGGTCAATCTTTTAGTGGTCTCTTCTACAGGTTAAGCAAGTTGTATTAGTTTCACCACTGCAAGACTTTTCAGAGGCTTTGATGAACTACCATGTAACACTTCCAATCCTATGTGACTTACAGAACACTTGTAAAAATTGCTCCCACCCCCAGAATATTTATTATCCTCTTCCGTAACAGTGATACTGTTTAAGAACTACTTTCCATATATTCATGACCTGAGACTTGCCATTCCTTACATATTATACAGTTCTTTGACTTTTTAGTAGGACCAAATTTTTAATAAAATATTATAATTAGGAAAGTCATCTTGTTAAATCTTCTAAAAAGAAAATATTTTTAAAACCTCATGTGAGGTTTTAATTTAAATTTTTAATTAAAATTTTAATTTGTGATTTCAGAGTAGCATAATAGAATATTTAAAATTAGAATTTGAATAATCTCTACTATTTAAATGGCTAGAGAATATCTTGATAATGCTTTTTACCACACCACTCCTCTCTCAGCCCTCAGGTTTGCTGAAGATAACAGAAAGCTAAGAATCACTGTATCTTGTAAAGTCTCCTATTCAGCCATCCCATCTTAGATTCTCTGACACTCCCCACAACCAATGCCCAGGATACAACTGACTACAGCATTGCTCAGAGAAACAAGCAAGGAGTCAGAAAGGCAGAATGGTCTTAGACAAGTCACTTAAATCTTTGACTATTGGTTTTCCTCATTTTTAAAAAAAGGTCTTACAGTATTATAATATTTATTATTTTTCATCACATGGTTATATTATTGTGAAGAATCAATAGGTAACATATGGGAAGATAAACTAGTTATGCTACATAACTAATAATTTTTTGTTACTTTGCCATAGCCTCTGAGAGGACATTTCTACCTGCAGGCTCTTCAGTCTTCAGTCATCCTACACACTGGTGAAGAAACACTTCGTAAACTGGATTATTTCTCTATTGGGAAGGCCTGCTGGGTGTCTTCTGTTTCCCCTCCAGGTTCTTTATCCAGCCTCTCTATTCTGTCCTTTGTCCCAGATGCTGACCTTTATTGACTACATCAAATTTTTCCCTTGTCCTCTGGCTTCTGGCTGGGTTTGGCCAACGGAGAACAGCGACAGGAGATGTCAGAAGGGGAAGAGACTAAGTTCCAGTTATTAATCCCCTGCTGCTTTCTGCCACAGCCTGGCTGCCCACACAGCGCAGAGGTCCAGCTCCTATGAGGTGCTCATGTCGACAGCGCCCTCTCCGTCTTCACATTCCATTATCTGCTCACTTCTCCTGACTGGTCAACCGATAGGTGGTACTAGTCAATGCACGTGCCACCTTTAGATGGAGGCACAGGGGCTTCTGCCTTTGGCCTAATGATTTCAAGAGCCCCACTCTGATTCTCTACATTGAGGAGAGTCTTCAGGGCCAAAAAGATGTGGCCACTCAGGCCTGCTCTCTCCCTGACAAAACCATACTCAGGACCTCAGAATTTCCTGCCCAGACTGACTTGTGACCACAGTTATCCTTTTCCCCAGGTCAGCTGTCCAAAGGCAGACTATGCTGTGGATGAGTATACCCTAGAGCCAGAGAAATAGCCAAAGGGTTGCTGTATGTGAAGCGTGGCTAGAGTTTGGACATAAAAGGTAGAGATGCCACCCAGAAATATGAGCATCTTTTGCTAATTCTTTAAGGTGCTGCTGTCTTGCCAAGCCATGCATCTTTAGGGCCACATCCACCTAATGAGAACGCTTTCTTCTAACTTGCAAAAAGGTACCAATAGTAGCCTTGGAGCTATTAAGACTAAGATTTTAATAAAATTGTGCTACCCTAAACCCTAGGGCTTTTTTGCAGGTGCCTTGTGGGATACTGCTGAGTCATGAGGGAGAACTGTCAGTTGGCCAGGGTTTTCATTAATCAGAGCAGTAAGGCTCTGATTACTTTTAAAGTTTTATTTGAATAGCTAGTTCTGAACTTAACTTTTGGAAAGCACTGGACTCTTTAATCTAAAAGTTCCCATCAAGCTTGACCATTAGGAGGTCTTATGATCTTCTGCAACCTTCTAGTCTTCTGGTTCTAGACTCTATTTAAACTATGAAATTTCTCACTGCCCTACCTATTTCCTTTACTGGTCCTTATTCACACATGTCTCTCTAACTCAGAATGGTTTTCTTTCCTTTTTTCTACTACGTCCTTCAAAGAACTGCTCCCATACCACCTCCTATGTGAAGGTTTCCAAGTTAATCTGAACACTGATGAGATGTTTTAAACTCTTTATCAGATACTCCAAAGCAGAAGGAACACAAGCATTTTGTTAGAGTTGTAGTGTTGTTGTTTGTTGTTTTTCTCCTTACTTGAGCTCTAGATATTGCCCACTTTCTCTTGAGCCTATGTAATAGGAAAGAAGGTGGTTCCAAGTCATGAAAGTGCTCTCTACTCTGTTGAAATTATAATAAGTTTAAGTCTAAAGGGGGAACATAAAGATTAGCAGCCAGGTTCAAATGAATGTTAAAATTCCACAGAAAGGAATAGAGAAGAAATATTGGCTGAATACCATGAACCAAGTGTTTTAGAAGATTTGTAATAATAAGAACATCTAACATTAATTGAACACACATTATGTGTCAGAAACAATTTCACTCAAGCCTCCCAACCCTGTGAGGTTGGAACTATTACTAACCTTATCTATAACTTCAACTATCCTAAGCCTGCAGGATGTTTAGTCCTGTCCAAAATCCCTTGCAGCATGTTTAGTCCTGTCCAAAATGACCATAGGACAGCTGGTCCGTAAGATATTTGGTCCATGCGGGGAGGTCCTTGAAATTTGGTGCTATCCAAAATGTCCATGAGCATATTTGGTTCATGCCAAATGGTTTTGAACAGGACCAAATATCAGGAATCTTTTGACATGGACCAAATGTCTTATGGACGTTTTGAACAAAACCAAAATGTCTGCTGACCCCAAAATCTCTATCTCAACATCCCTTACAATTAATTTAATCTGGAGTTAATTTATGCCCCAATTGTTAAATTTGTTGCCTGCCTTTCTTACTACTTGATTTAGTCATTTGTTTAGAATTTTAATATTTGGACTCAATTTGAATAATTTTTGTATGTGTGTTAATTTCTTACTTATTCTCCTATGGTTCTCTCTATCTCTCTGTCTCTCTCCATCAGTCTCCCGCTCTCTCTCTGACTGTCATCATTCTATTCATGAGTTTGGAATTCTTGTCTGTGAGTTTATTCTGAGTGTGATTTTTTTAATCTACTTTTTTTTTCTTTATTCTCCTTTGTTCTCCTCTTTCACTCTGTTCAACCTAGTTGTCCAGCTTTTTATATCTGTCTCCATTTAGTCCCCTGACCAGAACCAAATCTTATAGATGCATTTGGGTGTTCCTGTCCCATGGTGGTCTTGCCAATATTGTGGATCCAGTTACAGAACCAACGGGTAGCTAGTTAAAGATACCATTTATGTGGCTCTGTGTTCTTCTGTTCTCCTGTCTCCCTGAGCCTGCAGCTGGCTAAAAACAGAAACCAGGACCGCATAATTATTGAAAGTATACATTTTCTTTATTTCAATTTTTTTTTTCCTACAAATGGAAGCCCCTTATCTCATCTCTGGTTTCAAATAGTAAAGTTCACTCTACTGCTCCATCTGGTGTGGAGCAATTTTCTTCATTTTTACCCCAAGAAATCCCAACTGCAAATGCCTTTGCCTAATTCCAGATTCAGTGCTCAGCTGGCCCATGGTGACTAAAAAGAGAATACTTGTATTGAAACTTTGAAAGCAGTGAAAATACTTAAGGTAATCTGGGAAGTTCAGAGAAACCCGAAATCACTAAGGATTGTGACAGAGTTGTTTCTTAGTCATTCCGAATGAACTTCTCATGGAGTAAGGTGAAGACTTAGCCCAATCACAGGTGACATAAGCAGCAGCAACCAATCTGAAATATCACCGTACATGTATACATATTTAAAATATAGGACTTAGTATTGTGCACCTAAACCTCAATGTCTCTTGTTTCATAAAATCTTGCACAATAACTACAGAACAGTCCCATTTACAGAAACATTTAAAGATTTCTTGGCAAATTTTTATAATTGTCAGAACTTTTAGTAGTCAAACGTAAAGGAGTCCTGACTTTTGTAGGAGCCATACAATAAAAAACACAAACTATTAAATAAAGAAACAATAAATATTTTATCTTTACCTTTTACTTTAACTTCAGAATAACCT
Source organism: Delphinus delphis (assembly GCF_949987515.2). NCBI lineage: Eukaryota > Metazoa > Chordata > Mammalia > Artiodactyla > Delphinidae > Delphinus > Delphinus delphis. Next base: position 67,733,570 of record NC_082689.1, read on the forward strand.
TGTAAAGCATTGCAAAAAAAAAAAAATCTGTTGATCTTATGCACCCTAGAAATGTTCAAATTCATTTTGTGTCAAAAAGATACAGCCACTCTAAAAAAAAAAAGGACCCTTATCAGACCAAATATCCAAAAGAAAGGTAACAACTGTATGTGCTTAGGAGCTGTGCTTAACAATTGTTTGAACACTTATAATTAACCCACTCTTTACATCATCTCTGAAAGCTCAGATGTTAATAAGTTGATGATTTGATTAGTCTGCCCTTTTTAGTATAATGATCTTTAACAAAATATGTTAATTCACAACATGATGATAAAATATTTGATAGTAAAATATGTTCATTTTACAGATAAGGGTATTAAGTCTCAAAGATTTTCAGAATATTTCCTGAGGCCATACAATAAGCTATAAATGGCAAAGCCAATTTTAGAACTCAGGTATTCTGACCATGAATTCATAAGATTCAGATCTCAGCTACAACGTCCAAAGCCAAGATAAATCTAGTTGGGTTATTTATTTATTTATTTATTTGCGGCACGCGGGCCTCTCACTGTTGTGGCCTCTCCCGTTGCGGGGCACAGGCTCCAGATGCGCAGGCTCAGCAGCCATGGCTCACAGGCCCAGCCGCTCCACGGCATGTGGGATCTTCCCGGACCGGGGCACGAACCCGTGTCCCCTGCCTCGGCAGGCGGACTCTCAACCACTGCACCACCAGGGAAGCCCTAGTTGGTTTTTTTAACTTAGGATCAGTTATGATATTTTACAAGTTGCAATTCATATTTTAATATTTGCATTGCCATTTATTTCAAGTTTTTGTTAAAATGCCATAACAAATATGTAACATATTCTTTTAAGCAACTTTAAGAACTATAATATCAATGAATGACTTTACAGAAAGAATTACTGAATAGAATTTCCACTTAGTGTTGAAGAAATGCCTTGGTTCAGCAACATCCAGTAAGTGAGCACATAAATAATTGCTTATTAAAGACTTTATATATGGAATATTACAGCTTCTAAGTATTAGCAATTCGATAATGAAAACATGATGATTTACTTGCCACTACCATTAGTAATTGACACCATGGATTATATAATATTACTTCCTGTCAGTAATTTTGATTGAAGCAAAGGAGAAGTGGCCATGAAATATACATTTATAACTCTATATGACTACAGTACAATTACTATGAATGGTTGATGAACTCTTTAACTTTCTGATACTCATTGACAAGCTATATTAAATTTCATTCTATGGCACCTGTCAAGGGAAATACAAAACTGTATTTACTGGGCCAATTAGAAAGAGAAAGAATGTTCAATCAAATTTATGTGAGGTCTGAATAAGTTATATCAGATTTATCCTTGGATAGGGGAAGAAAATGTTCTTAGACTTTTGCACTTTTGATACAGGAAAGAAACTGAGAAATTGATTGGGAGTTCATGGCAAAAGGAATTTTTGCAAGGTCATAACATATTGGGGGCCCCTCCAATGTAGACAGCCTGAAGGTCTGACCCCATGAGGACCACAGGAACATACAACGGTATTACAAAGCCAATGTTATAAAGCCCCTTTCTTCCATGTTCACATGAGCACAAGGCTGTCCAGATAAATTCATCCATTAGGTATTCTTATTCATACATAAATTCTGAAATTAGAAAATCTGTCTCCAATCTAGAATTTGTCTAGGTTAAAGAAGCATCTCTATCCCTCATGTGAGAGAAAAAAAAATTTGGCAAACCAACAAATCGTGGAATTTCTGAAACTTCTGATATCTCTCACAGAATAATGCTACTATCTGGACTATGTATGGTCACTTAGTTTTGTCTCAGCACACAAATTGTTAAGAAGGGGGAAAAAATCTATGGCCTCTAAGTACCAACAGAGGTAGAATTCAAGGTCTTTCTGAAGATGACCTAAGAAACAAACATGTGAGCCAAAGAATTGAAAAAACTTTGTCCCATGGCCCTTTTAAATTTATCCCTCAGCTAAACAGACATCTAGTCATTTAGAAAAGAACCCACCCCCTTGTTAGACTAGCTGAGGGACAATCCCCTGTTGTCATTTTTATTGTCTGCCCTGGAGAAGGAGGCAGCTTGGGATGCCTAATGGAATCTTGATTCTATTTCACAGCTACAGAGCACAGCCAGAGGCCCGTGGTGCTTTTGTGAGCCAGAATCCACGGAGGCTAATTTTGGCTGAATAGAGGCTAAAGAGAATTCATTTTTCCTTGCTACATTTATTTCACTAAAATTGTTCAAACTCACAAGATATTGCTGGAAGGACACCAGCAAGCACTTCTTAATTGGGGCCCCATTCAGCAGCAAAACTGACTTTGCAGGTACCAGCCACAGAGGTGATGAGGATTTTCAGGAGCCCTAAATGCATGGAAATTAACCTGAACACAGGAGACATCAACGCTATCTCTACTTAGATGTGGAATATAATCTCGAGGCTTCTGTTTCACATACTTGCTGGAAACTGTAACCATGGCTCTCATCTTTCAGTTGCTACACATGAAAGGTTTCATGTCTGGACATCACCAGTAGATCCTGCTGAGCATGCTCAGGGAGATAATTGCTATTCCCCCCAAACACTGAGAGTCTCCAGAGATAACTAGCAGCACTTGAGTATTAACCAGTTTGCAGTGAGCCAAATGGACAATAGAGATACAAGAAGAATCATTTTGCCTTTCCCTCCTACTTCAAATTTTAACGAGTAAGAAAAATTTTACATTTATGTTTTTAAATGTGTGCAACACTCTGGTCCTACGAATTATCTCAGTGTTAATAGCACAGATTCCTATTCTGAATTTTAAATTTGCACACATTGCAATTACTACTTAAAGTTGTAACTTTACATGTATTTTTAGCTCAGTAATTAATAAGGATAGCCATTAAACTGCTAAAATCTTGCAGAACAAAATTCTGTTAAGACCTTGCTAACTCTTGATATTACTCTTGTTATTTTCTATGGGTTCTTGTATCTTTGTTTAAAGGCAGCATCGTCCTCAGAAGGTACTTGGGAAAAAGTATAATCGTCCCCACTTTACAGATGGAAAAATTAAAGCACGCTGGTGGGCGTGCCTGATGGAAGAATTTCTGTCTTCCATTTCAAAACTCACTCTTCTGGAATCAGCAGCAGAAAATAAACCTAATGTGTCTTTTTTCCCAAAATAAATTTAAAATATAAGTCGAATATGGAAAATGGTGTTTCACAACGGAAACTCGGGGAGAAAATGAATTTCCCTGTAACAGGTACTCCACATTGTTTGTTGTCCAGAGGGTTCTGAGGGTAGTTAACCTAAGTTCACCTGCATTAAATATTGACCCTGAGGGGCAATTTGAGGCCTTGCTAATGGGGCAATTTGGGGCCTTAATGATGCAGACAAAAAGGTCCACAATCCTACTTGATGAAGTGAAGAGGCTCATTAGCATGATTTTCAAGGGTGGTGCTCAAAGAATTAGCTTGCCAACCAAAGCCATGTCTAAACTGGTCAAATAAAGAGCTCTTCATTTAGCTAGAGTGCTGTATTTGAGCAGTGTCTACAAGTTCCTATGCATTTGCTTTTCTTTTCTTCTAGAGGAGTAAGTTTTTACCACTACATAAATGGACAGCTCTTTGACTTTCCGCAAAACTTTGAGAGCATAAAAAAAATGTATTTTTTAAAGCAATACAAAATAAAAGGGGAGTTAATGTAAACTTACCCCGAATGACCAATTATCCCCACTAGAGCAAAGTTCTGTGGTGAAAACAATGGGATTTTGTTTAAACTCCTGGATTTGTGCAACAGAAGTCAATTTTCAATATACAGTGAAGGCAAATTTACGAAATAAGGCAAGCCAAATCACTTAAACATAAAACAACTGAGCAACAAATGCCATCACATATGTAATTTCAGTGACATGCATGGAGTTTTACAAGTGCTCAGTGAATTTAAATCTGTAATGCCCTCAGCAGACAAATGCACACTGAAATACATACCACACATGCCGCACGCACACACACACACACACACACGCACACACACACCATGCAAACCCACACGTCAATATTAACTTAGTCAAGTAGAAAAGGCAGCTGTACATAAACTTAGTGCTTCGTCATTAGAAATCCACATTCCTTGAACACATACGCAGTAGGAATTATCAACGGGGGTGGAGAATTTTCCTTGTTCCTAGAAAATGTGTTTAAAAACTCTAAGAAATATAATATTCAATGGATAATAGAAAATATCTTACAGTATTTAAGTTCATCAAATAAATATATAACTGTTTTTTCTAGTATAATTTTATGTAATATATAGGCACACTGTCTAATTCAATTATCAAATACAAGGATAGACTATTCTTTGACTTATCCTGAACTGCTAGACTAGATAGACTGAAACGCCCTCAGCTTTGCCCTAGGTTCTTAATGCCTCAAGCTACGGCTTTAGTGACTGGTTGGAGGGAAAAATAAAGAATGAAAATTCACAATGTGACACTTTTAACTAATCAACTGCTAGATAATTTCTTTTCAGCACTGGTAAAAGTATCTTCTTCCTACGAATATGCTCTGTATTTGGCTATAATCTTCAAAATGAACATGTTTAAAAAATGGAATAATGTAATTATTATCAAAACTAATTTGTACCTCAAACAGCCCAAATTAAATTCAATAAACGCAGTAGAAATTACAGTGATTTAAGTTCCGATGTTTCATCCTACTAAATTTTTAATTGTGGTAAATATGTTCTGCTTCTGGGATGCAGAATAAGGAGGGAGGGGAGTCGGCAAAGATGTCTGAAATTCCTCCACATAAAAATGTTTTTGTAATCACTCTATTTAAATAGTAACATTTTATTTTTTTAAGCATTTAGTTTCTTGATCAGGATCCATATTCATGGGGTCTCTCTGTAATCCACTTTACCACTTAATGTTGCAATTCAAATGTTCAGTCAGAAGCAAAGCCCTCCAGAATAAAGCATGAATATTACCATGTGGGGCTGTAAAGAGAAGACTATTAGAATATATCACCAACACACTAGGGGACCATTTAGTCCACTGCTCTAAATACATCATTTAATTACAATGGAGACATTACTTCATGTTTCTACTGATGTAAGTATTATTAGAATTCATGATATTCGCAGGCTACTGTGGGCCATTACATTGGCCATAAGCTATTCCATAAGATTTACTACTAAAGGCCCGCAAGGGTATTTGAGCATTCATGGATTCTGTGGCAGTAGGCTTTTATCTAAGACACATAAGTGAGGGACAACCGAGTTATTATCTCTAAGAAACATAGCTTAATATTTTGGATTCTAAAGGTTAAGGTACCATAAATCCTGAATTACTCTGAGATATCACATAAAAAGGCATTTTTATTTTATTTTACTCTATTCTGCCTCTTAAAATATTTTATGATGGCAGTTTCTAGAGTTGTACCATGTTGTTTACATTCAGTCCCTGGATGCATCAAAACACTGACACAGCAATTCTTTTCAACTGGAGTAATGAAAGCAAAAATATATTTGGGGAGGTGTGTGTGTGTGTGTGTGTGTGTGTGAAGTCTGGTCTAGAAGGAAGGGAGAGGAGAGTTAACAGAATGCTTCCTGTTTTTAAGGCGTACCCAATTTCCATTTGAGAAGTCCTGCTCTCAGTGCTTTGATTGGTCCTTTTCATGATGGGTGTCACTGTGTTGGGCTGAGCTGAGCTTATCTGCCTTTGGATGCAAAGCTGGGATCCTCTTAGATAAGAGATTCTAACGGACTACACAGGGAAGCCAGGGAAGTGCAGAATCCACTACAAGAAGCAGTTTCAGAAGGCTGCCTGCCCTTTAGACAATGAAAATTGCAACCAGAAAACTCAGGAAAGACTGATGAAGGGATTAGTAAGTTTTGTCACAAAAGTAAGCAGAGAAGAAAAACTTTTCTCTATTATAAAATGGAAATTTCTAGATAACTTTCCAACAAATCAAAGATCAGGGGTTTGGAAAGCAAAGTTTCGAAAACAGCAGGTGAAACATGAAATTCAACCAAACAATTCAATTTCCCTGTGTCACAGCAATGCCAGTTTTATGGGTTTTTTCAAGTCTTTTTCTTGGTATTGGAAGGCACCTGTTAGGTTTCTGAGTCTTAACAGATGAAGTACATAACTCTTTTGCATTTTCCAGGAAAACTATTAGATTCATCCGCATTGGCTGCCTCACTGAGAGATGGCTCTAAAATGATAGAGAGTAGCAGGCAGCTAGAAGAGTCTAGTGAGGGTACAGAAGTTGTGTTTACTGAGACACAGGAGGAGCCATTGGTTTGAACACAGAAAACCAACTGAAAAGTTGGGCAGACAAGTCAGAGATCTGGTCCCCAAAGCTGAACTTGTAATATGGGGATGCCTCACTTCTGGGGCAGATTTTGTAATCATCTACCTTTCTCCTTACCCTCCTTTTCACCCCAAACTGGTCAAGCCTCAGTATGTACTATTCTAGGTCCTTAAGACTTCTCCTAGTACAAGGATTTCTACCATTGCTACCCAAACTGTCACCAGAAGGGCTATTCGTTATTCATTATTCCATTAAAAGTCTCAATTTCACAAAGCATCACTTTTTTTTTTTTTGGCTGTGCCACATGGCATGTGGGATGTTAATTCCCCAACCAGGGATCGAACCTGTACCCCTTGTGCCCCCTGCAGTGGAAGTGCAGAGTCTCAACCACTGGATCGCAAGGGAAGTCCCAAAGCATCATTCTTTTTGCTTTATATGAATTACAAAAGTACCAAAATATTATCTTTAAGACAATAAAATAAATAAAATAAGCAGTACTGCCTTGGACAAAATGGCCTATTCTTCATTAAAATCAAACATATTTAATTACTTCAATTGAATAAAAAAGCATCAAATATATGCATTAATAATGTTTATCATAAAGTCACATTACTATCTTTTCCATCCAATTAGAATGTACTAAAACACTGCCCTTTTGGACCAAACTTCTAGATTTAACCACTTCCTGTTTTGCATAAAATGTATAATGCATATATTTTACTCTCAAACATACTAAATATGAATAATATTTAAAAAGCTAAGCATTCTGAATTCACAGGTCTGTAAGAATAAATGAATTTTTAAAAAATTACTACTATTTTTAATGAAATCACCATGCTGTTAAGACTGTGCAAAATTTCTACATAAGTATTAGCCTTTAAGTTGACATATAGCTGTTGATAATAGTATAATATTAGAGCTGTGTGCCCAATTAACATAATAATTAGGCTATCAGTATGAATCAGCATGACTCTAAGTGCATTATGAGTATTATATAATTTAATCCTCGCAATAACCCCATTATGCAGATATTATCATCCTGATTTTATGGATGGGAAAACTGAGGCCAAGAGGACTTAAGCAACTTGCCCAAGGTAACATAGCCAATCAGCAGCAGAAGCAGAGGTTGAACTTGGCCACCTGACTCTGCAGCCCCACTCTTAACAAAGGTGCTCTACCCCTCCCACTCCATAGAAACTCAATCCATATGTACTGCATGATCGCACCAATGGATAGACATTAAAGAAAGAAAATGCAGGAAACACACAACGTTGAGGTGTTTATAGGAACATTTCTACACATGCTATGCTTTTTTCAATTAGACCGTTAATGTATCTGACACACTTATGCTTCTCTAATTTTCTTTTCTGAAGCCATATTTTTCCCTATAAATGTTTCCAACCACACACATCCACCAACAACAAATGATTTTTTAAAATTATGCTTAAACAAATTTGTTCAATCCCTCTCTTTAAAAAGTAGCAAAAATCACCATAATCATAACTTTATCCAGCTACTCTTGTAAAAAATCTGATGGTCTAGGGTGGTGCTGCCCCTCTTCCTAATTTCAAACCAAGTACCTCTTCCTTTTCAGGACCGAGCGGCACCTGTAGAGTGGACACTTGGGCTCAGGAAGCGGGTGGAGGCAGAATTCCAATGGAGAGAGCCAGCACAGGATTTTTGGCAGCCTCGGGCCAGAGGTACTGATGGCCAAAAGACCAGTGCTGAGAACCAGGGCTCCAGGATTTCTGACTGAAGGAAACTTCACCCCTGGAGACCTGGGGACATTCAGCAGGAGGAGGCTGGGAAGATTTGGGGTTGACCTGGTTCCCAAAGAGTGCGCTGAGCAGGTAGACTGATGCTTAGAAAGGGTTAGGATTCCGTTAATTTATTCATCCTATTTATAGAGCAACCACTATGTGCAAAGCCCTGTCCCAAGTGTCAGGAATACCAAAATGAAACAAAAAAGGCAGAAATCCCCGGCCTTTTGGGTCTATCATTGTGGTGGGAGTGATTAAAACCAAAGTTTGTATCAAGTGCCCAAAAAACATGTCTCATTGTCCTTGGAAGTGTGGCTCACTCCCAACTCAGCCTTCCCACCAGGTTCTGCCACCAAGTAGAGCAGCTCCAGTTACAGGCTCACAGTTTTAGACATTGCCCCAACCCATTCAGACATGAGGTCCTGGGTCCCCATATTTAGCTCACTGAGCTGTGTCTTTGAAGCCACTCTGTCTTTGCATGAGGTAAGGAAAAAGCCCCTCCCATCCCTCACCCCTGGGGACAGGGATGGGAGCTCAGCCTATAGACAACTGTCTCCAGTTAAACTTCTCTCCAGCCACTTTTTCCTGGCTGGAGGCAGATGATGCTTAATACTGGGAGGAATGATTTTAATAATCTCGTTGCACGGAAAAGATGTGTTTAGATGGTTTAAAACAATGCATTTTGTTTTCTTTCATGTAACCCTGTTTTTTAATTAGGTACCTTCATGCCTATTTTTAGGTTGATAATTAAATTTTTATCCTATATTTAAAAAGCTACGAAAAATGTAATTACTGGCATTAGAATAAAACCTGTTTCGTTACTCTTTTAACGTATCCAGTGAAATCTATCACAGCAGTTTGACACCCACCACTATCCTTTTAAAATACACGAACAAGGGACTTCCCTGGTGGCGTGCTGGTTAAGAAACCACCTGCCAATGCAGGGTACAGGGGTTCGATCCCTGGTCCAGGAAGATCCCACATGCCGCAGAGCAACTAAGCCTGTGCGCCACAACTACTGAGCCTGCGCTCTAGAGCCCACGAGCCACAACTACCGAAGCCCGTGAGCCACAACTACTGAAGCCCCCACACCTAGAGCCTGTGCTCCAAAACAAGAGAAGCCACCACAATGAGAAGCCCATGCACTGCAAGGAAGAGTAGCCCCCGCCTGCCACAACTAGAGAAAATCCCGTGCGCAGCAATGAAGACCCAATTCAGCCATAAATAAACAAACAAATAAATATATTAAAAATAAATAAAATAAAATACATGAACAAATTCTTCTCTAACAGTTGGAAATTTTACATCACCCTCTTTACTCTTTGAATTTAAAGTCCCATCCCAATTCCCTCCACAGGAATTTCACCTAATGTATTATATTGTTATGTTTGAAATTATTTTTGTAATCACCCTGTTATAGCTCTATGGGACTAAAATATGTATATAAGTCAAAAAAAATTAAAATCTTTTGTGACCACAAGTTTCTAAGTATTTTAAAAAATTATTCTGGATTGAGTCCTTATTACCATTACTATTACCATGTAATTGATCAGAATAACTTGGATATATTACAATTTTTTATAAATAATTTTCAAAGATAAAATTACAATTTTGTTGGAAAGAAATATTTTAATGACAAGATTTGGCTTTTATTTTCAGGTAATTCATGAATCCCTAAGTGAATATTATTTTTGCTGGAATAACACAGGATTTAGCATCAAATCTATCTATATTTTATACATATAAAAATAAGAAAACCTATCCACATAAGTAAGATGATGGTAACACAAGGACTTTTATGATAGTAATGTTTTCAATTCTTATAACTCTTAAATTAAAAGCCAAAAGCCTCATGGTGATCATAACAAATCTATTCTTAATAATAATTTGATTAGTCCCTGCTTCAATTTTATTCAAAAAATAAAATAAAAGGAAATCATCTCTTTTTAAAAAGGATGAATTACTCCATCATTGGAGTAATTCATTTCCTTATTTCTAGTAAGTAAACCAAGATTTATTAAATGACAGTAATCCCATTATTCTTCTACTTAGAAGCAACTTGTTTAACCTTACATATGCAGAAATAGTTAGAAAAAAGAAAAATACAGTTTATTTAAGTACTCTTTCCCAAAATATTTTTGGTGGAAATAGGATTTTTTATTTTCACATATTTTTATCAAAACCATGGGCCTATTGATTTGGCTTATTGCCCCTTCGGAAAATAATTATTATAAACCTAAAGGCAAAGCAAGTCCTTATTTTTAAGTCAATCAGACTGACTTTCTATTAAAAAATCTGACTTCATTTTTCATTTCAAATAAATGTGCTACTTTGTGCCTCCATGAAAACAATCTCTCTTTTGAATTCTAATTCTAAGATAACATTAGATAGGTAGATAGATAAATAGATATAAATATGGATATAGATGAATAGACAGATAGATATTAGATACTTAGATAGTACAGTGATTTGAATGGTAGCCCCTTAAAGATATCCACATCAAAATTCTGGAATCTGTAATTGTAACTTTATTTGGAAAATGGGTCTTTCAAGAAGTAATTCAGTTAAGGATTTTGCGATGAGAAAATTATCCTTGATTATCCAGGCAGACCCTAAATCCAATGACAATTGTCCTTATAAGGCATACACATAGACAAGACAAGGAGGCCATGTGACCATGGTGGCAGAGATCGGAGTGAGGCCGCCACAAGCCCAGGAATACAGACAGCCACCAAAAAGCTGAAAGAGACAAGGAGTTGATCCTCTCCTACAGTCTCCGAAGGGAGTAAAGCCCTGCCAACACCTCAGTTTTGGACTTCTGCCTTCAGAACTGTGAAAGTATAAATTTCTATTATTTTTAGCCACCCAGTTTATAGCAATTTGCTAACAACAGCGATAGGAGACTGATAGAGATAAACAGATAGATGATAGATAGATAATAGGTCAAGGAGTTTGCTGTATGGTTGAAATAAGGCACTTCACTCCCACCTTTCTTTGTTTTGTCCTTATTGGACTCTTCATAGTCTTCCTATTCTTTATCAATATTCAGTGGATGGAAGGGGCAACAAATCTAAATGAAAATAATTATCTAACTTTGGAACCTGCCAACATGGTCAAAATATTCCACTTCTTATGTCATGTGTCACTCCTAATAGAAGCGGTCAGGTAATGATATTTTAAAAGTCTGGATTAGAGGATCTTCTCCAAGGGCAAAATTTTATGAAATCTCTTTGGTACCTGAATATTTTTAAACCCAGAGGGGGAAAAAGTCACCATGTTAAGATTCAGAACAAGTTATGCGTTCCTTTTGTAAAGTAAGAGAAAGAGGAATGCAAACGGGAAAATGCAAAAGAAAAACCAGCATGACACTTGGACCATAGGCATATTTTTAGGTAAATCAATCCACTAAAATAATACATATAGAAGCTAAGGATATGGAGACTGATACTCTTAAAACTATCTATGCTGCATACCTCTTGGAAAGTGTTGGTAAAGTGTACACTTAAACTCCTGTGTGAAAACCACTGGTCCCCAGTAGAAGATCCAAAATTTTCAGTGCCTAAGCTTAAACAATTCTAGGAGCCCTCTTGAAAAAAAAAGTACAAAGTTTTAGTACGTGTTTAAATAAAGGGCCTTGGAAGGATCTCATGCACCTGAGAAACACTGAAGCTTAAGCTTCTTTAGCTTCATGGTAATTCTACCTCCAGACAGAATAACCGGGGGTAACTATACAATAAGTGCTAATTCTTAGCACTTACTGTATAGTTGGCCTTTGGGACCTCAGCTCAGACACAAAACATCCTATTTTAATATCCACTTAGAATTATATTTCTTTTGTCATTTGTGATATTTCTTTATGCAGATTTGTCTCTCTCCTCTCTTAGATCACAAGCCATTGAGTCATTTTTCTACTGCTGAACACTCTCCAGAAACCTGAATAATGGACATGCCAAAATGTTGGTGACCAAATAAACTGACTCAAGCCTTCAAGCTTGTAGCCAGGACAGCACAAAGTCTGGAACTATTAGCCTCTCCATAGTTTCCAAAGATCTCCTGGTACTGTGACAGTCCAAGAATGTTAGAGTACATTGCCTCCTGTTGTCAGATGTGTTCCAGGGATGCACTGTTCCTTCCCAGAAACCTCAAGAAGACCACTAGGATAAGATAAGGATAAGATGGAGCCTGGATAAGACACACTGACAGCCCAGGAGTAGGAGGAAGCTTTTAACTTGGATAGTGACCAGGGTCTCCTGTGGGGACCTCAGAGGGAATTTCTGGGATCTTGGTAGGTTCTGACCTAGAAGTTGGGTCCAGAACATGGCAGCAGGCACTATTCTCTGTGTTTGCTCTATCATGCTCTATCCTCTAACAGGTGCTTCTGTTTCCAGGCATAGCCACTCCTGGGGCCTCAAGCCTGGATCCAGAAAGAACACTTCTGTGAATGGAGGTTACTTCTCCCTTTAGAACCACACAAGATAGTTCTGATTACATTCTCCTTGTATGACAATGGAGGATCCATCCTAACAAGAGGAAGGAACTCTCATTTTTTCCAGGAGCCCTGACAATCACACACTTCAGAGAGAGGCTATCTTCAGATATCCAGTGTTGGTCTGCTCTCCAGAGAGATAATTTCTCAGTGATTCCAAGATGTTCAAACCTGTGCTTCTAAGGGGCTACCTTCAGTGGTCCTATGAGGATTTCCTACCGTTAATGTATACTATAAAATACAAGATTATTGGAGCTTCCCTGGTGGTGCAGTGGTTGAGAATCTGCCTGCTAATGCAGGGGACACGGGTTTGAGCCCTGGTCTGGGAGGATCCCACATGCCGCGGAGCAACTAGGCCTGTGAGCCACAACTACTGAGACTGCACGTCTGGAGCCTGTGCTCCGCAACAAGAGAGGCTGTGATAGTGAGAGGCCCGCGTACCACGATGAAGAGTGGCCCCCGCTTGCCACAACTAGAGAAAGCCCTCGCACAGAAACAAAGACCCAACACAGCAAAAATAAATTAATTAATAAACTCCTACCCCCAACATTAAAAAAAAAAAAAATACAAGATTATTCTCCCAAAAGGCATAACACTGTGTTGGCATTTTATCATCCATCTCCTCTTTAACATGTATATTTATGTTCGAATGTCTCTTTTTCCTTATAGCCTCCTTAAAGGCATAGATTATATCAGAGCACTTCTCTGTAACCCTGTAGTGCTTTGGACGATTAGGAGCAAGCAGAAGCTTAATTGTCTCCAGGACTGAACTTAGTTACAAGTAACAATTCCCTAACTGATTATACCTTACTTCTTACAGCTTACAAATAAATGTTTCTGTATGGGACACTAAGGAAGCCAAAATGAATATGAGCACCCTGGCTCCTTGGCAGCATTTCCCTCAGCTTATACCATATTCCTTCCCACACTTGCTGATATAAACGCTTAAGCACAGCAGGGTGCTTAAGAGTTTAACCTCATTGTTAAAGCTCTTATGAATTATGTGTTTTTCAAGTAGATATAGAATTAACAGGTATCCCCACTTCATCATTTTGGTGGCCCCCAAAGAATTACTGCATCTTTCACCTTGTGGTTCAAATCAGTTCAAAAGAGGAAGACAGCATTATATGATGGAAAGGGCCTCACGATTTCAATTAGATTAATAGACCCCCACTTTAATCCAGTTCTACAGTATCTAACAAGAACTAAGTCTTGCCATAAAAATAATAAAATAGTAAACACAGACCATGCGATAGCCAGAATACATTTTTGTTTGACAGGTAAATTCTCAACCAAAACTGGGTGAAGAAAACAATAACTAGGAATATTTTTTGAATATTTAAACACCAGATTCTATAAGTGAATTATCTCAGGCTGACATCAATCCTATGAGTTAGGTACTGCTATTGGTCTCATTTTACAAAATAGGGAATTGATATTTAGAGAAAATAAATTGTATTGACTAAATTTATATAGGTAGCTAGTAAGGAGGCAGGATTTGTGCCCCCAAAGGTTCCTTATTGGTAACTATGACCATTACAGAGAGGTCTGAGAAACCTTCCCAGTTCTATTTACCCAAGGCCAGTTTCTATGATAGATGGAGAAGTGACAGATGGCAGGTGGAAAATCTGGTGATTTCTATTGGCTGTTATCTTCCTGTATAAGACATGATAACAACTTCTATGAGGTTCTTATCAACAAACAGCATAAGCTTAATTGAGGATTAATGGTGAACCTTACTTCAGAAACAATACTTCACTGTGATTCTTGAGTTGGAATTAAATGCCACCTCTGGTCTGTACTTGTGGCTATAGATGGAGTAGAGTGCTTTAAAAAAGGCCTTCCACAGAAGGCCTTCCTTCCTTTTGTGGTCCTACAAAAATCAATATCCATGATATATGCAGGCTTTTTGATTATTCCCATTTCCATGGAAAAGTGGGTGCCTTTGGCAGATTATGCAAAGTAAACTGATGGTCTTTCAATAACTAAATCAATTCAAGGTCACAGACACAACTCTTAGTAACCATCTCCTTGAAAACGATTCCAAAATCCATTGCACAAAGCTTAGCCAATATAATAGGATGGCTGTCTTTTGAAAGAGCAATATAATTTCCATAGGAAAAAATATCATTTGTGGCAGGTAACTTACGTTACTGTTTTGTGAAATGCTTCAGTTCCTCAAGAAGCTCTCTTATTTCTATTTATACTTTAAAACAAGGTAGACTGAACTAGCCAACATCTTCTTCCAACATAAACATTTTTCATGATGGTGGCACATCTACCATCAGCAGTGGACAATCATTCAGGACATCATATGATATTTAAGCCAAAATGAAGACACACAGATAGTTGTAAACACTTAACAGAAACATTCAGATGATATACAGGTTGCATTACTAACACAGGAGTCAAATTACCTAAATACCATAGAAGCGGTTTCTATTTTTGCTTGATGAAAAATCTGTAATGTTCGTACTGTGGCACAACAAACAAGAGTTGTAAGTTAATTAAATTTCAAAATTTACATCTACTTTTTTCTTGAGAAATTTGATCATATTTCTGATATATCAAATATTAAACTTATGCTTATGTGTTATATTAGTTTCCTATTGCTGTTGTAACAAAGTACCACGAACTTAATGGCTTAAAACAACACAAATTTATTATCCTACCATTCTGGAGGTCAGAAATCCAAGATGGGCCACGAACCAGGTTAAAATCAAGGTGTTGGCAGCCTCAAGTTACTTCTAGAGGCTCTAAGTGAGGATCTGCTCCTGGTGGAAACTTCTACAACTTCTAGAGGATGACTGCATTCCTTGGCTCAAGGCAGCATCACTTTGATATACTTCCATCATCACATCTCCTACTCTTACTCTGACCCTGCTGCCATCCTCTTACAAGGATCCTTGCAGGGCCCACCTGGATAATCCAGGATAATCTCCCCATCTCAAGATCTTTAACTTAGTCACGTCTGCAGATAAGGTAACATATACCTTATGCCATATTAGGTAACATATTCACAGGTTCTAGGGATTCAGATGTATGTATACATCTTTTGAGGAGGGAGAGCATTATTTGACTAAGAATGAAATTGAGTGTTACAGTGGAAAGAGCCTGGGTTTGTAGCAATCAGACAGCTCTGGGATCAAACCCCAACTCCTTACAAGCAGGCTGTGCCACCTATAAAGTAGTTACTCCTCAGACCCCTCATGGAAGAGTTAAGTGGGACTTTAAAATAATTCTCTTCATTCTCATTGGCTGGAATTGTATGTCAATCAGGACTCTTGAGCATGGGTAAAAATTACTGTACACAAAATGAACCATGGCTCACTTCTGGGCTTGAGGGTAAACTGATCCACAAGCTGTAGGAAGAAGGATGAATAACTAAAAAAAATTTTTTTAGTTAAAATAAAAATGGGGAAAATAGGGTTTTCTTAAGAAGGAGGAATGCTGAATAGGAAACCAACAATATCCATTGCTGAGCTTTCAAAACTTAGCTTAAGTACTAATAAAAACAAAGAATAACTCTAAACACCTAACTGCCTTTATTCCTTAACATGATGTGTTGAAAATACTTAGAATATTGCCTGGCACACAATAAATACTCTATGTATCAGCTACAATTATTATTCACTGACTTTATTAGATAGGTTTTTTATTAATGCTGTGGACAAGTATAAAACAGTAAATCTTAAAAAATAGGGATTTAAATAATCTCCAAATACAAAAACTGACACGAGTTTTGAAAAAGCTGGGAATCCAGCAGACAGAACTGTCTGCTGGTCACATTATGCCGCATCTTGCTCCTCTCTCTACAACTCCATAAGCAGTCCCAGATTTTGATTCCTACTTGAGTTCTTGTCTATCAGATTGTTCACATTAAGTTCCAAACTCTATCTGGCATTTCTTTTATGTGTGTACAGGCTCTTATTCATAATTCCTTCTCTATTCTGTATCTCTCAGCACTCTCCTCTCTGCCTGACACACGTAATTCTCCCAGGTTTCTGCTGTTACTCTGCCCTCCTCTTGGGTGTTAATTGTCTCAGCCAGAAATCCTTGTGGTCCACTTGCTACTGGGATGCTGCTCTTTGCTGCCCTCATTGGCCACTATCCATCACTGCAGGTAACTTGCCAGGTTCACATGCGTTTATGCAGGACAGCATACCCAAGCGGAGCCAAGTTCTTGTGTGCTATTTCATTTGTGAAACTGAGATTCCCAAGCATGAACTGGTGGTGCAGGAAAGAAGTGCCTTCTTCACAATGTGATGACACCAAACAGCCTGGTCTTAGTAAAGCAAGAGTGGTGAAAGACCTTAATCTGGCATGCTTTGGGCCAGAGGTCAGGAACAAAATACTCTCCTGTTCAGGATTCACATCAGGTTTGCTTTCAGCCAGTTAAAGTCTCTCATAATACGAGTCTCAACATCAATATGCTCATCATCCAGCTCTTCAATATGTGAGTGTACTAGCCATCTTAAGAAGAGCAGAATATTTTCAAAGTTTGGTGTCACTGGTACCCTTGTGAATACTCTCCGTTATAGTCATACTAGATGTTTTTTGTCCTTGTTTGTTTGTTTTTTAAATTGAATTGCTAAAATGCTGAGTTTAGGGTGAAGCAACTAGGCAGAGTTTGAGCACTAACTTTATTGTGTCTACAAATCACATAATAAACCCCTGCCATTTCCTGTAGCATATAAATAGCTGAACCTACACAGAAAACTGAAATAGGTTTCCCAGTCCGTTAGATTTCACCCACTAGCACTGTGGACAAATGAGTTCTTAATAAATACTTTTGGGGGGATGATGATTTGCTAGTTTGTGTTATGCATCTCTGAAGGGACAGCAACTGGAAAAGGTCAATGTACCTTCTGATTATGCTTAACTTGTAAGGGAATTGCTAAACCATGTTATATTGTGTCCATTGTGTTTTTTGGCATGTAACATCTCTGGATATTTTCCACCTAGAATTTGTAAAATTATTCTTTAAAGTAGTTAAAGTCCCATTTAGCGACCTTCCCACCGACTCTCTTTGGCTGTCCCACTCTCTTATTCAAAACTCCCCCAAGGTCACTGTGATGCCCTCACACTTTCTACCAACCAGTCTAAGCTTACTTTCTTCTCAATATGTCCCTTCACTTCTCTACCTTTTGTACATCACTCCCACCTCAACCCAAAAACCTGTTTCTTTAAGGCATTAGTTTCAGATGTTCAAAAAATATAGTAATGTCTTATGTTTGTAACATTTCCTTCTAAAAAGCATTTCTACATACAGTTTCCTTATTTGATCTTCATAACAATCCTTTAACATTGGTGGGCTGGACATTATTATTCCCTTTTATAGATGAGAAAATTGAGGGTCACAGGAATTAAATGAATTAAGCTAGGCCACATAACAAGCAAAGGAGGAGGGGGTTGCTTTGAGACACACACATATAAGTTTTATGTTTCTAACTTTACTGTTCCTTCACTAATCATTCTAAATCCCACTAAAATACTTAACTTGCACAGGCATTATTCAAAACAAAGTGCCTGCAACCAATGGTAAAATAAATGGATTTTTCCCCCAAAAAATGCAAGTTACTTTTCCTTTCATGGATGAATACAGCAGTCTTTTTATAGGTTTGATGACAACTCCTGGGATGTACTGTCGAAGCAGATGTTTTTGAACCAGACTGTTCAGAGAGTTATCCATATTTGTACATGTCTCTCCCCCTTCCTCCCACCTACATAGGTAAAAATGGGTAGAAATATAAATACAGTATATGCTTTCATCTAAAGGGCCAAAATTTGAGGTGTGGTAATTTTTGGAAATCTCCTCTCAAGCCTCAAGGGTCTCAAGAGAACTGAGAGATTTTAGTGACCTTCAGTTGCAGTGTATCATCCTTGGAGGATTGAAATTGATTTTCTTCACGTTACTGTGTGGGAATCCAGAGCCTGCGCCCCCTGACCCACGCGTTGCCTAGGAGTGTGCCACGGCCTCACACAGACAGATGTGAGCACTGGGCTTGGAGGGAATCATAAACGGTAGCAGCAGGGCTCTCATCCTGCTGCATTGTTTTGAAGTTATTCTTCCAGATTGTGCTTTCATTTCAGTTCATTCTTCTTCGCCGTGTGCTGCCGCATGTGTGACTCAATTCTAAACTTGCTTTTTTTAGCTTCTGAGAAACAAAAGTTGGTTATCTACTAACTGATTTTATTTTTACTGTAAAAGCCCTATGACTGAATTGTGCAAACAAAGCTGAATTCTATACGGTCTACACTGTATTCACTATCCAATATAAAGCGACTGAAAACATCAGAAGTTGAAGAACACCCCCCCGCAAGATGTTGGTCAGCCAAGCTTTCAGGGCAATCAATGGCAACAGCAAGGCAACTTTATAAAGGAAGCAGACGGGAATCTGTGAAGCTAATGAAGCTTAAGCTGCAGAGCCCTTCCTTTGCACAGATGCCTAACAAGACCCAGAGACAGGAGCCTAGCACTGTGTTTACATGGTCACATATTTTCTTTAAACTTGCAAAACTAGGGCATATAACTACAATTGTGTAAAGGGTCATATTTTTCTCCACTCACACTGGCTGTCTGGTGGCACTGGAAAAGCCATGGGCATTTGAGGGGTCTGGGGTAAAAGAGGTTGACTTGGACATACACTTAGTTTGAGCTTACTGGAATGTATTTGTACATTCAGGCATGTCTGTGGCAGAGTTAAGTTGGTGGTGGTCATTCAAATGTAGACACAGCTCCCAGGTATCCTCCTATGGTCCACTGTGCCAGCATACCTAGCATTGTGACAGCAAGCCCAACTCCAGAGGTTGCATCAGGACAGGAAAGTGTCCTTGTGGAAAACTGTTATAATCACAAGATTTAAATTTGTCAGAAAAGAATAAGAATCTCATCAACATCCAGTAAATATAAAAGTTATTTCCTGTCAGGAACAGACTTAATCATGTACCACATTGGGTTCTAAACACAACCTCTATATAGCTCTTCCAATTTCTTTTGATGGGAATAGCACAAAGTAGGATTTATCAGAATTCCCATGTTTATAGGACACAAACTATAGCAGTGACAACAGAAAGTATTTGCAACAATTCACATGAAAAAACCTTGATAGAGTTTTTTTCCAAATTTGATAACAACTTAATATTTCCAGGATATTACCAATAATGATTTGTGAAGATGGAAAAAATTTTCTAAACTATTAATATTATGGAAAATTTTTGAATTGCCATGCTATAAGAGACACTGAATTATATATGTTAATAGTCTCTCTATTAAAATATAAAAGGTTTTGTCAAATGAAGAGGCAAAGAGCATTTATTCAAAAACTACAGGAAAAAAATATAGGTATATCAGTCAATAAATTAGTATAAGAAAGAAAATTGTGATTATTTTTCTGGAATTGTGGAAATTGTATATTTGACCTTTTTTTCTTGAGTATGTAAATTGTCCTGATTTTTTTTCTCATTTTAAGCAAACTTTTACATTTGAACAGGTCCATCACTCCTAACATTCTTGGGACCTAGGGAAGAGTACAACAAAAGTGCACCTACACCACATTCTAATTATCTAAGTTTAAACACGCTAACGACTATAAATAAAGTACGTTCTCCAACCTTGACAACTCTACCTCCATAATGATAAATTAGGAAAAAATGTAAAAAATATATTGGTTTTAGGTGACTGTAAGTTAATCAACTTTCAAAAATGACTGAAATTAATTATTGTACACAGCTTGGTATTCTATTAATGGAATGATAATTTGGGGGTAATAATAACATAAACATGCATACAATTCATGGATTAAAGATATTTATTGCCTTAATTCTTTTCTTTTTATCAAAAGCACTATATATAATAATCAAGAGTTTCAGATTATTTTATTTTATTGATATTGATGCCACATTATCAACTTTTTTTTACTATTTTATAATTTTTTATTAAATTCAATTTGAAGAAACTTTGCTTTGTTGGGGCAATAGCAACTGGAATTGTCAGTAAACTTCTTAAGGCAATACTTAGATTCAGAAATGAACCTTGAGTTTTGAATATTATGTTCAAACATTACAAGGAGCTATATATATCTTATTGTTATTACAGAAAATATTACAAAACATTTTAATTTTATCATATGAATAGCTGCTACTTATACTGTAATTTCATCATCTTTTAAGGCAATATCTAGATTCACATAGTGAGGTGAAGAATCTATATTAACCTCAAGCACTTATAACTAGAGCTACATATAGATACAAATTTAAGACTAACATGAATTGTTTAATATTGAAAAACATTTCTCAGCTGCCTTTAGTGCAAATGTTGTGAACACCATGTTGATTTTATGAGTACCTCTGCAATCATATGTTAGGACATGAATAGGGGCATAAGTGAATGAATAAATGAATTCTTGGCACTACTGGAAAATGATACGTTAAGAAGTCAGACTCTCTTGCAGTCATGCTTACTCAGAGAGAGGAATTGACAAGATACTCAGTATTTCTCTTATACAAGTATTTCTGCTGTTCAAATCCTCTTCAAACTCCAAAGCAATGTTTTTCTCAGATATTCACATCAGCAAAACCTCCAAATCTTCACAGTATGGATGTGGTAACTTTTCTTTTTTTTGAGGACGTAGAACATGAGATGTGGAAAAGACTTTCCTGAGATCTGAAAGGTGTTAGTCATGAGGGCATGTGTTTGGGTTTACAGGTTGTTCCATGTTAGTAGTGCTGACAGCCAGATCCCAAGTTCTTTAATAAACTGTGTGTATGCTTGTGTGTTTATGTGTGTGTGTGTCCAGAAGAGGGATCCTGGTTTAAGGGCAACACTGCTATGGTATCTAATTTTGGATTTATTTGTTTATTTATTTATTTACTTATTTATTTTTCTTAAAGCGGGCCCTGAAAATGTCTAAGCTTCAGCCTCCACAAAATTTAGATTCACCCCTGGAGAGAACTTCTGGATAAACACTGCAGACTCTACACATATGTGTTTCCTACAGCTCCTTTCCAAACCCCACTAAAATGCCTAACTAGTGGGGTTTTTTTAAAGTTATAAAACCCTGAGAGAAAATACTGAAAAGGATCCAACAGCAACAAAATTTGGAAAGCTAAAAAACAGATGCATGAGTGGTAACTGAATTAGCAGACAAGGGAAGATGAAAACTTCAGGTGTCAGTCAACCTTGGAGCCTTTCTCTTTAATATCCAACATCCATGTCCTTAGACAATTCTGCTGGCTCTACCTTCAAAATACACCCAGAAACTCATCACTTCCCACCGTCTTTTACTAGTACTACTCACTGTCATGGGTTAAATTTTGCTCCCCAAAAAGATATCTTGAAGCCCTAAATTCTCGTACCTATAAATGTGACCTTATTTGGAAATAGGGTCTTTGTTGATGTTATAAAGTTAAAATGAGTTCATACTGGATTAGGGAGAATCCAATGACTGGTGTCTTTTTAAGGAACAAAGATTTGGAGATACAGACACACACAGAAGGAGGACAACTAAGTAAAGACAAAGGCAGAGATTGAAGTTATGGTGCCACAAAACAAGGAATGCCAAGGACTACTGGCAAACAAGGACTGCTGGAAGCTGGAAGAGGCAAGAAAGAATTTTTCCCTAGAGCCCTCAAAGGGAGCATGGCCCTGCTGACATGACACCTTGGTTTCAGACTTCTAGTCTCCAGACCGTGAGAGAATTTTTTTTTTTTTAAGCCACCCAGTTTGTGGTAATTTGTTGTGGCAGCCCCAGGAAACAAGTATGCCTACCATTATTTCTTCCCTGGACTAATGAACTAATTCTTAGCTAAGTATCCTGTTTCTACCCTGGCCCCTCATTCAATCTATTCTCAACACAGCACCAGTGATATCCCTAAAATATGAATCAGGTCACGTCATTTCTGTGATTAGCAGCCTCTACTGGCATGCTATGTCCTTCGGAGTAAAAAACCAGTGTTTATACAATGTTTACACAATAAGCAGGGTGTGTCTCCAGCTCACACCCCTCCACCTCCCTGCCTTCCTCATCATCCCACAGTCTTCTTCTCTTCACTCCTTCCACTCTGGCTACACTGGCCTCCTTGCTGTTCATCAAACACTTAAGTACATTCTCACCTCAGAACTTAGGCGCTGGAAGTTCCCTGTGGCTGCAACACCCTTGCCCCAGGTATTACCTTAGATAACTGTTTTGCTTCCATCAAATTTTAATCAAAATTCACACTCTCACTAGGTATGACTACCCTTTTTAAAATTGCTACCTGCTCTTTATCTCCTGGCACCCCCCCATCCCCTTACCCTATTCTAATGTTTTTTCCATGCCACTTAACAGTCCCTAGAATATTAAATAATTTATTTAGTTAGTATGCGTCTTGTTTATTGACTGTTTCTTACATTCTGTAAACTCTTTGAGAAGAGGGAGTTTTGTTTTGTTTACTATTGTATCCCAAGTGCCTAATCTCTGCCTGGCACACGATAATACATATTTGTTGAATAAATTTGTTATATTGATTGAAGCATCTCAAATGCATGTTAATCTCCATCAGAGGACCCCAGAAATACTAAGGACTCCTGAATAACAGGACTTCTGGAAATAGGAAGCATTTGGGACTGAGACGGGAAAATTATTTGAAAAGTTGTATAAATAGTTATTGCATACCTGGTTCTCCTCCACACTCCCAGAAAAAGACAATAGGTTTACTCTCTGCAAAGGGTCTCCAAGAGACTCTGGGGTGGGTCAGAGAAGGATTTCAGGGATATCACAAAAATCTGTTCTCTGAACAGGGAAATCCCCAATTCTCTTCTGTTATTTGACTCTAAGAACATTGACATTCAAGTTCATGAATCATGGGCAGGAGCTTGCAAGATTTCTTTGTGGAGAAAATGATAAGCCCAAAAGGAAATATTTACTGATACAGAGTTGAGGGTGCTCATAAAGAAATAACCCAGCCATGTTACCTCACACTGGACAGGGTGAAGCTGTCCATTCTCACTGGGCACCTGATAAGCTTTTACAGCCTGATCCTAAAACATGAAGTGACCATCTTCACAAAGGCCTCTAACTTGAAAGACACTACCTGCTAGCAATGGAGTAAAGCAAGTCTATGTGTTTCTTTAAAAAATAATATAACTTAATATGAGAACACTAACAAAAGTGAAATCTTGTGTTACAAGACATATTTCCAATTAACTATATCTGTTATAAGCCTTAAAATAGCAAGAATTTATGACAATTATATTCTGGTATTTTTCAGAAATCAAACCAATGAACTGTTTACCAGGCATTTGAAACCATGACTGATGTCAGGCAAAGTGAAAAACCTTTTCCATGTAGATGTGCTGATCAGTGATCTAGCTGTTTTGTTTAGACTCTTTTTGTTCAGACTCCAAATCCAAACTACTCTCCACCACTTTACAAATATTTATCAGGTGCTTACTGTGGGCAAGTCATTTTTGAGTGCTGGGAAATATATTATGTCATTATTATTGCTACACTATCACTCTGAGATATCCAGGACAGGAATTAGTTCTTTTGTTTGGTGGCCAGAGAGAATTGAAACAAAGAGATTATATGATTTAGGCAAAAATCAAACCATTAGCTGAAACATCCCACTGTGGCAAGTCTTCCCAACTGACAGGACACAAATTCCTCTGGAAGTTTGGGTTTGATGAAGTTTCTGGTCTTATTTTCATCTAATCAAGCACCTACCTAGGAATTCCCATATTTTTATTACATCAAATGGGACAGATTACATTTGACATTTTCTCAAAGCATTTTGAAATCCCCCTCCCTGCCTCCACTCATATACTTTATTTTCACCTAGTGAAAGGGGGTCCATCAGTTCAAAATGGCTCCAAAAAGCCCATTGGCTCAGGCAGTTTCTTTATTTCCTCTCCTTGAAAATGTCATGCACATTTTAATGACATTGACAAGCGAGCTTGCAATCCTTGTCACTTTTAGAGATGCTACAAAATACAGTCTGCAAGGATAAATGGATCTTTGGATTAAAAGCTGTTATTAGGTTCAATCTTTGTGATATTTTTTCAATCTCCAATACAGAAACAACACTCTTCTCTCCTATTCTCATCTCCCAAAGTTTTCTGAGATTCACTGTAATATTAAAATTCTCTCAACGGCAAGCAGTAGAAATCCCAATTAAAATTGGCTTAAACAGTATGGAAATGAGTATTTTCACTTTACTAGAAACCCAGCGGGTTCCAAAAAAGTGAAGTTATATGTCCAAAGATGTTATCATCTCTCTGCTTTTCCATTTTTGCAGGTATCACCTTCCTCTTATTAGTGGTAAGATGGCTACAGCATATCTAGACATGAAAACAATCAGAAAAAGAAAAGAGATAGAGATTGTTTCCTTTTCTGTATCCCTAGGAGAAAAACAAAATTTCCCAGAAGCCTCTCTAGCCAACTTCTGTTTGCGTTGTATCACTGGATCACATGCTCATTTCTGAATCAATCATAGACAAGTATAGATTACATGACATTAAAATCTGGGATAAAATAGATGAAATGGATGTTGGGGCATAAACCACACTTTTTTCTTCTTTGCCTTTCACTTGTTTCTGACTGGCCACCTAATTTTTTTCTTTTTTTTTTTTTTAGTTTGGTACTTCTACTTTATGGGTAAAATTAGTTTAATGAATTAAAATGTACTTGTTCCAGGTCACAGCACCAAATGCAAGGGTTTATTGTTTCATCTTCATTAATTTAAATGCTATGATAATCAGAAATTTGTTATTACTTACTATCAACTCTTGCTTCCTACCACAATGCCTCTTCATTAACAGATAATTCAGGACAAGTAGAGTCAGAAATTTTGAATTTCGGTCTTCTCTTTTCCACTAACAAAGAGTTTGACATTAGACAAATTACAATGTCTGCTAATCAGTAACGCAGAGATTATTGATTCCCTATATGTTATTGAGGCTTTATTGGTTTTATTAAGGAATGTATTCTAAAGCCATGCTAAAACGTTAAAGGCTACACAAAGCTACAATTATTGAAAATTTTAGACAGGTTTCATGTTAATGACTTTAACAAACATTTCATTTGACCTGTACAATACTTTTATGAAGACACTATTATTATGCCTGTTTTATAGATGAAGAAATTGAGATTCAGAGTTTAAGTGCCTTGGTGTAAGGTACAGAGTTGGGATTTGAACTAAACCCATGCTTGTGTGACCCCAAAACTCATGCACTCAACTGTCATACTTTACAAATATACAGAATTGTTATTACTATTTCTGAAAATTCACTCATATACAGCTCCCTTACTTCCTCTGTTATGGCCTATAATACATTAATCAGTGAATATTTATTGAATACATACTATGTATTGGATACTAGGCCAGATGCTAAGAAGGATCCAGATAATTATTTGACATGCTTCCTGTTTTCAAGGAGATTACAATCTAACCAGGGAAATAATAAAATAATTGATCATTGAAAGCAATATGCTACAAATATGAACCGACCAGCATGGGCAAAGGCTACTGCAGAAATGTGTGTTCTATGGGACAAGGAGGGTCAAGAAAGTGGGTAGACTTGGGGCTTCAAAGAGAAGTGGACTTTGTCTGACCAGGTAGAAATAACATAGGTAGTGAGGATGAGGAAAGATGTTCCAAGCCACTCAGTATGGATCATGATAGCACACAGACGAGTGAAAACTTGTGTATTTTAATAGATACAAACTACTGTATAGAAAATAGATAAGCAACAAGGATACACTGTATAGCATAGGGAATTATACTCATTATCTTGTAATAACCTATAATGGAGTATAATCTGAAAAAATACTGAATCACTATGCTGTATGCCTAAAATTAACATAATATTGTAAGTCAATTATACTTCAACAACAACAAAAGAAAAAAAAAGTACTTGTGGGGAGAAGTAAACTAAACTATCTGCCCAGTACTAGAAGGTCTATGTAAAGAAACCTGAAGGTTGATGTTGATGAGGAACTATTGCAATAATTCTGCACCTGGGAAGAAATTATTTTCTCAAGCTGGAGAGTTAAGGTGGGAGAGACTGAGCCAGTAATGAGTAAGAACTCTCCTGACAGGCAGATGGCAGGGTCAAATTTTATGATTTTCAGATTCGATGAAAGTGCTTCTTCAAGCTTATCCTCTGTCCATAAAAGTCTCTTTGTCCCACATGTTTTACTATTTGCCAAAGGAATCTTTAAGGAAAATATTTAGGCTTTCTTGAAAGGCAAAATTTTAGGAATTAAAAAAAACTTTTTTCCTAAGACTGTCTTCTCTTAAAAGAGAGCCTATGGGACCTATTCTCTCTCCCACACTCTCTTCCACCCTTTTGTGGGCAGGGATTTATCTCCGTGTCCTTGAACTTTCCTGGATTAAGTAGAAAATCTTTTACAACTAGAAGCTCAGTTTATATCTGTCAGGATATTTAAGATTCTCCCCCTCTCTCTGTCCTATCCCCACCACTGCCACACACACAAACACACACACCCATTGCTCAGGGATAGGAAATAGTTAAACCTCACCTCATATTTTGCCTTGGAAGTCCCCTTTTAAACAGGTCTATTAAAATATTAGTTTCAATAAGTCATAAAATATTGAAATGTATAAATAGAGGTTAAACTCCTTAGAATTCCTTTTTATTTTTTAGCAATGTTGTTGACCTATAATTTATATACAATAAATAGCACATATTAAAAGTGTTCAATTGGATAAGTTTGATCCATGAAACTACCACTGCAAGAAAAATACTGAATGCTTCCATAACATCACAAGGTTTCCCTATGCTTCCTTTGCAGTCTATCCTTCTCTATACCCCTGTCCCCAAACAACCACTAATCTGCTTTCTATCACTCTAGATTAGTTTACATGTACATTTTGTATCGAACTTCTTTCACTCAGCCAAACGATTTTTCAGGCTCATCCATGGGGTTGCACACATCTGTAATTTGTTCCTTTTTACTAGTGAAGAGTATCCCATTGTATTGTTATACCACCATCTGTTGACCCATTCACCTATTGCTGTACTTCTGGTTTATTTCCAGTTTTTGGTTATTACATATAAAGCTACTATGAACATTTGTGTACAAGTTTTTGCATGGGTATATGTTTTCAATCCTTTACGTAAAAACCTAGGAATGAAGTGACTGAACTATACGGTAGTATTTTAAGAAATATATAAAGAAAACTGCTAAACTATTCTCCAACATGGTTTTACTATTTTACATTTCCACCAGCAGGGTATCAAAATTTCCATTCTTCCACATTTTTACCATGGTCAGTATTTTATCAACATTCTTGAAAGGGTAACTTGGTTTAGTTGCATTACCTGATGAATAATACTGATAAGCATCTCTGTACTTATTTTCCATCATATATCTTCTTTGGTGAAATTTATGATCAAATGTCTTGCCCATTGATTTTTATTGGGTTGTTTGTCTTATCACTGAGTTGTAAGAGTATTTTTGTGTATTCTGGATACAAATCCTTTCTCTAATCTTTTTGTTGCAAATTTTCTCCCAGTTTTGGTGTCCTTTTCTGTTTTCTTTATAGAGAAATAAAAGGGATTTTTTAACATTGATAAAATTTAATTTAATGATTTCATTTTTTGTGTGCCCTAAACAAAGAAATCCTTGCTTAATCCAAGGTCACAAAGTCCTTTTCTTATGTTTTCTCCTAGAAGATTTTAGGTCTATAATCCATATAAAATTAATTTTTTGTGTATGGTGTGAGGTAAAGGTTGATTTTTTTTCTCATGAATATCTAGTTTACCAGAGCCATTTGTAAAGAAGACTCTTCTTTACCCCTGGAATTGCCCGGGCAACTTTATTGACAATCAATTGACCACATATGTGTAGGTTTATTTTTAGATAACTTATTGAGTTCCATTGATCTATATGCTCATCTGTTAGCAAATCAGAAACCACCTTGATTATTGTAGGTTTAAAAGTCTTGAAATCAAGTGGTATTAGTCCTCCATTCTTGTTCTTTTAAATATTATTTGCTGTTTGGGATCATTTGCATTTCCATATAACTTTTAAAATAATTTGTCAGTTTTTACATTTTTGATTGGTATTGTGTTAAATCAATCACCATCTTAATAATAGTCAGTCTTCCAATCAATTAACATAGTTTACATCTCCATTTACTTGGTCTTTTTTAACCTCTCTCTGCAGTAATTTAAAGTTTTCCTTATAGTACTTGTACATCTTTTGTTAGAGTTATTCCAATGTATTTTATGTAGTTTGTCACTATTTAAAATGGAATCTTGGGCTTCCCTGGTGGCGCAGTGGTTGAGAGTCTGCCTGCCGATGCAGGGGACACGGGTTCGAGCCCTGGTCCAGGAAGATCCCACATGCCGCGGAGCGGCTGCGCCCGTGAGCCATGGCTGCTGAGCCTGCGCGTCTGGAGCCTGTGCTCCGCAACGGGAGAGGCCACAACAGTGAGAGGCCCGCGTACCGCAAAAAAAATAAAAAATAAAAAAATAAAATAAAATAAAATGGAATCTTATTTTTAAATTCATTTCCCAATTATTTCTAATACAAAAAAAAAAAAGTTGACTTCTGTTCCTCCTTCCAGTTTAAATGCTGTAGCCAAGTAGAGTGAGTAAGCAAACAGAAATCCACCTAGACACACAGTCTATGGATAAGATGATTTTTTTACTAAACTGAGTACATTTATGCTAGAGAGAATTTCTAACTTGTCAGTCAAATCTGGTTCTAGACCCAAATTAATTTACCTCATATTAAATTATACTAAGTAAAAACAGTAAAAGCTAGCCCACCAAGGACTGTTACAGTACTTTACATATAATTTTATTTTTTTAAGTCTTGCAACAACTTTGTTTTAGGTACTATTGTAATCCCTGTTTTACAGTTACAGAAATTGAAGGTGGTAATTAAGGAACTAGATCACCTTCACTAATCAAAAAATCTTCAGAGACCATACTCAACCAGTTTTTTATAATACTTCTTGAAAATCGTGTTAAAATCTCTACTCTTGAGTTGAAACTAGCAAACTTATGTGTGCACTTTTGTGAAATTTCCTATAGTAAAGCATAAATACCCTCTAATGAGAACAGTATTTCAAGAGTTCACTCTTGGAGCATACCCTCCAAGAGGAAAAATAAATTATAGAAACCAAAATGTTGGAAAGGATCCTGGGCTAAGACTTGGTGGAGGTCAGATTTAAGTAAATTTTGAGGTAAAGTGAGGGGAGATATTAGGGGGAAAGGACTTCAGATTCATTAAAGATGAAATGAAAAAGAGAGATGCCTAGGATTTTACTCTCACTGCTACCTTCTTACCACCTCTGAGAGAAGCAATGAGATCACCATCACCTCCTTTTTTACTGTCCAGAGATTGAGACTCTCAGAGAATAAGTAATTTGTCCAAAGTCTCCTAGTTAAACAGTGTTTTAGGAGCAGGGATTCAAACCCAGGACAGTTTGATCCCAAAGCGCAGACTCTTTCCACAGAACATCCCTCCTTCTCCCCATTCTCACCAACTCCCATCTCCACTCTTCCCAAGGATTATCTTTGGAAACTAAACTGAATGCAGTGAAAGGAATGATGAGTAGAGAAAGAAAAGATTCACCACAGAAATGCAAAATTGATTGAACAATGAAGTTTGGAAACTGCCCTGGCAAGGTTGGCCTAAATGAAGGGGAGAAGAATAATATTATTCCCAGAGCTGAGAAGAGAGAGCCACTATTACCTTTTCCTTAGATGTTTGGAGGTCCTTGGGACTTCTGACGAAAGAAATGGAGGAAATATCAAGGTAGGTCTCAGGGATACCAAGTTTTAAGAACTTAAAAAAGAAAAAGCCTCAAAAAGTACTAAAGAGAGTCTCCAGGTCTTTTATTAGTGCTTTACCCTAGATTTTTTCTAGTAGGGAAATAGAAACTCATGGCTCCCTTCCCCCAAAATCTGGACCTACCTATTAATTTACAGCAAAAGTTACTGTTCTGAAATAGCAGCATTTTAAATTTATTTGTATTTTTTGAAAGTAAATGATTTGCCTACTATTAAATTTGAAACATTCTGAAAGAGTTACAAGAGGAATTTTGGGAGTTTTCCTTTCCTAGGAATCAATGCGGAAGGCCCATTTTTTTGGAGTAAAGCTGCTTTAAACCTAAGGGAGATTGAATTTATTTACTCCTTGGTGGTTAAAAGAGATATTTAATAGAGTTCTTCCTGTCTAGTCAGAGAGCATGGTGTCATTCTAAGTTAGAATTACAGGGGCTGTTTGCATTTCCACTTCATGGTTCTATTAGCTTTATGCTATTAGGGACAGTTTCTATTAATGAACTAACAAGCAGATGGACCTTGGCAGCCGAGAAAAGCTTTGCTTTCAAGATGCTAGAAAAAAATATATTGACTAAAAATATCATCCAGACTTTTAACTGAGTAAGTACAAGCCTTCTTCTTGGCCATTTAACATTCTAAGTATATACTTTAGTGACACGGGTTTTGCTGACACCTTTAAGTACTAACTTATGAAATCAAGGAAAATGAGATGACATTTCTGTATTTTTTTGCAGTAAGAGTATTACAGTGGCTAGTTTTCCATCCACTTTGCTCCTGTGTTTACACAATGCAATTAAGGAAATTAGAATACTAAGGAGTTTTCTCATAAACTCATGTAGTTCACACTAATTTAGAAATCGATGCTAAGGAAGGAAGGAGGAAAACAATTTTTAAATGTGTAGGGGATTCCACCTGCTTTTTCTCCTGCTATACCCTCAGTCTTGAGAGCATTTAAAATAATGCTGAAATATACATATATTCCATAGAAATTATCCCCAAACCACTATTTTATATGTACATGAAGCCATGTGCACTCTACTTTGTAGATAAAGGTGTTTTCAAAGCAACGTTTACTTTAACTGATTTTTGCCTAGGTATTAATTTTTTTAAGGCCTGAACCAAAAGCTGTTAAAAACATATTATTCAGTCAAAAAGGTATATTTTTTAAAAAGCTGCCAGTAAAAAAATGGAAGAAAAGTCCACTGTATTGCACTAGTAAAGAAAATGTAAGCTCAAATAAATAAAAACCCAAACAGTACTTTGTAGCTAACTTTTAAGACATATATTCAAACATATAAAAGTATGCAAGTTTTCAATGAAAAAATAAAAGTGATTAATTAATGTACATTATTTTAATGTGTTCTCGCTTGGATTTCTTCCAGTGGCAGGGAAGTAACACTCCCCATCATCAGGTCATAATGTCCGTGTTAATACTGGATAGCACTAGCAAAAAGAACAGAATATCAGATTCAGTTTTTCTTGCTGTGGTAGCAAAAGTCAGAGTCAAATAGAGAAAGAGAAAGGGAGAGAGAGAAGAGAGAGAGAGAGAGAGAGCACAAACGGCAGTGGAAGAGCAGATTGGCCTAAGAATTTATACTTTTGTGCTAGTTGATACATTTTTCTTTGACTTGATTGTAGGTTCATTAGTTTTATGACTTCCTATATTCCCCACTGTACCAAAGAACTGCTTTGTTGCCATATATGCCTAAAGTACGGAAAGTAAAAAATTTTGCCAAAATGTATCCCTCACATAAGTAAGCCACCTTATCTTTAAATGTTCAAGTCTTTCATATTATACATTATTTACTCTTAAAAGCAGGATAATATTTATAAGATTTTCAACCTAGTTACACATTAGGATCACCCACAAAACTGCTAAACATGCCAATGAATAGGGCTGTTTGTCAGAGATTCTGACTCAATTTGGTCTGAGATGGACCCTGTTCATCGTAGAAAAATTTAAGCATCTCAGGTGATTCCAATGTATAGCCATGCGGAAAACTACTGCAGGATCTCAATATTAGTTTTGGACACTTATAGAGGCCACCATATAAAATCAGGTATAAAGAGGCAGAGAAATGTAACATAGATTTAGTAATAATTCTTGTGGGTATGACTTTATAAGTGTTGGATGCCTCGGTACACAGCCTTTTAAAGATGTCTTTAAAATATACACATTAATGGTTAAACTGTAGAGATCTATAACTGCATAAAAAACAAACGTAGCAATATTAACAATATTCACTGAGCACCTAAGATGGACAAAGAACACAAAATTATACTAAAATTATACTAAAAACAGAATTATACTAAAATTATACAAATGAGTATTTGAGGCTTGATATAAAACTTCCAGTAAAATCATTACACAAGAATGCTAAAAGTGATTAATATCAATAATAGGAAACGTGCCTTATACTTCATTTTCAACCTCCTTATGAATTACAGTACAGCCCTAAGAACTTACATATACCTATATGTAATATACATTATATCACAATAGTACATTGGCTTAAGCTTAGGTATTACAAAATTATTTAATATGCTTTCTCATGGTAATTGACCAAGATGCAAAATTGTCTATTCAAAATTCATATCAATTAAAATTATCAATATTTTATCTTTTCAATTACCAAAACATTTCAAACTAATGTTTTATGCCATTAGATTTTTTGTTGTTTTTTGATAACTTTTAGTGATTCACTACTAAATAGTTTTAGAAGGCTAAAAATATTAAGCATCTAATTTGTCAATTGTATGTTGAATGAATGAATGGAGAGCATAAAGACTGCTTCTTTTTATACATTAATATGGAGATTTTTTTTCAACACTACACTATCTCAGTGACAATCAGAGGAGCATCTGAAAGTAAATTCATTAATGTGGCAGGAGCTCGAGCAAACCTACTCTAGCCCATTTACACCTTGTTCTATTTCCCTCATCCTATGAGGGATTAAAAGTCACCTAACAGGGACTTCCCTGGTGGCGCAGTTGTTAAGAATCTGCCTGCCAATGCAGGGTACACGAGTTCGGGCCCTGGACTGGGAAGATCCCACATGCCGCAGAGCAAGTAAGCCCGCGCGCCACAACTACTGAGCCTGCGCTCTAGAGCCTGCAAGCCACAACTACTGAAGCCCGCATGCCTAGAGCCCATGCTTCCCAACAAGAGAAGCCACTGCAAGGAGAAGCCCGTGCACCACAACAAAGAGTAGCCCCCACTCGCTGCAACTGGAGAAAACCCACACGCAGCAACAAAGACCCAATGCAGCCAAAAATAAATGAATAAATAAATTAATTTTTTAAAAGTCACCTAATAATACTAGTAAACACTTGCGTATCATTGCTATGTGTCAGGCACTATTCTAAGCGTGTTGCATATATTAGCTCATTTAAGAACCCCATGAGTAATGAGGCTTCAGTTTACATTATATGGATCATCATTAGTTATAAATTCTAAAGAAAATGTTTTGGGGCAGAGCTTATTAGATCCAATTGGCTTCCAGGAAATGCATATCGAAAAACTAAATCACTAATTGCATTTTAAATATTCAGAAGTGGTTTGTTGAACAAAAGTAGCTCCAAAGATGTTATTCATAATGATGCTAACCCTTCTATGAATTCAAGAATGACTCTGCATTCTAATCTTTGATCTCTGGCTTCTTCTCTTTCTCCTAATGTTTTTACCACCTCCTTCAATGATTAATCTTCAATAATGAGGCCAAAGTTGACTTCACACCTGTTGCTTTGGCTATACCACCTACTTTCTACAATCTCAATGGCATTTTGGATCAGAACCAATTAACAACTAGTTGATTCAAAGCTTTTCAAAAGGATGCCCTTGGTCACCTCAGTATGCTTTTGTTACTTTCCATACGCTTTATTGACTATCCCTCTCTTCTTTCATCCCACCCCATTTTCCTAACTTTCCTCCAGACTACCCACTGAGGCTAGTTTTCTAACTGTTTCTTTCTTTAGCTTAAATAAAAAGGCCAATGAAAGTCTTCCTTAGTAGAAAAGTTATGTATGTTTCCTTTAGTTTCTTTCTTACCAGAGAAACTCTACAGGTTGAATTGTGTCGCTCCCCCCCCCAAAAAATTCATACGTTGAAGTCCTAGCCCCTCAGTACCTCAAAATATGACCTTTCTAGACATAGGGTTGTAGTAGCTGTAGTTGATTAAGTTGAGGTCATATTGGGATAGCATGGACCACATCCCCCATCCAATATGACCGGTGTGCTTATAAAAGGGGGAAACTGGGACACATACATGCACACAAAGATACACCCACGCAGAGAAAACATCATGTGAACGTGAAGGCAGAGATCAGGGCAATGCAACTACAAGCCGAAGAATGCCAAAGATCAGACCACCAGGAGCTAGGAAAGAGGCATAGAACAGAGTCTCCCTCACAGCCTTCAGAAGAAACCAGCTCTGCTGATTTACGCCTTAAGCTCAGACTTCCAGCCTCCAAAACTATGATAAAATAAATTTCTGTTGTTTAAGACACCCACTTTGTGGTACTTTGTTATAGCAACCCTATCAAACTAATACAGAAACTACAGACACAGTTGACTTTACCACTGTACCTTGTACTTTTCCAACTCTCTGCATGGTGAGGGGCTTTGGACCAACTCTTTTTAGAAATAAGTATAATGAAAACACTCCATAACCTACCACCATGGAGCTGAATAGCTGGGTGGACAAAACACTGGATCAAAGAACAGACAGAGCTACCATCAAGTTTTCTTTCCCCCTATTTCTGGCCACATTAATTTGAATATATTTTGACTTCACCATGTTGATTTTCTCATCTGTAGAATGAGATAGCAATACACAGTATTATTATGAAGTTGAATAAGTAAGGGAAGAGTCTGGGCTCTGGCAGAGCTAGGTTCCTAGTCAGCTCCCCTATTCACTGCAGGTATAGTCTCAGGAAAGTCTTGAGGTGGTCTTCTGTTAATTTCTGTAACAGAATTCTGTCCCCTGACTGTAGGTCTGGGCACTAGACCCAGGCTGAACCAGTAGGATAACATCATCCTAGCCACAGCAGTTCGTTCACTGATGGACATGAGACCCAAGTCAGGCCAATAGGTAACAGTATATATGGAGTAATTATTAGAGGGAGGGTTTCTTTTGTCACACTACCTTAATTGGGAAAAGCAGCACAACTACCTCCTGACGATTGGACCTTGAGCAAGTTCCCTGACCTCTCTAAGCCTGTTTTCTTTTTTGTTAAAAATTAATGGAGATAAAAATAACTTGCTCTTAGGAGTTTTGTAGAGTGTAAAGTTCTTAGCACAGTGCCTGAAATAAACTACTATTACTTATGGTATCATTCTGTGTCCTTCCAAAGTTGCTCATGTTGGAGACGGCAGTGAAAAGCTTCTTCTTTCTCTCAGGTTAGAGAACTATTAAGATGTGACTCCAGAGACGCCAGTGACCACTACACTAGCACCCAGAGAGGAGCAGAAACAGAAGGAATAGGAGACATCTGAGGAGAGGATTCTAGCAGTGGCCCATCCTCCATTCCAGTCCCTAACGTCCTCTTGTTTCAAACCTGTGAGCTATTCCGGTGTCTGCCAATAACTTTCTAAGTTGATACGTGTGCATATAATCAGCTCATGATATTGGCCACTGTATACCAAAAAGTCACCTGGGGCTTGAAATTCTGATCACACTACTTTCTGGGCAGTGAGTTTTGGTAGATTACCTTATGATGCTAAATTCAATTTTTCTTCTAGGTCAGCATATTTATTCTCAGTCTTCCTGTGGCCATGAGTAGGAAAATACAAAAATGGGTTATAAGCCTCATCCAAGAAACATTACCCTATTGCTAGCCAACCTTTCTGCACTGCTCCCAGAAAGTATCCAGGAGAATTGAGTGAGGTGTGTTTCAAGTGGGGGGAAAAAAATCGATGAGTAAAGAAAGAACTTCACTGAATGGAAATCCTACTCCATGTTTTGGGTTGAAATAGAATGAAAGGTGTCAATAATAATCTTTTTTTCTTATTAAACCTAGAACTTGCTCAACATTTCCTTGATGGCATCTAAAGATTACCATCTAAGTGTACAGCTCAGTGACTGTCAAAAGAAAAAAATTACTTTAAAAATGGAATGTTATTAACATTTTCTGAAGAAGACACTGTCTGGCAAAGAGCTCAGGCCATCACTTTTGTCCTGATTTTCAAATGGTTAGTGTGAACACGAATTCCCCCCAATTTTTTTTTCCTCTCAGGTAATTTAGTACATTACCCTGCCCTTTGCTCTTATTTTTTCCTTTTGAATTTAAAAATATTTTTAGTATTTGAATTAAGTTCAGTGTCAACAATGGAAGTCAAATTTAGTTCATTATTGCTATTTTTAAAAGAATTATAAAATCTATTTGACTTTATAAATTTAAAAAGTAGTATGGATAGTTAAAAAAGCTGAAAATAAAAGTTTACATTAATCTCTATGCTCAGAAAAGCACTCAGAAAAGCAGTGTAATGATTAATGTTATTTGAAATATGTAGGATATTTAATGTAATGTAAAAATTTCCAAACAAAGAAATATTGCCTCAAAACATTTATTAAATGTAGGGTGGAGTTATGTAAGTCTTGAGCATAATGAGTTAAACTCTCTTACTGTAATTTCCAATTTGCAATTACAGTACTGAAAGAGACACTATATATTTTAAACTTAACGAAACAATAAATTAATTAAAAGAGAGAAGTTGACAAAAATTACAACTTTAGCCACAAAGGACAATGGTTAGGATAAAAAGAACAATAAAGGCTGAGAGTACCTACACATATATAACTAAATGAGCCCAGAGAATATGACAAAATATCAGGAAATTCTCTTTAATTCTTGTTCATCCTACTTGTCTTCAAAATCATGTGTCTGATATAAACTCAGTTGTTCACATTTTAAGTGTTTTGGAGACATGAAATTGACAAGAACATTTTGCAAAAATAAAAACTTAAGAAACCTTATGTTTGCAGCTCCACAACATTGTAAACAGACAGGGGACAGGCAGCTTAGTTAAAACTCTTTATAACAATTAAAAACTGAATCAGCTCACACCCAACTTTCTCAGCTCTAGAACCACAGAAATCCCAAAGGTAAAACCTAACAAGAACTTAAAAATCTTAAGTAAATTTGAACATACTGGAAAGAAAAATAAGTGCTATTTAAAACAATAATGGTTTTCCAGCAGGGGGGAGTTCTATTAAATACAAGATCTTCGGATCTTACAGAGCATATTAATGAATTGGGTTATGCAGTGGTCAGAATGGAAATAACCACTGGAGATTGTTTAGTTGCTGTGCATAGTGAGATAAATTTGGTGCTTGAGGGAAGTAGATGAGGAAGAAAGATGAGAGGAAGAATGAAGACAGACTAACCAGTCAGTTCCCTCATGAGTGCCAGTCAGTATGAATTATCACAGGACAAATTTCAGTCATAGAATGGCCTGAAGAACATAAAAGCCTAATATTTAATTGGAACTTCTTTACTTTGACCTATAAAGTGAATGTGGTTGTCAGAAAGCCTTGGGTACTTACACATAGGTCTTTCCAAAGGACTGCCTTGAGAAATTGTAGCTGACCATGTAAGTGAGCTAAGAAGTAGATCCCTCCCCGGTCATGCCTTCAGATGAGACCACAGCCCTGCTAACAGACTATAGATTCATTAGGGAGCTTGAGTCAGAAGCACCCAGCTAAGCTATGCCCACAGAAAATTGAAAGATTTAAAAAATGGTGTTTGAAGTTGCTAAGTTTAGGAGAAATTTACTGTACCATGCACATATTAGCATGTGCATAGGTAACTCATACTCCAATAGATAGTAAAAGAGAGATTTGGAGTGTCGGGAATTACTCAGAAGTCCTCCAATCACAGGCATCCTCAAAGTGCTAAATCCTCCATAAAACAATATATTGTATCTCTGGTCTTAAACCTATCTCTTTCGAGTTTCCAGGGTGACACACAATCACACCATTGATTAACTTCTTCAAAAATCTGGAAGTTGACACCTTCCAAAATTATTTGAAGCAGTTAGAAGGGTGAGACAAGGACAAGAAAGGAATAGCAGGAGTAGTAAGCAAAATCGTGATTAGTATGCACCAGACATTGTTCTTAGTGCTTTACATATTAATACATTTAATCCCCACAAGAACCACAGAGTAGGTGCTTTTATAACCCTCATTTTACAGATGTGAAAACTGAGGCAGCAGAAAATCAACAAATTTGCCAAGGTTATACAATTAGTAAGTGGTAGAGCTAAGACCAGAGATTGGGCTGGTTAGCTCAATATGCTTAATCCCTATATTGTACAATTTTCTTTTTAGCAAGTAATTGCATCCCTTCCCACAATGATAATTAAATGGATAGGGTAGGGACCCCTTTCTCAGTAAAGTTAGTACTTAGAAGAAAGAGGGATGTGGTATTAACTCCTCTGCACGTCTTGCCTTTTTTGCCTTTAAATCATCTTAGAAAAGGAGAAGCAAGGAGATGGAGAGATACAGTCCCACTCATCCCAGTAACAGAGTGGTCACTTACATAAGGTGGGTGTTCTACAGTGAGGGTTTCTTCATTCAATGTTCACATGAGAAGTTACACTTTCTTCAAGAAGATAAAAGGAATGTGGTGCTCCTGTTTAATCTTTTGTTCCCATGGTTATATTTAAGAATATTTTACAGTTCGTGCTACTACTTACCTACTTACTAAAAATATATCTTTAATTAAATTCTTTCTTATGGGATGGTGGTATCCTTCCTTGGTTTTGTGTGAATGATCAGTCTATTCCATTTTTCTGCCAAATGCATGAGAAATTCTTTTCTGCTATTGTTTAAAAGGAGAATCAGGCACATCAGAGATGGGAGAAGTAGAAAGACTCATGATATTTTGCTAATTAGTACAGACAACTATATGGATACAAAAAAATTAAAACAAAAAACACCTGAAGTAACAGTATTTCTCACTTTGTCCAAAGAACATAATACTTCAAGGGCTTACAGTTAGTAAGAAACCTGACTTGTTGACAGCTGGAAATACCTGTGAATGTCATTCCTATATTCTTTCTACTGCTTAGATCGTGTTTTTTTAACACTTAAATGTCAACAAGTTTGATTCTGTGTAAATAGGTTACCTCCACATCAGCCAGTGACAGCAAAACCTCAAGATGTTAGAAGAAAGAGACAAAAGTTGGAAGGTTTTTCATGTTTTTGTCAAAAGCTCATTTATTCATTGTTCATTGCTAATAACTCATAACAAATATCTCATAAATGTTGGAAGGATTAGTAAGATGCCTCGTAATTACTTTTACCCCAGTGATAAATGATCTACTAATAACATGGAGCCTCCCATATAATAGCCCTCAGACTCCATGATGTGAATTGGTCTTAGAAATGAGACTGGTGTATAATGAGGTCCTTCTGTTTAAATCTTATTGGAGAAACTAAAGCCATGGACATATCTCAGGTTGAACTCCAACTTTTAACAAACTACATTATAAGGAGATGACACAATACAGTAGCATTACCTGCACAACTATTAGCACTGTTACCAAAAACAGCAATAGCACTATGATGTTTGAAACATTTTAGCTTCACTGCATTTTTAAGAGAAATCTGAATCAGCATTGGAATAATATCTCCAGTATGAATAGAGGAGCTAGAAGCAGAATCAAGGTCTACTGTGAACCACAGCAGTTCTTTGGCCCCTGGTGAAGATTCCTTTCCATGCCATAGCACTAGATATGTACATAGAAGAAAAAGCATGGATTGTACATAGACATGAGAAAGGAACAGAAAAGTAGAGCCAAGGTACTGATGCAGGTCAAGGCCATTAAGCGTTTTAAGATGTCTTAAAAGAAGAGCTTGCTAACAAAATTCTCTATGCTAAACCTTTCTTTCTTTGTTCATCTTGTCATATTTACTTTTCTCCTCTGTCACCTTTATTTATACATGATCCAATGGCTTATCAATGGATTTATCACATTAAATTGTTGACTTAAAGGTTTACTAATGTCTTCCAATTCACTTTTTTCTTTTCTTGATGTGTCTGAAAGCAGCATTTTTAGCAAATAATGTAATTTTTCAACATAGGAATGTATTCATGCATAGTTGTTCCTTTGTGGCTGGCTGGAGGAATGAATATCCACAGGCAGATAAGAGCCAAATAAGTAAAGTGGTTTACCAAAGTAGAAAGTTGATTGTCAGAAACACAAATAAACATTTCCATTATCAATCGGAAGAATAACTATCTAGATATCTACATTTCTTGACAGAGCTTGTCAAGAGAGCTCAGTGGACATTCCAGGTTTGGTTTACTGTGGAGTATTTTTTTTTAGCTTTATTGAGGTAAAACTGATAAATAAAATTGCAATTGCAATATCTTCAAAGTGTGTAATGTGACTATTTGATATATGTATACATTGTGAAAGAAATCCCATAAAAACTTAATATATCCATCGCCTCACATATCTACTTATCTGGGGTTTTTTTTTTTTTTTTTTTTTTGGTGAGAAAACGTAAATTCTTCTTTCAGGGAATTTCAATTATACAATACAGTGCTATCAATGATAATCACCATGTTATACATTAGATTCTCAGGCCTTATTCATCTTATAACTGAGAGTTTGTATCTTTTACCAACCACTCCACCTTCCCCGCACTGCTCCCAGCCCCTGGCAACCATTATTCTGCTCTTTGTTTCTATGAGTTTGTCCCTTCCTTCCCTCCTTCCTTCCTTCCTTGCTTCCTTCCTTCCTCTCTTCCTCCCTCCCTCTCTTCCTTTTTCTTTCATTCTTTCTTTCTGTCTTCTCACTCTCTCTTTTAGGTTCCCCATATAAGTGATAGAATGAAGTATTTGTCTTTCTCTGTCTGGCTTATTTCAATTAGCATGATATCCTCCAGGTTTACTTCATCCATGTTATCACAAATAACAGGATTGCCTCCTTTTATAAAGCTGAATAATATTCTATTATATACATATATATATAATCTATTATATATATACAATTCTATTATATATATATAATATAATAATATTATATTATATATATATATGCCTATATATATAATGGCATCTATATTTTCTTTATTCATCTGTCAATAGCTTAGGTTGTTTCAAAACCTTGGATATAGTGAATAATGCTGCAATGAACATAGGAGTAAAGATACCTCTTCAGATAATTATTTTATTTGCTTTGGATATATACCCAGAAGTGGGATTTCTGGATCATATGGTAGTTCTGACTTTAATTTCTTGAGGAACTTCCATTCTGTTTTCCATAGTGGCTGCACCAATTTACATTCCCACTAACAGGGCACAGGGTTCCCTCTTCTCCATATCCTCGCCAGCATTTGTTATCTCTTGTCATTTTGATAATACACATCCTAACAGGTGTGAGGTGATATCTCATTGTAGTTTTTATTTGCATTTCCCTGATGGTTAGTGATGTTGAGCACCAGCTGCCCATTTGCTTTTTGTTTTGTTTTTGGATCAAACCATTTTATTAAGGGGCTTGGGGGGTGGGGGACAAAGGGCTGGGAGGACAAAGGGATCTGATGTCCTCAGCTGGGCCAGGATCTCCCGAGCTTCAAAGTCACCAAAAATCCTGTTGGCCATTTGTATGTCTTCTTTGGAAAACTGCCTAATTTAAGTCCTTTGCCCACTTCTAAACTGAGTTGTTTGTTTTTTGCTACTGAGTTGTATGAATTCCTTGTATAACTTGAAATATTAATCCCTTATCAGATTTGTGGTTTGCAAATATTTTTTCTCTTTCCATAGGTTGCCTTTTCATTTTGTTAATGGTTTCCTTTGCTGTACAGAAGCATTTTGGTTGGTATAGTACCACTTGTTTATTTTTGCTTTTGTTGCCTTTGTTTTTGCTGTCAGATCCAAAAAGTCACTGCCAAGACTAATGTCAAGGAGGTTTTTCCCTATGTTTTTTCTTAGGAGTTTTATGATTTTTGGTCTCATGTCCAAGTCTTTAATCCATTTTGACTTGATTTTTGTATATGATGTAAGGTCCAGTTTCATTCTTTTACATGTGAATATCCAGTTTTCCCAACACCATTTAATGAAGAGATTATCCTTTTCCCATTTTA
Organism: Delphinus delphis; assembly: GCF_949987515.2. NCBI lineage: Eukaryota > Metazoa > Chordata > Mammalia > Artiodactyla > Delphinidae > Delphinus > Delphinus delphis. The sequence continues at coordinate 67,776,015 of NC_082689.1, forward strand.
TATTCTTGGTGCTTTTGTTGAAAATTAATTGACCATAAATGTGTGAGTTTATTTCTGGGCTCTCTATTCTGTTCCATTGATTTATGTGTGATTTATGTTTTTATTCCAACATCATACTGTTCTGACTACCAAAGCTTTGTAATGTGGTTTGAAATCAGGAAGTGTGATGCCTACAGCTTTGTTCTTCCTTCTCAAGATTGCTTTGGCTATTGGGGGTCTTTTCTGATTCCATATGAGTTTTACACTCTGGAGTATTAAATTATGATCCAGGAAAGTAGGTTGCTCATGTGAGGAGTCCAACATATACTGCATGACATTTTCAATGCATTTTTCTAACCAAGATTTCCAGATACTTGTGCCTGACCTTGCTAAGAAATAAGAACTCCATATCATGACCACATTCTCACCACTTTCTGATTTTCTCTTTCTTATTAGAGTTGACTGCAAAACTACCCCCTTAAAATACCCTTTACTGGACATATTTTGTAGGGATAAATGTCAGAGTTCTTCCAGTTTTGGTGCTGCCCACCATCCTACAATTCCCCAACTCCATCAGCACCTCTATCCTGTCTCAACACAGCAAAAATAGGTATAATTAGTATCCAGCATCATAGAATCACCAATTAACATGTGTTAAATCTGCTGCTTCCCATCATCTATCTTGTAATATTTCTTGACAGTGAGAAGCATTTAGACCAAAGAAAAGTGAGAAAGAATTACATCCTTGCATATTTGATTGAAATATGATTTCCTTAATTGTATAGCAAGATATAAAATATGTGTAAATAAATATATTTTATAATTTGATTTTACCACTAAAATTATTTTGGTGGACAGCACAAGACAGATCTTAGATTGCTAATGACCAATGAATGGGATGACCAATGAATGAGATGACCAATGAAATTTGGAGGTGACATCCCTTTGGACATTTTGTTATGTGAAATAATAAATGTCCTTGTTGATTAGGCCACTTTCAGTTCTCTTTTCTGTTACTTTAAGCTGAAAACATCCTAGAAAATGTAGAGATATTGTCTTATACATGCCTTTTTATAGTGATTGAATTAACTGAATAAATGGGGAAGACAGAGGTGGGGAACTAGGAAAGGCATCAGGAATCTCTGTGAAAAGGACTACATAGGGGAATTTTGAGAACTGCTGATTGTAATAATATCCAGCTTCATAATTTGGCCTAGGATTAGTTTTATTATAAATTTCTGATTCTACAGTGAATTAATGGATGTTAATGGATTGCAAACATCTGTTCCTTCAACAAGTGATATTTTATCCTCTTTTTTCTTTAATTACTAAAAGATAGGACTGCTGTCACTGTCACTGTCCTCAAAGTCATATCACAGAGAACTGATAAATAGCTAACATTTTGTTACCATTAAAAAGTTGGAAATTTAAGGCATTCATTGATTTTTCTCTAGATGTTCCAGGTAACAGGTAAATCTAAAACTAAAATTCATCTGATTTGTAAAGACTCTAGATCCCTGATTCTACCTAATACTAGAATTACTTCATTGGACACATATAACCTCCTTAAAGAAAAATAAAACATATTTTTTTACTTAAGAAACAAGTTATTGTGGCTTCCTAGAAAAGCAATGTAATTTGCAGTTCATAAAATTTTAATATGTTTACATATGTCTGTATATATGCATACGTGTATGCATATGTATGAAAACATAAATGTATCCGAAAAAACATATAAATACACCTTAAATTACATTTATTTAAAAATAAACCTTATTAGAGATTTTCTATATTTATATCTCAGATTACCCTTCTTTAAAAATAAATACACAGATCAGCCTTGGATGGAGAAAAGAGAAAATACTGCAGGATATGTGTGGGCTAGGGGCTGCTGGAGTTTTATCTGGTGTCCTCCTTTCTTTATGAGGTTTCCCTCACTGCTGGCCAAGTGCCAGAGAAGGTGTGCACGCATCTCCCCGCCAATACCCGACAATGGGCAGCTCCTGCTTTGGCCTCAAGGAACGGCTGATAAAGCGGCTGCGGCCTCTGCCTACCTTGACCTTCATCGGTACCTGCCTGCCCCAGAGGAGGAGCAGAGATTTCCGCGTGGTGGTGGTCGGCTCGATCGGCGTGGGCAAGAGCGCGCTGGTGCAGAGGTGCGTGCGCGGCAACTTCCGTGAGGCGTATCTGCCGACCATCGAAGATACCCACCTCCAGGCGCTGGGATGCAGCCACAAGGCGGGCGCAATGCACACCACCGACACTACCGGCGGCCGCCGCTACCAGGCGACTTGCCATTGCCAGGGTCACGCCTTCATCCTGGTCTACTCCGTCACCAAAAAGCAAACCCTGGAGGAGCTGAAGCCCCTCTATGAGCTAATCCGTCAACTCAAAGGCAACAGCCCGCAAAAGTGCGCCATCATCCTGGTGGGCAACAAGTGCGATGAGAGCCACCGGGAGGTGAGCGAGAAGGAAGGTGCTGCCTACGTGTCGGAGTGGAATTGTGCCTTCTTGGAGACCTCCGCCAAGATGAATATCAATGTGCAGGCGCTGTTCTAGATGCTGATAAACTTCGAGAAGAAGCCCGCCGCTGCCACCGGTGCCCAGCCTCCCTAAAAGAAATCCCAGATCCCCAAGACCACGGAGAAGCTGGTGGTCAAGTGATCATCATGTGAACCCTGAGCCTTAAGGAGCCCGACCCGCTTCTCCTTCAGGGTGCCGAAAACATGGACAGACCCCATTGTGCTGTGTCACCTGTACATGACTGACTTTTGTGCTGTCCTTTGGGTTGTAACAATTAGATGTCAATAAATGTCCCTTGTGAGTTAGTAACTTTTCTTTTTCCCAGGCAAGAGGACTCGAATTGTTAAAATATGGACATTGGAGGAGGAGAGGAAAAGGAACAGGATGCATTTTAAAGGATGGGACTTGGACGGACTTTAGAGATTAATGTTTAAAAAAGAGAATGGAAATAGCAAAATGAATTGAAAGATGTCACTGCCCTTCTTGTAATCCTAATATTGTGTATTATTCTTAAACATTTCAAGTCCTGTAAATGTCTGATCACATCTTCCCATTGTGTATTTAATTGTTAAGAGACATGTTTTTGCAACAAAAGCTCTGACAGCTGACTGTGAGACAGAGATACTAAACATGATAAGTAAATGAATGTTCTATAGCTGAGCATTGAGGGTGGGAGCAGAGAAAATTGTGAAAGTAGAACTTGCTTACTAAATATATGCCAATTGTTTCCTAAGTCATTTAAAAATGTTTAAGTATTCTACACTGCAGTTTTAAAAAATTGTAACAGTTCCGTGACTTAATAAAGCTTTTCCTGCATGCAAAAATAAATACACACAGAACTGATCTTACTTACATGACATATATTACAGATGGCAAACAAAATGGTTTAAGGTTAATAATAACCAGCTCAAACATAGAAAGAGCCCATTTTGGGATTCAAATATCTGACCTGTCCATCTACAAAGTTAACTTTTCCTTTCATTTGACTGACTTTCCCTTTGTATATCATGGGCAGTCAGTCTTTTTTTTCCCTGTTTTTTTTCCCTGTAGGAGTGATTTCTTGGACCATTGTCCTGGCTCCTCTTTTCCTAACCTCCCCAGAATTGTGTTGCTATCTACCTTAGATCTTATAACAACAACAACAACAACAACAAAACTGAAGCTAAAGAGTTCTTTAGGCAAATGAGACTATTCAAAAGAGTCTATAATATGAATGGCATGTCCATCCCCCGCCTCATTTGTTAATATGTGTTGGGCTCAAATGTTCAAATTTGCCAGGTCAGTGTTCCAAACGCTGATTGGAAATATCTAATGTGCATTGTATGCAATAAAGTCACACTTCAATTTCAGCACAGGTTTTACGTTTTTGTTCCTGCTCATAATCTAAATAAACTTAGTGTTTCTCAGCTTAAATTTATTTCAGGCATGCTTTCTCCAAAGGATTTAAAATTTTAAATGCCTCCATGGCAGAATGGGAATGTTTATCCATTTGAGATGCTTAGAAATATAAGGAGTAATCATCTTTCTTTTCTCTGCAATACAGTTTTTGAATAACACAGATCATTTTGAAGTATATTTAACAAGTAGCTTGTTTCAGCTTCGATATTAGCTTGATTTACCATCTGCAAAATTACAAATAACATGACGCATTTATTACCCATAAAAGCTATTAGCAGGTCATTTTGTTCAGTTCATCATATGTGTCTTGAGACACAATCTGGCGTCTAACAGATTTTCATACATTGATGTCGCAGAGAATCAGACTGTTCTTTAATTGATTGTTTCTTGCTAGACTCCTTTTGATTAAAACAGGTTATGCTATTTGCTTTTAGTTCCACATTTCTCCACTTCAAAGTCTGGCCATAGAAAGCAGAAATTATTCTCATTTCTCTGAATTCTTTTAATTTAAAGTGAATGTATATATTTAAAAGTCTGCCATAATCAAGGGCTTTAAAAATGCCTTCAGTTTTTTCAATCTATGACTCCCTCAACAAGAATACAATCCTCACCATGTCTTTACAAAATGGATTGATCTTTTCCTGCCAAGTCATCGAATTTTGAACCTAGAACCTAAAGTGAGTACAGATCACAGGGACCAAAGGGAAAAGGAAGGGCTCCCTCAAAGCACTCTCTTTCCCTCACAATTTGCACAGACCCAGACAAGCAAAACTGAATCGTGGTGATAGTGTTGTATTCTTCTCCAGAGGGAAAAGAAAGTAAGAGTCTTTTGCTAAACTGGTTTCAGAAGGCCTACCTCATATTGTTCATTTAAGCAAAGAGATTGGTAAGCTCCTGAGACATCCCCTTCCTCCTCCCTCCCCCCCACCAAAAAAAAGGAAAACTCCAAAAGCTATGTGAACTCTGGAGGGATAAAGTCGGTGGTCCTGTCTCAGGCCTTCTACCCACATTCCCTGCGCAGTTAACACCATAAAAATAAAAGGGCTGCAATCAGATCAGCACTCATCAATAGGAATGAGTAGCAGCTCGCAGGCTCAAAACAAGAGCCTAATTCAGCATTCAAAAGGTTTTTGTTTGCCTAATGTCAGAAACAAACATAAAACTTTCTATCATGTGACATCCATGACACTAAGAGAGAGCAGTCACCCTTCCCTTAGGCTTCTGTCTTCCACAGACAAAAGCCATCAATAGCTCCTTTGTGTTCTACCTCAGCTTTCTGTCTTCACTGAGTCAGCCAATCATTCCCAACAGTCATCTGCTCTTTCCAGGTGAAATTCCCAAGTTCCCAGTCACAAAATCCCATGTCCCAAGGATGCACTAGTTGGCATAATAATATCCTAGCCAATAGTATTCTTAGCGGATCAAAAATTTTATTAGGATACAGGAATAATTCTAATTCTTGTTTGAAAATTTTCTAGTGCTTTACTTGTTGTTTATACAACTTTTGTGAAACATTTGCTATTTTAAATTATTTGGGGCAACCAGAAACATGTAAGTATACCAAACTTATTTTGTCATTTTTAGCCCCAATTAACTCCTTAAAATTTACACTAGATTTATACAAGGCATAGCTGCCTGGGGATTCTAAAAGATTTTTAATGATTTAAACTTGAAAGCCACTATTCAGAGCCAGTGATGCACTGAGGAAAATTATGTAAGTTATGTCTTTAGAAATTACTTTTACTCTAGAATTTATTTAAAATCGAGTTGTGCTGATCATTTAAAATATTGTACTAAATTTAATAGAAAATCTCTTGGTGGATGCTTAGTGTAGATTGAAAAGCTTAAATGGCTTAAAAATAGCTTTGAAACATTATGTAGACATGTGAGGCAGTTATCATGTTTAAATGATGGGAGTTTAATGGTCTTCTCATACATTAACCCTACACTCTGATGGTGAGAAATGCCTGCATCTTACTCTAGAAATGGATAAAAATAAACATTTAAATTTAGTAAATCTGATGATTTAGTTAGCATCTCCTTACCTATTTGTAATATTTTTGAAATTCAATGAGGTAAATTTTTATGGCTAAGAGATCATTAGCTACAACGGAACCTTCAAATATATAATAAATAGTATGCACTTGGGACAACTTACTGAAGTATAGTTCTGTCTCCTTTCATGATATGCCCCAGTCTGTATAAGTATGAAACTAAAAAACAGCAACGCAACAACAACAATGCTATCTTGTTTGATGGAATACTTTTTAAAATTAACAAATACTATTTGACTAAAATACTATTTGTTAGTCAACTCCTAAGGAATAAGTATATCCTATTCATGGAAATATACCTATGTCAAAGGCAATAGAAATGGCTAAAATGTACCATTATTTGATTTAGAATGTAAAATAAGTCACGTTTTTTCAGTGAATCTATTATGGAGAGGTATATTACAGGCACGTCGTTGGCTTCTAGAAAGAATTGTATGAAACAGTTTGTATTTAATACAAATGTGGGCAGCTAACTGAATGGGTTTAAAAAGAAATATATGTTTTTTAAATAGTAAGCTTCTCTAGATGAAAATATGAACCTTTGTCAGAATCCCTTTGAGAGAGAGAGGGGAAAAAATAAAAGGAACATTCTTTGAAGTACTCGTCAATGTTATCTGGTCTAATCCAAACTGTAAAGTTATAAAATCTGTAGATTTCATTCACCAGCTCTGTACCAGTCACTCACACTGATAAAAAGGATTGGCTAAATATACTAAAATAGTAGTTGTATCCTGAATTGTTCCCTCTGACATGTGAAGTAATAGATTCTTTTATTATTATTAATAACATCTTGAAAAGAATTTCTATGCAGGTACATTTAGAGATGATATGAAAGGTAATGCACTGTAATTTTACTTCATTCTAAGGCTTCTGTAGTGGTGTAAAGTGAGATCAAATAAGTTGCCTTAAATCCTAACTAATTTTACTTTGGATAGACCTCTATATCTAGCTTTGGTGGAATATTCTATCACAAATACTTCCTAGGGATTTTAACATTATTTGATAGAGTAGGTATTATTATTATTATTATTATTATTATTTTTGTGTGTGCTACACAGGCCTCTCACTGTTGTGGCCTCTCCCGTTGCGGAGCACAGGCTCCGGACGCGCAGGCTCAGTGGCCACGGCTCACGGGCCTAGTCGCTCTGCGGCATGTGGGATCTTCCCAGACCGGGGCACGATTCCGTGTCCTCTGCATCGGCAGGCGAACTCTCAACCACTGCACCACCAGGGAAGCCCTAGAGTAGGTATTATTATTCCCATTTGTATATAAAGAAACTGAGGCTGGGGATGCTGGGGTTTTTCTCTTTTTTTCATTAAAAAAAAGAAAAAAGGCAAATCTCTTCCGTTTTACACTGGTTTGCTTTATGCTCATGGTGGGAATTAAAGTCTATTCCATTTTATGAACACAGGTGATTGCATAGTGGATGAGTAAAACTTAGCATGATTTCTTACTTCTCTTCTTCGTTTTTTGTTTTTGTTTTTAATTCCAGTAGCCATCTTTATTAAGTTACTTAATCAGTCTTTGGGTGTCTATGGACAAATCTCCATTAATATATAAACATGCCTTAGTGTCTTTCAAAAAACCACTAACCAACCAACATTGCTTCCTCTAATCCCATCCCCGAAGCTATCTCTTTCCTTTGCTCCATAACATACAAGCTAATTGAAATTACTTCTCTTCTTTGGAAATGATGTTCTTTTAGGAGAAAACTGAGGCAGACATCCCTCTTCCTCTTAACTACTGCTTACATTACTTTTCCTTCAACTCTGTATTCTATGCTATGAAAGCATACCTTAGGAACACAAACGTTTCCTTGCCAACCATCATAACAGCATCTAGGGGTAAATCAGTCCAAATGGTGTCTCAATGGCCCAAGAAAGGTGCAATGAAAAAACAGTGAGCTGCGGATAAGAGGACATGGGGGCTGGTCTCCACCAGCAAGATTCTACGTAAATATAAGCCTGGGGTCTGCTTACTCATAATTGCATTATTAATTGAATGTTTTAATATATGACACACTCTTCTACAATCTTTGATTTCTTATTTAATTCTTACTACAAGCCTGTGAGACATATTATAATCCCCATCTTATAGATAATGAAATGAGGCCCAGAAGTTAAGAGGGTGAGAGCTGAGATTTGAATTGGTCTCTGGAGTCTTACTTTTGACCACTATGCCCATCCCCACATCCCCCCCTATATAATAAAAGAGTTAAAGAGACATACAATCAAAGTTCCCTCTTTTTTGTACAGACTGATTAATTCTTTTTCCACTCTGAGTTAAACACCTACTTGTTCATCTAATCCTATCACTTTTTATTTACACACTTTGATTTGGCCTCCAGATAAGCAATCCACACTCGATCCAAGACATGAGATAGCTCTTTTGTTCTCTCTTACTGTTTCTCTCTATATATACAAATATAACCACTGCGAATAAGAATCAGCTGTATACACACACACACACACACACTCACTCACAGTTGATTCTTATTATTCACAGTAGTTATGTTCATAAAGCCACTACAAAACTGAGTTAGCAAATACTGAATCATTGCTCCTAAGAGATATACAGGGCTAGGTTCCTGTGAGCCTCTGGTTGCAACATTTTTGTCAACAAATCAATACATAACCTTGTTTTATGTGTGTTACTCTTTAAAGATGCCTGATTTAATACAGATTGTTGACCCATTAACATTGAACTCACAACCTACAGCTTATAATTCATGCTTAAATGAAGCTTACCTCATTCATATTTTCTCTGTGAGCCACATCACCACCTTCTTGCTCTGAGGAACACTAGACAGCACTCCAGCGATATGCCTGTGGACCATTATAAATAGTTAAGCACCAACAAAAAGCACAAAAATGCAAAAATACACCACTAAATATACCACAAACAGGACACTTGTTTACAGCTGAAACTGAAAGGCAGAACATCACCTTATTTAGCCTCTTTTAGGAATGTGTGTCCAGCAACTCAAATTTTTCACTGCTCTTATGTATATGTTTGAGAATGATCATGACAATGCCTAGAATATTGATTTTGAGGTCACAAATAAATTTTAGCAAGTAGGCAAATTCATAAATACAGAATCCACAAATAATGAGGATGGACTGTATGGATGTGTGTGTGTATCTCCTCAACTCTGATCTCTGTTTTTCTGCCTTTCTCTTTTCCCACTTCCCCACTGTCCTCTCTTTTACCTTCTCTAGATAAAAGTAAATAAGTAAATTTTTTTTGAATTATTTTCCACCTTGTTTCTGCAATCCTTATTTTCTTCTGCTTTTCAGAAACTTTAGGGCTATTTTACACACACACACACACACACCGAGTCTTTGATTCCAAATCAGTTCAGCACACATCTATGTTGACAACAATGTTGTGGCTGATTATAAAGTATAATTGTTTTATATAACATGATGTCTGCTTGACAAATGGTCTTTAAAATGTAGTTAATATCTCAACAGAGAATCAAAGACAGGTCCAGGAATTCTTACTTTTTCTTTTCTTTCCCTGACCTTTGTATCACCTCATACTATATGGGGGCAAGAATGTCTATATTCCTGATTTTTTTTTAAAGCTTCAAATTACTTGCATTTAATTTAGCAATCTGTTCTTCATTGGAGACTGGCTGAACTTACAAAAGCAATTACACCAGTTTCCTGTGACTTTGAAGGATATATATAGTTGTGTTAATTAAGCAGAAGAAGAGAATGTGGATTGCTGGTGATTTTCCAGTGGAAAAAACAATTGTCATCATCTGTGCAGCATTAATTGCTACATAGGGTAGGAGATTAATATTTTTTAACATTTTAAGTGGTTTTGCATAAATGTTAGCAATAAGCAAGCCATTTCATGTCTTATTGGTTTGCATTTTTAATAATATTGGAATGTTAGCCTTCCCATAAAGGGAAGATTGCAACAAAACTGAAATAGTGTTAAAACCTTGCTAAGTTATGTGCAAACTGACACTGTGTACCCCCATTGGGGAACACTCAGAGACAATGGTACTGTTGAAAACATAAAAAGAGGAGGAGGTAATTTGTTTTTAATTTTTCTTACATTTGTGAATTTAGTGCCATGAGAGGCCAACAACACTGGCCAAAGACTCCAAGGAGAAGACATCATGAACACTTCCTATATCTTTTTTAAAATTTTGTTAGACTTGGCCTTCTTTCAAGAACTGATCATTACGTTAGTAAAATTGCACCGAAATATAAATTGGTATACTTATTTGTACAAAGAGAAAACTCAACCAGATTCTTCACTATTATTTAAAATGGAAAAAGAATCTGAAAATATAGTGACCATGATTCATTCATTCAGTAACGATTACTGACCTGCTGGGGTGTACCGGGCCCTGTACTAGAAGTGGGAATACATAGCAAACATGACAAGTGGGGCTCCTTCTCTCTCTCAGGTTACATTCCTTGGGTATAGAGGTAGTTGTAGCAGGACCCACCATAAACAAATAAGTACAATATTTTCAGATAATGCTAGGAAGAAAATAAAGCAGCGTGGTATTTTAGAGTGTTTAAACAGCAAGGTCCTTGAAGGCCTCTCTGAGAAGGTGGCATTTATGCTGCCAACTGAGTGAGGAGAGGGAACAATCTACTAAAGGATGTAGGGGAGGGATTTCCATGCAGTGGTAAGAGGAGATGTCAGAGCCTGCTGCAGTTTTGGGCTTCGACCGTGAAAGACTAGCCTGGCTGCAGCACAACAGGAAGCCAGGTAAATTGAGGCTGGAAAGACCAAAGCCAGATCATGGGAGGGACTTGCATGCCCTGGAGAGGACACTGGATCTTGTTCTAAGTGCAAGGGGAAGCCATGAGAGAATGTAAGCAGGGAAGGGCATAATCTTATATTCATTCATAAAATGAAATCTAACTGTGAGGAGAAAGAATAGGAGGAAGGCATGGTGAGAGGAATGGGCAAAAGAGTTAGTAAAACCTTATTCACTATTTTAAGCCCAGATTAAACAGAAGCAGAGACATGTGTTCCTTCCCCTATGCTCCCAGAGTTTTTTTTTAATTGCATTTGCACTATGGGTGAACACGGGCTTATTGTTTCCTATGCAGAACTGAGGAAATACTAGACTCAAAGCCCTTGTTTCTAGCACACACCCCTGAGCATAAGTGATGCTCAGGTGCACTTGCTCAACTAAAGTGAACCAAATGAAGGCAATGACACACTTCAGTCTGAATGTATGAAATATAGGTTCTTAATACTAAAACAATAGGTAACTAACTGATGGTTGAAGATAAAGAAAAATTTCTCCAGATGTAGATAAAATTTCATAATAGTATTAAAAGCCATCTAATCGCTGTCCTAAATGCCAAATGAAATCTCGACATGTCTAGGAAAAGTCCCAGATTCTCTAATTTGTATTCCCATTAAGTCCTGGTTTGAAATAAACTATTTCTTGATGTATATTTAGATAATAGGAGTACCTTTCTTGAACTACACATCAATAAATGTTAAGGCTCACTCATCATTGACTTTCATTTTTTTAAAGTTTAATTTTTTTCCATCACAAGAGGAAATTTTGTTCATCACACCTCAAGAAGTAACTTTGCACAGAGCTTGGTTTGAGCACCATGGTATTTTAGGAAGCTTCATCAACAGATATTACTTTCCACTTTCTGGACCCAAATTTATCTCTGAAATGAAAAATTCAGAAGTCCAAGTGTTATAAATCATTCAGGAGGTTTTTCAACAAAGACCCTTTTATTTTTACTTTTTCTGAAAATTTTAAATAAAAATCAGACTGTTCTGATGTCTCACTGATGGAATTTCTTTTGTTTTTAATGTCCAGGCAGTTGAAATCCGCCTTCTTGGTTGGAACAGGCACAATCAAAGTTTCAGGCGTGACCAAGTTCCATGGCATGACCTGATGTCTGCTTCCAAGAAGTGAGGTAGACTGACCCCCTCTTTGAAAACCTAATTAAATGCATAGTGATGACATCTAATTATAACTTTTTTCCTTCTTTGGGGCACTGAGAAGCACACTTCCTCCATTCTCTAATAGAAATACTACCAAGGGGCTTCCCTGGTGGCTCAGTGGTTAAGAATCCACCTGCCAATGCAGGGGACACGGGTTCGAGCCCTGGTCCGGGAAGATCCCACATGCCGCGGAGCAACTAAGCCTGTGTGCCACAACTACTGAGCCCTGGCACCACAACTACTGAAGCCTGTGCACCTAGAGCCCGTGCTCCACAACAAGAGAAGCCACTGCAATGAGAAGCCCGCGCACTGCAATGAAGAGTAGCCTCCGCTCTCTGCAACTAGAGAAAACCCCATGCACAGCAACAAAGACCCAAAGCAGCAAAAAAAAAAAAAAGTAAATAAATAAATTTGAAAAAAAACAGAAATACTACCAAGTATATTGCATGCATAATTTCTCCAGACTGAAATATGTATTTTGTAAACTATTGCTTGTTTATACTCCTTCGTTTGGCATAATTTGTGACAAATTAGTCAGGTTCTTAAAGGACTATATTGTAGAAACCCCATGGTCAGTTTGACCACCTCATCACTTCCTAATGAAGAAAAAATTATCATATGAAAAAAAGGCCAAGAGCTCCCTCCTCAAATTAGCCTTCTACGTAGGGTTTCTCCAACCAAGGTCCTTTGGCCCAAGGAAGGAGATACAGTATACAAGACATGACATCTGATCTCACGAAGGGCAGTTTGGTTTATAAATATCTCTTTCTAATGTGCTTGCTTATAAGTTACCTTATAAAAACGCAGCATTATATTGTTAACTTGAAAGCATAAATGACTCACAGAAACTTCAGGATATCATCTCTGTTGAAATATCTTGGGCATCAACAGCATAATTTCTATCCTGAAGCTGCTCACTGACTATAGTTGGACTAGTTATTTTAATACCCAGTTCTTACCAAGGTTATAAGAAGGGAGGTGGAGTTTTTTAATGTTAATTAGTGCTACATGTATGAAAATGAACAATAGACTTAACAAATATGTCACTTTTTTTAGCCGCTGAGGAAAGATGAGCTGATACAGAGTTTCTGGGGAATTCTAATGCTGATGTTGTGAAGTTCCCCTATTTGTCAGTGCAAAATCTAAGAGGAATCAAAAAGAGAAACTTTCCATTTTGTATTTAGGGAATACACAGCACTAGAAGCAGAATCAGATTAAGTAGAATATTTAAAGAATAATTAATTCTGTATTTAACGAATATAAAGTATTCTCAAGTCCATGATACTGTTATACGCTAATTAACTCAGTCTTTGTGACCACTGACAACTCCAGAAATTTTGCACAGAAGGGCTTTTGAAGCTGCATTTAAATTGCAAAGCACTGTGCCTTTTAGCAGGCTAATTTAGAGTTGGCTGGTGAGTGGAGGTGGTTGGGTATATTAATCAGGGTTCTCCAGAGAAACAGATTCAATAGGAACTATACATGTATATATGTATACACAGATATATGTATCCATCCATATATGTGTATGTGTGTGTAGAGATTTATTATAAGGAACTGGCTTACATGCTTATAGAAGCTGAGAAGTCCTAAGGTCTACAGTTGGCAGGCTGGAAACCCAAATGAACTGATGACACAGTTTGAGTCCAAATCCAAAGGCCTGAGAAGCAGAAGAGTGATGGTTTAAGTTCCAGTCCAAGTCTGAGTCTGAAGGCAGGAGGAGACCAGTGTCCCAACTTGAAGACAGTCAGGCAGAGAGTGAATTCTCCTTTCATCAGCTTTCTTGTTCTAGTCAGACTTTCAACAGATTGAATAATGCCTATCCACCCTGGCGAGGGCAATCTGCTTTACTCAGGTATTGATTCGAATGTTGATCTCAGCCAGAAACACCCTCACAGATACACCCAGAATAATATTCAACCTAATATCTGGGCACCCTGTGGCCCAGTCCAGTTGACACATCAAATTAACCATCACTTGGTATCTGATGTAAATAATGCCTCCTTGGTGTTCTCATAACTGTGACAACTGAAGTCATTTAATCTCTGAACCATAGCCTTCTCATCTGTAAACTGGAGATAATACAGCAAACCCTGTCCTATATTATTATGAAGTTTATGAAGTGACTACTGAACCAAAGCAGTTAACTGAGAATTCCTGGGTCTGGGAACCAGCTGCCAATCATATTATATATGAATTTGTGGTATCATGAAATTTTACTGTAAAAGTACTTGCTTCATAAAGTTGTTTGGAAGACCAGATGGGATGATGCATGTTAAGCACTTAACAGAATTGCCTGGCACAGAAAAAGCTTATTAATACAAACTGTTCTTTCTCTTTCTTTATCTTCTCCCCTCCCCCTCTTCCTTCTCTTTCTTCTTCCCCCTCAGTCTTCTCTTCTTCTGATTCTTATTCTTCTACAACAAACGTCTAACACTCTTGATCATTCAATCACTCTAGAAACACCTTATCATGTTTTCCATAACACCACATTCTGATCAATCTTATTTTACTTGTCTGACATTTCCTTCTCTGTCTCCTTAGAGGATTTCTACCCTTGACCCTGTTCTTCAGTTGATAATATTCCTCAGGACCCTATTCTTGCTTCACTGTTAATCTTACTCTGTACACTCTCCCCAGCTGAGTTCTCAATGCTCCTGGTTTCACACTACACTGTGAATATGAGATGCTCAATAAAAATGTTTTGGCTGAGTTAACAAAATTAAGGCAAAATGAATCCTGAAGCGAGTAATAGTCCCTCTCAATTTATAAAGCATAACAAGATTAGGGAAAAGATCTTTCCAAGATTTCAGAAATTGACCTATTACACTGTTCATCAATATTCTCAGAAACTTAAAAGGCAGATTTTCAAATAGCAAATCAGAAGCCACAACTCAAAACCATGTATGTTCAATAAATACATATTTATGCAAGTAAATTAGACAAATTATATACTGCAATGATTTCCAAATAATGTCCTATAATTATTATGAGATTGATATTTTGTGCATGTTTAAAAGATAAGAAATTAATTTCCTCTTAATGTCCTAAGGACATCAATAACAATTCAGTTCACCTCTCAGACTTAAAGCTTAAAGGCTATAAAATGTGGTACTCAATTCATTTTTATTCAGTTCAATTCAAGAAATATTTATGAAATGTCTGTTCTGTGTAAGAGCTGAGTTAGATCTCTTTTTTGACATCATGATGATTAAAATACCTCCTCTGCCCTTGAGGGGGGTACATTATCATAGGGATGTTTAGACAAGTGTACACATATCTATAGTGTAAAGCACAATAAGCTGAAAGCTATAGAAGTGTCATAGAGAATCAGAGGGAGTATACTGAATTAGTAGGATTAGAAAGGATTTTAAGGAGGAGCAAGAATGAATTCCTAAGACCAAGACATAACAAAGAATACTTAGTTTATTATTTTGAGTTTCATTTGTCATTGTGATGACTCCAAATGAATATGCTAGTACTCAGGAGACATGAGGATTAGATGATAGGTGTTTCAGTGATTGGTTGAACAACTGTACCTCAGATTACTTAATGGATTGGCTTCACTCTAAAGCAAAGTATCTAGCAGTTTGCCACATTTGTGTTTATTTTGTTCTACAGTTTTCTCGTCATTTGGATTGGAGACACAGAAATCTCTCTTAGGAAGTTTGCCAACAACAAAGGTGATTACTACCAAATTGGTTCCAAGAATTTTAGAATTTGAAAAGCTCTTATAAACCATCTTGTTCAGCATCCTTATTTTAAAGTTAAGAAAACTGAGTTTATTAAAAAGTGGTCATTTCATTTACCATAAGTTTTATATGCTCCAACAACAAACCTTCACACTGCATCTGAGGAAATATTCTGTATTAATTATAAGATGTAATTATCTCTGCTCAGTACTATCTACACCATCACAAGAGAACTAGGTACCTCATCTTCAGAAAAAACTAACAAGCCCAAGATAACCATTAGAGACCATCATGATGGAAGGGGGCCTGGAAAATGGTCCCTGACTCTGTTGAAGGCATTAAAATTGTTCAGTGTGAAGAAAAAAATTCATGTAGATATAACACTTATCTATTTTAATGGAAATTATGTGGCAAATCTTCTATATTGCTTCAGAAGAAGCAATGGCCCTATGCGAAGACATTACAAAACAGATAATTTTAGTTTGAAATCAGGAGAAATCTTCTAAACATTAGAGTGGTCCAAAAATATCTGTCTGGTAAAATCATTGAACTAGACTGTCTGGTAGAATACCTTCCAATTTCTCAACATCCTACATTTCTCTGGATTTGCAACTAATAGGTATGGGATTAATTATTCTCAATGCCAAATGGTTTAATTTCTTTATTTTTCTCTTTTATTATGTTACCAATATGATTTGACCAACATAAATACGACTTATGAATTATCTTTAAAGAATTTGTTATCTCACAAATTTCTTTTAAGGCTGCAGCTGTATTTGAATTTGATTAAATTCTCAATGACCACCAGCTATCCTTTTATTCTTTTTACATCTGAAACATAGGTAATCTTTTATTTTCTGGACTGCAATGTCATACTGTGGAAGGGGAAAACATAATCACCAACAATTCTCCTTCCAAGTTAATATAATGGGAATTTTAGAAATTACATGTCATTTGTATTTTAAATGGACAAATTATTTTACTTGGGTTACCAGTGAGATGAAATGGACAGAAGGTGTCAGGAAATAGATTAGGAATCATCCTAGATACAAAATATCATATGAGAAATGAAGATAAGTGAAGAAGACCAGATGGAGAACTTAGGAAGAAATAAAAGTATGGGTAAAAATAAATGAATATTGACATTGTTTATGGAAGAAAATTGAAGAGTATTGACATCATTTTCTGATACTGGACCATCGCAGAGAACCAGAAACTTTGAGTTCTAACATTAATACTATAAATTATAGGGTGACCATGTATAAGTAAAAAATATTTCTTAACATTTTCTTTATGTTTAAAGTGAGGGAAATGAAGTAACCCAGTGCCATGTGGGGGCTCACAAATAATTTTTGTCAGGGGTTTTATCAAAAAAATACATATATATCTTACCCTATAATATATATATATTATATATATATATATTTTTTTTTTTTTTTGCAGAGAAGGGGTTTTATTTTTTAAAAAGAAAGAAAAGTCTAGACTTTTCTACAAATGCTTCTTTTTACACTGTCAGGTTGGTTTGGCTATTTGTCAGAGAATCTTTTGAGACATTATATCTCATATCAGAACTGTCTTGGAGAATAATTGTTTGCTTTGTGGTCTTATGGCAGTAATTCTAAAATCTCTGGAGGCAAGGTTATTTACAGAATAAGGTGAGAAAATTTGAGACACTGCTAAAAACGAAGACCATATCTTTAAGTAACTTTTGGTAAGCACATCTAGTATTTGCTATAAAATGCATAGGCAACCAGTATTGGGAGCTGTCATTATACTTATATTATTGAGAGTTAATTGCAATGAGAAAGAAGAAACAGAGAGAATATCTACAATAATAATGCTCCAAAGACATTGAACTTTGAACTTGATATATACCTTGAAATCAGAATAAAATGGCATCTTTAATACAGCACCTAGCACAAAACCAAGCACTCCTCTAGTACTCAATAAATGTTTGTTGAATGAAAGTCCCAATTGATCAATCCTACCAAGAGTCAATAACTAGATCGATGTTAGAACAATAATATACATATGTTCCAATTATTTGGGAATGGAAAACAGAAGCTTTGAAAATTTCATTTGGTGGTCAGAAAAGTATATTTTTGTTATCAGCAAAAAAGTACATTTTGGCCTCAATAATAAGCTGTAAGACAAAAGAAGTTTATTACCATTCAGAGGAACCAGTATTACTAATAAATATTTAGTGTGCAATGTTGATCTCAGTTTGAAATCATCAGAAAATCTTTTAAAGCAAAAGGAAACAAGATATATTCAAATTGTTGCACTGATAATTAGACAAATGTCAATCATCACAAGCATGATTTACAATCAGGTTTCAAAACAAACAAACAAAAAAATCTGTTCAGTTTTGCCATATTTCAGCCCCTTGTAAGCTCCATGTAAAAATAGGCTGCCTCTCAAATATGGGCAGATGCTCTAATTAGTGAAAATCAAGAGGATGTAAAGCACTGTATGTATCACAGACAAACCGATTCTTTTTTTTTTAATTAATTTATTTTTTAAATTTATTTTTGGCTGCACTGGGTCTTTGTTGCTGCGCGCGGGCTTTCTCTAGTTGCGGCGGGCGGGGGCTACTCTTCGTTGTGGTGCGCGGGCTTCTCACTGCGGTGGCTTCTCTTGTTGCGGAGCACGGGCTCTAGGCACGCGGGCTTCGGTAGTTGTGGCACGTGGGCTCAGTAGTTGTGGCTCGCGGGCTCTAGAGCGCAGGCTCAGTAGTTGTGGTGCACGGGCTTAGTTGCTCCGCGGCATGTGGGATCTTTCCGGACCAGGGCTCGAATCCGTGTCCCTTGCATTGGCAGGCGGATTCTTAACCACTGTGCCACCAGGGAAGCCCGACAAACTGATTCTTTAACTGCTGAAATTGGCCTTATAAGAGTATATATTTTATTGACTAAATTCAAAGATGATTAAATAAAAATGAATTCGAAATACCCTTTGAATTTAGGGTTTGGCTCCACCCCACCTTTACTCGATAAAAGTCCCTGGACTTTTTTTTTTTTTTTTTTTTTGCGGTACGCGGGCCTCTCACTGTTGTGGCCTCTCCCGTTGCGGAGCACAGGCTCCGGACGCGCAGGCTCAGCGGCCATGGCTCACGGGCCCAGCCGCTCCGCGGCATGTGGGATCTTCCCGGACCGAGGCACGAACCCGTGTCCCCTGCATCGGCAGGCGGACTCTCAACCATTGCGCCACCAGGGAAGCTCGTCCCTGGACTTTTATTGCAGATGAACTGAACATAGCTTTCAAAGACAAAAGATGTACAAAAGCACAATCTTTTAATATAAGCATCTGCATTTACTAATGCAGGTTCAGCCACCTATTTTTACAAGATACTTATTAATGAATGTAGAAGAGCAGGATAAATTGATGAGAGTTTATTTTGGAAGTAATGGTTTGTACAGTAATTATCGAGAAGCAGCCACTTGTCAAATGGAATCAGTAACAAGTGCAGTTGGGAGAGGTTTTCTGGTACACAGGCACTGTGAAATGTTTTCCTTTGCAATGAGAATGGACTCCCTGACAATAGTTTATTTTGCTTTAAAAAAAACAAAAAACACCTCTAAACCAATTATATTTGAGAAACTACATATGCTAGCATGTTTGTGAAGATTAGTTTTATTCTAATCAGTTTCTCTTTATTAAAAAAATTAGAAGTTCTCAGTGATAGATAGTATTTAATATTTTAAGTTTATTCAATGTTCCATTCACCCTTATTCTTACAGGACTTGACCTTGGCCCAGAAACATTGACTTGGGTCTATAGGCAGGAAATATGGAGAGTCACAGTCCATGGGGCATATTCAGGGGGGCAGCATCTTGGGGACTAGGCCTAATAAAAACGTAAGCATATTATCAGAGAATATATAATCCTTCCGTGGCAGAGAGGGGGAGGCATTCATTCCACAGAGATCCTCGGGATAAGTAATGAAAGGATGAAATCCAGAAAGGAAGACCTTTGGAATAGTTACTGGCTAATCAGGGTGCTGGGGCATTTTATACAGTCAGTTATGACCTCTGGTTTGAGAAGGAAGAATCAGATAAAGATATCAATGGAAAATATACTCTGAAGTAAATTTTTAGCTGTTGAGAAAAACACTAAGGGCTTCCCTGGTGGCGCACTGGTTGAGAGTCCGCCTGCCGATGCAGGGGACACAGGTTCGTGCCCCGGTCTGGGAGGATCCCACATGCCGCGGAGCGGCTGAGCCCGTGAGCCATGGCCGCTGAGCCTGCGCGTGTGGAGCCTGTGCTCCGCAACGGGAGAGGCCACAACAGTGAGAGGCCCGCATACCACAAAAAAAGAAAAAAAAAAAAAGAAAAAAGAAAAAGACTAAGTAAAAAGTGATACCTTTACGTTTTCTTCAGAAAATGAAAGAAAGAGAATAATTTGGGCTCAGAATTGTTTGGGCCTCCACTAATACACTACTTTTGATAATTCTTCAGGGTTCACCAGGCTCTACATTTTTGGTCACATAAAATAGACTAAAATGACCAGTGGGCAGTTAAGGAACTAATCAGTAGCTCAGTCAAACCATTCAATTCTTCCATCTTGAAAATGAATGCAAGTTACTTTCTTGTCACCTTGTCTATGTCACATTTGCATTCAAGTTAACATAGTTTAAGAAATTCATAGTAATAAATCATAAACAGAAGATCTGATTTAACTATACCAATCTCTGTTGATGCATCTAAGTTGATTGATTAAATATCAAGTTATAAGATATAATACTCAGGGGATGTTTGGAATTCTCTTCCCTGGCAAATAGCATTTCAAAATCTTTTTCCTTTTAAATAGCAGTTACAAGTTCCATTTTTGACAAACACAGGGTAACAGAAATCAGATGTTCCCTTCTGATCTGAAAAAAACAAAAAATGGATCAAAATATATGCAACAATAATTTTCACCAAGGATGATGATCACTAAGAGATAGGAAACAACCAAGATGAACCATAAAATCACCCTAGTTTGCTGCCTTGAAAGAATTTTCAGGCCATGGCACAGGGAGAGAGAATTCAGGTGGAGTCTATCAGACTCCCTAAGTTGAGTGGAGCTGAGAGACCAGGGAGACTAAGGTAGCTAGAGCTTGTAGGACAGAATAATGGAGAGAAGAGAGCTACACAGAAGGAGAATTCTTGGAGATCTGTACACTGTCTCCCTTTGAGTTTCCAGCAGAATACGGATCAATGCATGTATATGAAGAAAAAAATACCTGAAAATTTTAGATAAAACAGTACCTGTAGGTTTAGGACTAGTACCCATTCCTCCCAGCAAATTGGAACACCTCCCAATTCAGGGAAAATTGGTTTAAAAATTCAGAACGGTCTTGTCTCAGTAGTGGGGAATAATTAGCTCTAGACTACTCTGGTCCCAGCTAACAAATCTTAAAAAGCAAGACCCAAAAAGATCAGTTCCCAAGTAACTGAACTGCATCTTGGAACAAAGGTCAAGTATACTTACTACAAAAATATCCAGCACCCTAATAGATGAAATCATCAATGTCTAGCATCCAATGAAAAATTACCAGGAATGAAAAGAAGGAGAACAAGACCCATGATAAGGAGAAAAGCATTAATTCCAGAGGAAGAAATCAAAGTATACTATGATAGAGTTCTTATCCTATATGTGCAGTGGTATGATATCATTTGAAAGTAAAACTGTGGTAAGTTGAAGATGTATTACAAAAACTAAAACAAGCACTAAAATAACTAAGCAAAGAGTTATAGTTAATAAACAACAAATGAGATAGAGTGAAAAAAATACTCACTTAAGCAAGGCAGAATAGAGAAAAAGGTAGAATCATTGGACAAACAACAAAATAATAAATTTAACTTAGCCATATTAACAATCACATTAAATAGAAATGGTCTAAATACCTCAACTAAAGGACAGAGCATGTCAGATTGAATTACAAAGCAAGACCCAAGTATATGTTGTCTAAAGAAACCTATATGAATAAAGATGTTAAAAAATAAAAAAATAAAGAAACCTATATTAAATATAAAGGCCAACACATTAAGTGTAAGATAATGGAAGAATATATACCATGCTAACACCAGTTTAAAAGAGACTGGAGTGCCTTTGTTAATGTTAGACAAAGTAAATTTCAGAACAAGAATATCATTAGGGATCAAGAATTTAATTTCATAATGATAAAAGAGTCAAGCACACATAGCAATATTAAATATTCATGTACCCAGTAACAGACCTTTAAAATACATAAAGCAAAAACAACACTGACAGAATTTCAAGGAGAAATAGACAAATTCATAATTGTAGTTGGAGGTTTAATATCTCATTCTCAATAATTGATAGAACAAGTAAAGAGGAAATAAGAAAGGATACAGAAAACTTAAGCAACACTATAACAACATGATCTAAGTGACATTTATAAAATAGTCTATCCAACAATTTAGATAAAATGGACACATTTTTTGAAAGAAATAAATTACAAAATTCATTCAAGATGAAATGAAAAACATAAATTACCCTGTATCTATTAAAGAAACTGAATTTGTAGTTAAAACTTTCCTATAAAGCAAACTCCAGACACAGATGGCTAGTGAATTCTATTAAAGAGTTATGGAATAAATAATACCAGTTTTGGGCTTCCCTGGTGGCGCAGGGGTTGAGAGTCCGCCTGCCGATGCAGGGGACACGGGTTCGTGCCCCGGTCCGGGAAGATCCCACATGACGCGGAGCGGCTGCACCCATGAGCCATGGCCGCTGAGTCTGCGCTCCACGACGGGAGGGGCCACAGCAGTGAGAGGCCCGCGTACCGCAAAAAAATAAAAAAAAATCCTTTAAAAAAAATAATAATACCAGTTTTACACAAACTCTTCCAGAAAATAAAAAAATGAGAAAATCCAGACAAACACATTATAAGGAAAGAAAATTCCAGATCAGTATTCCTTGTAAACATAATACATAATTTATTTAATGTATAAACATAAACATAATGAACAATGTTTTTAAAAATTTTAGCAAATGGAATGTATAAAAATGATAATACATCATGAATAATTGGGATTTATCCCAAGAATGCACATTTTAAAAAATCGATCAATATAATTCACCATATTAACAAATTAAGAAGTAAGAAAATCATATGACCATCTCAATAGATATAGAAAAAGCATCTGATAAAATTCAACATTTATTTCTGATAAAATCTCTCAACAAGCTAGGTATAGAAGGGAACTTTCTCTACTTGATAAAGGTTATCCATGAAAAATCTACAGGTAACATTATATTTAATAGAGAAAGACTAAATGCTTTTTCCTTAAGATCAGAGCAGGCAAGAATGTCCTCCAACATTTTACTTGAGTTTCTAGTCAGTAATATCAGGCAAGAAAAATAAGTTATAGGCATCCAGATTGGGATGAAAGAAATTAAGTTGTATTTATTTAGGCAATATAATCATCTATGTAGATAATTCACTGGAACTAGAAACAACCAAACAAAAACTACTAGAACTATTAAGTGAGTTTAGCAAGATTCTAGGATATAAGACCAACAAACAAAATTACATTTCTACATACTAGCAAAGAGCAAATGGAAATTGAAAATTTAAAAAGCAATGCCATTAACCAAAGCATCAAAAACAGAAAATAGCGATAAATCTGATCAAGATATTTAATAAACACTGTACAATGAAAACTGAATTAAAGAAGATCTAAGTAGAAATTAAAGAAGATCTACGTGGATGAAGAGATACGCTGTGTTCCTGAGTTAATAAACTCAGTACTCTTAATATGTAAATTCCCCTCAAATTGATCTATAGATTAAAGGTAATCTCATTCAAAATCTCAGGTGACTTTTTTATAGAAATTGATAAGTTGATTCAAAAATTCATATGGAAATGCAAAGGATCTAGCATATCCAAAACAACCTTAGAAAAAAGAACAAAGTTTTTGGACTATACTACCTAATTTCAAGGCTACACATAAAGCTACATTAACTAAGAAAATGTCTGGATAATGTGTATTGGCACAGACAGAGAGATACTGTTCATGGAACAGAATAGAGTGTCCAGACATATATCAATACATTGTGGGGAATTGAATTTTAACATTTCAAAAGCAATTCAGTGGAAAAGACATAGTCTTCTCAAAAAACAGTGCTAGAAAATTTTACACTCATTTGTCTTAAAAAAAGAACTTTAATCTATACTTCAGAAAACATACAAAAATTAACTCTAAATGGATCATATACCTAAATGTAAAATCTAAAATGACAAAATATTTAAAAGATAACGTAGGAAAAATCTCGTGACCTTAGAGTTAAACAAAAATTCCTTAGGTGTGACACCAAAAGTACAGTCTATAACAGAAAATATTGATAAATTAGACTTTATTAAAATAAAAATTTTTAATTTTAAAATTTGTTCATTAAAATTTTTAAATACTTTAAAATCTGCTTTTTGAAGATAAACCACAGACTGGGAGGAAAGATTTGCAAATCATATACCTGATAAAGGACCTGTATCTAGAATATATAAAGAACTCCCAAATGAAGACAAACTATCTAACTTTAAAAATAGGCCAAGGGGGCTTCCCTGGTGGCGCAGTGGTTGAGAGTCCGCCTGCCGATGCAGGGGACACGGGTTCGTGCCCCGGTCTGGGATGATCCCACATGCCGCGGAGCGGCTGGGCCTGTGAGCCATGGCCGCTGAGCCTGCACGTCTGGAGCCTGTGCTCCACAACGGGAGAGGCCACAACAGTGAGAGGCCCGCGTACAGGAAAAAAAAAAAAAAAGGCCAAAAATTTGAAAAGATATTTCACCAAGCAAAATATATTGATGGCAAATAAACACATGAAAAGTTACTCAACATCGCAAGTCATTAGGGAAATGCAAATTAACACTACAATAACATGCCACTGTACACCTGTTAGAATGGCTAAAATTTTAAAGCCTGACCATATCAAGGGCTGTCCAGGATATGGAGCGAAAGGAACTCACACTTCTGGTACAACCACTTTGAAAAACAGTTTCTTAAAAAAGAGAAACATATAACTAGTACCCCATAAGATTTGGACAGTCCACTCTTAGTTACTGACCCTAGAGACATTAAAGACTATGTCCATACAAAGACATGCACCTAAGTATTCATAGCAGCTTTTATTTCAATGGCCCCAACTGGAAAAAAAAAAAGCAAAATGGCATTCAACAAGTAGATGAATAAAATAATTGTGGTATACTCAAATAATAGAACACTATTCAGCAATAAACAAGAAACAACTACTGATACATGCAACATGTTTGACCACCAAAATAATTATGCTGCGTCAAAGAAACCAGACCACTAAGAATCCATGCTGTATGATTCTGTTTATGTAAAACTCTAGGAAAGACAAGCTACAGTTGACCCTTGAACAGCTCAGAGCTTAGGGGTGCCAACACCTCCACACAGGTTGACTATCACATTACAATCAGATCGCTGTATCTGAGGTTCCGCATCCTCAGATTTAACCAACTGTGGATCATGAAGTACTGTAGTATGCATTTACTGAAAAAAATATCCTCCTGTAAGTGGACCCCTACAGTGTAAACCCATGTTGTTCAAGGGTCAACTATAATCAGTAATAACAGCAATCAGATAAGTGGTTTGTTAGACAGTTAGGGGGCAGTAGAGGTGGGAAGGAGAGGGGTGGGTTTGCAAAAGGTCAGAAGGAAACCTTCAGGGGTGGTAGATATGTTCTCCATCTTGATTGTGGAGATGGTTTCATGGGTGTATTTACCTATCTCAAAACTTATCAAATTTTACACTTTAAATATGTATACTTTATTGTATGCCAATTATATCTCAAAACTTTTTTTTAAGAATTACCTGTTGGCAAGTCACTGCTATACTTGCTCTAATTTAGAAAATCTTTTATTCAGCTATCAATTGCTAGTTATATCTACTGACCACTGAGTTTGTTCTTCATACTTGTCAAAATTTAACTTGTGATTATACTTGGCCTCTGTCCTTATCATGCCTGTTCTTTGTTTAGCTTTGTCCAGAAAATTGTCCATGCCAGGAAAATTGTCATGGTCCTCCAGCTATAAATCCCCTCCAGGCAATTTAACTGTTAATATCTTTCCCTTATTTCCTTCTTATTGAATGAAGACAGGTTATATTACCCTCCCTCACTCAGCCTACAAGTATGTCAGGTTATATATCAGTTTCAATCCGTGTTAAATAAAGCATACATATACCCAGGTTCATTGGAGAAAACACATGAAAATGAAAGTTTAATAATGCTCACTAAACATTAGAGTCCTAGAAAGGTTTGCCACTGGTGCATCTTAACTTGGTTATAAGATATTGAATACTACTTATTTCACAATATGGTTAAAACCAATCTCTTCAGACCGCATTTATCTACCTTCTTCCAGCAGCCCTGGTTTTGAAGCATTCCCAGTACAGAGAGAGTGATTTATCTCCCAGAAAGAATTTACAGAAATTTCTGTGATTTCTATTCATCTTACCAAGAGTCAAAGAAGAAATAGCAACTGTCTTAACACTCATCAGAAGCATTGATATTTAAGAACTATTTCCTCCAAGCTTAAAAATACATATATATTTCACCATTCCCTTAGGAAACTTAGATGTTAAATAGGTCAACCACCTGATGAGTTGCCTGGCTTTAAGCTCCTTATTTTTTGTTTCCATTCTTTAAATAGATTTTAAAATGTTAAATTAGTTCATTTAAACATGCACCATTAAATTAGCTGATAATGTATAATTAGGTAATACATGGACTTATAGCATCTTTCTAATTTCTTTATATCATGTTTTTGTAAAATTGTAAGAATGGTACAAGTTAATTATAATTCCACAAATTCATAGGATCTTACAGTATTAAAGATTACCTAGTTCACTGAATATTTGCTCATAACCTAATTCGTTCAAGATTCAGTTTCTCCCTATAAATAATAATAATAACCCCTACTTGCTAAAATGTAACATGTGGCCAGTAATGTGTTAATGCTTTTCTAATATTATATTTAATCCTACAAGAATACAGTGAGGAGACTCTTACTATAACCATTTTTCAGACTAAGAAACTGACATCTAGGGAGTTAGCCACATTTCTCACAGTTGTACAGCTGGTAAGGGGCAGACTTGAGATTCAAGCTCAGGTCCATGTAATAACACAATCTATGTTCTTACCCACTAACAACCATATTGCATGCCTATAAGTATGAAGATTGAGATAAAAGGTGAAAGTGGGTAGTACAGTGCCTAAGAAACATACTCTTAGAAAATGATCATTTTCTAATGCTATCTGAGCATCCCTCAACAGGTGGTCAATTTATTTTCCATTGGAATTCTTATGGTGACAAAAAG
Organism: Delphinus delphis; assembly: GCF_949987515.2. NCBI lineage: Eukaryota > Metazoa > Chordata > Mammalia > Artiodactyla > Delphinidae > Delphinus > Delphinus delphis. The sequence goes on from NC_082689.1 coordinate 67,802,958, forward strand.
TTGACTATTTCACATTCTGTTCCATTTCTGGATAATTCTAACTCATAGAAGATGCTTTCTTATAGTGAGCTGAAAACTGCTCCCCTATAGCTATCACCTCTTTGACCTATTTCTGCCCTCCAGTTGGAATATTGATTGCAATTTCATTAAATTTAGAGCTTAATTTAGGGAGAATTGGCAACCTTACAATATTGAGTCTTCCTATCCCAGAATGATTTGAAGCTCTGATTAATTCAAGTTTTCTTCAAAGATGTCCTGCACAGGTGATTTTGAATAGCGTATGCCTTTTGGTTGTACTGTGGCACAATGGGAAAAGAATGACTTTCATTTCAAAATAATTCAGGTTTAAATTCTGGATCCATCTTTTATTGAAGGAGTATTTTATTTCTCTGAGTCCATTACTTAATTAATAAAATAGAAATAAAATCATCTACCTCACATAGTTGTATGCAGAATGCTTTGCACAGTGTCTGGAATATAATTGATATTCATTAATGTTAGCTACTATAATTAATATTGATCACCCAGCCAATTTTCTAGCATTTTAAGAAAAGATGTGACACATTCTTTTGGAAATCTATACTAACATGTCATAGACTTCATTATCAAAACATTCTTCTCAAAATAGTGATAATAGTCTAAGTATTTCACATTGTCATAGTTTTCTTTCAGAAGATAAAAGAACACTTAGAATAAGGTTTTTGAGAGTGCAGGATCTTGAAACAGACATAACTGGGCTCCAATACTGACTTGTACTTCCTTGGGGAAGTATTATCACTTATTTAGGCTTAGTTTCCTTGCCAGTTAAAATCGGGGAAAAAAGACAGTACCTGCCCATAGAGCTGCTTTGAGTGTTAAATGAGACTGACATGCTAATTCTTGCTGCTGTGAGTATTAAATGAGATAATGTGTATTAAAAGTACGTAGTAATGGATATGTAAACACAACTGCTGTAACTTTTACACCAAGCCAGATTTGTAATAGGATATATAAAACAGATTTATGGAACCTGCACAACAGTGGCTTGCTCCCTTGATGTAGTCTTCTCATTGGGCAAGTCTGCTAATCCCCATGACTGAGTTCCCAACAGTACTGTCTCTTGCTTTATTCATCCATTTCAAGACAAATGTGTTTTTTTCTACAAGTGAGAACTGGAAGAAGGCAAACACATCAAGAATCTCATTTATCCAGCAACGTAAGGGTGTTATTTCCTGAGTCTAAGCAAAAAATTATAACAGATGATGTCTCAATTCCATCTTCTGTGTCCCTTCATGCTTATTTTATTGTCTCTCCTTTGTCCCATGTTATATCGCCTCATGACCCCATACTGACACCTCATGTGTCTGAGTACTGTACTAATGCCACCACTCCTTTTGGAAATCAGTGATCTGATAAATGAATAATCATCAACATGTCTATAAATACTTAGGGCTTCTTTCATTTAGAAAGATAAGGAGAAACAAGAGTATTGCTTAGTCAAAGAATTGACTCTATAATGTGAACATTTTAGATGTTGCAATAAGAAAGATAATTTTGGATGGGTAATTTTTTTTTTTTTTTTCAGTACGCGGGCCTCTCACTGTTGTGGCCTCTCCCATTGTGGAGCACAGGCTCCGCACGCGCAGGCTCAGCAGCCATGGCTCACAGGCCCAGCCGCTCTGCGGCATGTGGGATCTTCCCGGACCGGGGCACGAACCTGTGTCCCCTGAATCGGCAGGCGGACTCTCAACCACTGCGCCACCAGGGAAGCCCGATGGGTAACGTTTTAATCTTATTCCTTAGGATAGTTCTGAACTTAGTCCTAACTTGACCTTGACCACTTCTATCTTCTGGCCATTTCCCAGAGACTATTCATGCAGAATGTAAAAGTGCAGGTGTTTCATACCACATAAGTAAAATAATTTACTTTTTTAGCAAGTGTGGGCCCAGACGATGCTCCTTTTCCTTTCTATTCAGTGAATACCCTACTTCTAAAAGGGAAAATTTCAACTGATTATATTAGTTTTTAAGTATAAACCTTTGTCAGGTGGGGAAGGTAGGGACAAATGGTTATTATTTTATTTTTTATGTATGGGAGAAACCGTTTTAAAAATCACTGTAGCTAAATTAATTGGTTAAATATAGTTATTCAAAGCTATTTACCAGAGCTACAATCTCCTGTTTCCAGTTGCAGGTTGTTTGTTCCTTATTATAGTTCAGCTGAATATTAGAATGGGCTTTCACTCTTATTTCTCTCTGTGATAAAGGAAATAGTCCAGAATTCAGAACACAATGAAATATGCATAGCCAAATAACCAGAATATAATTAGTACCTTTTGTGTTTTTTGTCTTTTTTTTTTTAGTTTTAAACACTTATTCTCAAGGAAATAAACAAGTAGAGTAGACTGGGTTATTGAAAAGAAGTGAGTAGTTTTAATGACAAGTTATTTTGTGGTTGTTCCTGTGTTATTCCATAAATTATGAATTCAACTCATGTGGAACAAAGTTAAAAATTCCTCCATTTCCTCAGTACAAAATAGAGGTCCTCATTCATCTACTGGTGGGACAGGATCCTAACCCTAAATCTTAACTTGTTCTCAATCTGAATAAATAAAAAGATCTGAGTCTAATCCTGTCCTTATATTCAAGTAGTGAATTATATACAAATTCAAAGGACAAATAAAAACTTTTGATCAAAATATATTATGAAACCTCATTTTTATACTTCATATACCATGCTATAGCCAAATTTATCACACTGTAGAAATTAAAAGTTATCGTTTTGTATTCTAGTGTACTGAATAAATGTCTGCTTTGAGTAACAACAAAAAAACAAAGGATTATAGTTTAGAAAACAGTTAACAATACCTTTTGTTCTTCTAAAATAGAAATCAAATTGTTAAAACTTCACAGCTTAACTGGCGCAAACTTGAGTGTACATCTACCTTTTTTTTTTTTACAATTTTTAATGGGTGAAATTTCTTACTAAACAATTTTGTGTGGTATACAAATTTAGCAGCTTTTTTCAATAGAAGTCACAGTTTATATATTGATGAAAATCCTTAGAGTTCCATGAAAGGGTTGTGCTTACAAACAGCTAAATTAGAAGCAGGCTTTGAATTAAACACTGAGTGGAAATTCAAGCAAGGTCTTGTTCAAATGCATGGTGATGCTGTGTTACTTGTCCAAAAAAAGAGGGAGGGGCAGTTAACATGTATTAACTACCTACCAGGTTCCAGGCACTATGCTGAATAATTTATGAATACTATTTCATTATATTCAAATAATATCTCAGTAATTTATAATTAATATCATTTTATATATGAGGAGATTAAGGTTCAGAGATAAGTAATATGACCAAATTCATAATGTTAGCAATGGGTAAATTTGAAGAAGTGGATATTGCATGTGGTGTGGCCTGATTCTGATGTTGCTGCTTATTCCAAAAATTGTTCATTTATTCAGCAAGCATATGTTCTTACTATGGATCTAGCTCTCTACTATTAAGCCATGAATTTTTTTTAATGATAAGAGAATTCCAACTAAATAAGAAGGAATAGACACAAACATTATTTCACACCCATATGAAAGCCTACTACAACAAGAGCAGAAGAAATGACTGAAGATGTGATAGTAATAACAAAATTTTGTAAACTGGAAAATAGACTAGTGATAACTGACTTATTTAGGCTTCAGCAATTTCCATTCAATTAAGTTCCTAATTGTTAGCGATGTCTGGAAACCTCAAATTCTTCATTTCTGGAAGTTTTTCTCTTAGCATTTCTTTGACAATGCCTTCTCTTCCATTCCTCTGTTCTCTCTTTCTGGAACTCTGTATTTGTTACAGGCTAGAACTCATAAAATTACTCTTTAATTATCTTGTTTTTACTATTTTCCTTCTACTTTCTAAGATATCTCATCTTCAGACCTTTTTACCTTCCGACCTTTAATTCTTTTTTTGTTGTTTTGGGTATGTTAACACTGCTTTATTGTCTCTAAAATTTCTTCTCTTTTCAATAATTTCCAAATGCTTTTGTTGATTTTTTGAATATTCTTTTTTTAAAAAATAACATTAGGTTCTTTTATAATGAGTTCAATATTTTCTCTTATTTTTCTGGGGATATTACTATAGATTGCTATTTAGTTGATTTATATAGTTGTTTAATGCATCTATTGATTAATTAATGAGGTTGCTTCTTTTCCTACAACTTAATTTCGTAGTTGGAAAGAGTATATTACATGTCTGGCTATTTTGCTTTCCATTACTACTTCCATGAAATATTATCATGTTACTCTTCCCTTAAATTTCAAATTTATTGCTGAGCCTCACTACTTCTTCCCAAAACAAAGGCAAAGATAAGTCTTTACAGATTTGGAGAAAATCTCATTTTCTTCTTCTCCATTCATGGAGAAGACTCTTGCTTTAGATAGCTGGCAAGTGGAGAAGAAATCTACAAGAGGTGAGGGCACAAATTCCCTGAGGGAGCCAATTCATTCCCCCAATCGTAACTACCATGTACTCAGCACTTGCTATGTGCCAGGCAGTGTGCTGAGTGTTTTGCATTTATTATCTAATCTAATCCTGATTGTAAATCAACAGTGCAGGTATTATCATCATTTAGAGATAAGGAAACTGAGACATGGCTAGGTTTAATAAAATATGCACTATTACCTGGGAAATAAATGGCAGAGCAAGGATTTAATGTTATCTCTAAATCAGTTAAGAGGCAACACTCTTATTAACCTAAAATATAATACTGCCTCTTCCTTTCACCAGAGAGTAAAAGGAAACAAGTATGAAGATCTGGTAAGCTCATCTCACTACTGTTCCTTAAAAACATTCATGCCCTGAAAGGTAGGATTGGGAAAGAGAATAAAAAAGATGAAATGTTTTCTTTTTCAAATGGAACAAGGGTAATAATCAGAGAGACAATATAAGAGCTCATTAGCTCTTAATGAGAAACTCTGATTTATTGGTAATGAAGGTTGGCCTCAGTATGTCCAATGTCTTCTAATGTGAAAATGATACTGAAATGGCAATGAAACCTGGTCAAAAATTAAGTTAAAACAGACACAAACAGAGGTCTGCATACAAAAGAAAAATGAATAAGTGATGATTCACAACTAGTAAATAAAAGAGGACAACTTTAGAATGATTTAATGCACTGTTTTTATGGAGGGGTACCACCAAAATGAACCAGTACATAGAAATTAGTTTTTTATTTTTGCCTATGTTAGGGTAACTGAGATTTTTTTTTAAATGATATTCTTACAGAATAGAAAATATCACTAAAATGGAGGCCAAATATGCAGTAGAATCAGAAAAATAAGACAGTAAAAGAACAGAAAACTATTTCCCATTTAAGTGTTCAGTTTATAGAAACAAGATGTGCTAGTAAAAAATGAAAGTTACCATAAAAAGAAACGAAATTGAGCTATTTGTAATGAGGTGGATAGACCTAGAGTCTGTCATACAGAGTGAAGTAAGTCAGAAAGAAAAAGACAAATACCGTATGCTAACACATATATATGGAATTTAAGAAAAAAAATGTCATGAAGAACCTAGGGGTAAAGCAGGAATAAAGACACAGACCTCCTAGAGAACGGACTTGAGGTTATGGGGAGGGGGAAGGGTGAGCTGTGACAGGGCGAGAGAGAGTCATGGGCATATACACACTAACAAACGTAGTAAGGTAGATAGCTAGTGGGAAGCAGCCGCATGGCACAGGGATATTGGCTTGGTGCTTTGTGACAGCCTGGAGGGGTGAGACAGGGAGGGTGGGAGGGAGGGAGACGCAAGAGGGAAGACATATGGGAACATATGTTTATGTATGACTGATTCACTTTGTTATAAAGCAGAAACTAACACACCATTGTAAAGCAACTATACCCCAATAAAGATGTTAAAAAAAAAAATGAAAGTTAACAATTAATTATAGAATTTAATATTACCTTTAGCTCATTTTGAGAGGAGGGAAAAGTTAACTATAAACCTGAAAATTATAACTCTAATAGTAAGTTTATTATAATTCTAGAACTCTTTCTAATAGCTTCAGGGTTTTGTCCCTGCTTACATTTCAGTAGCACAGAATGAGTCAATATTAATATTATTGATAGATCATAGTAATCATCTAAAGAAATCATAAAATAGAATTAGAGAATTTTAAAACTGGAAAAAGATAAAAGATTCCCTTTTTTCTACATTGTCTGCAAAACAAAAATGGGGATCTTGCTCTCAGTAAAATTGGCCCCATGATTCTGCCACTTTCTAGCTACATGTTTTAGGTAAGTTATTTGACTCTCTCTTAGCCTCTATTTCCTAACCTATAAAATAGAATAATAACACATTCTTCACAGAGTTGTTGGAAGAAATAAAAGATATGAAAAGTGTTCATATTTGGCACTTAACACTAAATAAATATCTATTACTAATATGGGAATTCATTTTATTTTTTCCAGTTTTAATTATTTATATTTACAATCTATAAAAACTCTAATTCTAAGTTTGCCAAAAATATATACATCTTCTAAATTTCTTTTTACGTATGCAGAGATAAGTAGACAGATAGCTAGATATAGATAGATAGAGCTCATTTTTTTATACGTGGCCCACACGTAACTATTCATTTATGTATAATAATAGTGATTTCCTGGTAATTGAGGGATATTTAAAATACCAGTGTTTTTGAGATATGGTTTGCTTTTAAGCTATTTTCTTGTAGGGTACTGGGAATAGCTATCTTTAGAGTTGTAGAAGAAAATGCTAAGAAGATACGGTTTAGAAATTAAACAGAGAGCTGAGCCCTCAACTAGGTCGTCTGGTACTTAAATAGCTGTTACTTTGAGCAAGCTACTGAATGTCTCTAAGTCTCAGTTTTCTCATTTGCAAAATGAAAAGGAGAATATCAGTTTTGCAAAGTATTTTGCAGATAAATCAGATAAAGTGTAACAGATGCCTAGAGTGGTTCTGAATACATAGGAGGCCCATAGCAAGCAATAGCTGTGCCCTATTTAGCACCTGACAATGTGGTCAGCACTCTTAGGAGTCACATATTGTCACAAGTAAGACAGCACAAATTTTGAAACCAAACTACTTAGGTTCAAATATGCCTCTGATATTTACTAGCTGTGTGACTTTGAGCTACTTACTTAACATCTCATGCCTCAGTATCCTCATCCGTAAATAGAGAAAAATAAGAGCATTTGCTTCATAAAATTATGCAGAGGATTCAGTGAGTTAATATTAGTGATGATCTTAGAATAGTGCCTGGTATATTATAAACACTGGAAAGTGTGTGCTAAATACAATTTCTTTTTACTCTAATACATAAACTTTTTTTCGATGTTTAAAGTAACCAGTTATATCAAAACGTTCTTCATTTTTAAACTCTAGATACCCCTCTATATTGTTTAAGACAGTGGTTCTCAAATTTTTTGGTATTAGGATCTCTTTAGACTCTTAAGAATTACCCAGGACTCCAAAATTTTTTTAATGTGGATTATATTTTTGAGATTTACTGTATTAGAAATTAAAACAGATAATTTAAAACTCTGTTATTTATTAGAAAAAGACATAATGAACCCAGTACATGTTAGCATAAGCAACATACTTTTGTGAAAAACAAATATATTTCCAAAACAAAAAAATAGTGAGAAAAGCGACAATATTTACATTTTTGAAAAGCTCTCTAATGTCTGGCTTAATAGAAAACAGTTGGAATCTCAAATCTATGTCTTCATCTAATCTACAGAAAATATGTCATTTTGGTTGAAGTATATGAATAAAATCTGGCCACACATAGATATGTAATTGGAAAATGGAGGAGCATTTTAATCGCCTTTCCAGATAATTCTGAATGTCCTTTTTTGATACCTCACCAAAACTGACAAAAGGCAGTTTCTTAAAGGTTACTTTCAGTGTGGAAACTGAAACCATAAGTTATGCTCTGTTACATTAAAATACATTGATCTTTCTTGCACTTTGAATGAAACTTTTATGAAAGCAAGATTTTACAAAATCCTGCATTAGCCATTTGAAAAATATTGGTTCAGTGACTAACATGAATTTTCCAATAATACATTTCATGATATAGAATCAGAAAATTGTATTCATTATCACCACCAATCTCATCAAGAAAGTCTTTAAGTGTTGATAAGCAGTTAAGCTTATCACTTTTACAGGCTCCCATGACAAGAGCATTGAAAAATTTGGTATGAAGAGAAGAAGCATGAAAATCTACACATCTGAGCATCATTAACAGGGGCAGTCCTAAGGGTGAAGTCCACAAGAAAACAACATAAAAACAATAAAACATAAAAAAATTTGATCAAAAACAGAGTTTAGGCAAGATGAGGAAGAGGGTGGGGAACATGGGCCTGAAGAGATTCCATAAATCAACAATATGTAGAAAAATGAAAGCCCTCAAAGGGATACCACAACATAAGAAGATGGAAGCCATTACAAAAATGAAGAGTCACCTTGATGAGGACTCCACCACCTACTAGAGAGGGTCATGTTAGTGGAAGTAAAGATAGGATGGAATATCAAAAATATGCCTAAATGTCTGAACTTTTTAAGTAGTGCCATTATTCCTTGGACTAGCTGGGATGGTCCTTCATCCAGGCTGTATTGGTTCTGTTATGGGCTCCTCCAAAAGTCTCATGGACTATATTCAGTATCTCCAAGCGTTCTCTGGGTTGTTTTTGTTGTGCAGACATGACTGCTAGGATCAGACCCTCTGGGCTGACAAGTATAGTTACTCACCATTCTACATTTGGCCTTCTTGTTATCTAGAACCCTCGGCTTCCTTACCAAGGAGTCCTAGAATTCTCAGAAATCCATCTTATGTAGAAATATGGACTGCTTTAGTCATTTGTGCTTGGCTGTTGAATGGATAAAATGTGTCTAGGGGAGCATTTCATAGCCAAGATAAGGAAATTTCTCACTGTGAAATTGCTCTTTGAGATAAAGTAGTATCTGTGTAATTAAACGGAGATAGATGCACTCTTTCTTCATGTTAATATAGTTTGGATAATTATTTCTCAAATTTGGTGTTGGAGTGGGAAATTTGAAAGACACCTACCCTCTATCATTTGAGGAGATTTTTCCTCTCTTTTTCTAATACTCCCTTCTCCCAACCTGCCCATCTAATTCTACCAATCTTTATTAAATATGAAAGGGTAACTAGGATATTTATTGATATAGGCTCAAGGGATAATCTCATTAAATATCATTTAAATTTATTAAGGAGCTTGGCACTGGGAGTAAGAGAAGGCAGATCCTACATATATCTATATTTATCTGTGACTGTGTACTTCTGATATGCTGGAAACCAGAGATTCAGGAACATCTTCCCCAAAACATCCAAAAACCACAATTGCTATTGGTTTCATTACTGTCACCATTGTTCTTGCAGGGGTTTGTGTGTGTGTGTGTGTGTGTGTGTGTGTGTGTATGAGAGAGAGAGAGAGAGAGAAAGAGAAAGAAAGAGAGAAAAAAATGGAGATGCCACTTTCATAAGGTTGCTGAATCTTGCTCTGGATCCAATTGACAAATAATGCATATAAATTACAGGGGGACAAAGATCCTCCATGCAACAGCTATAAAGGATCTCAGAGAAAAATTTTGCATTTTTGTCCAAATTATATAACCTGAAGTACAAAGAGCCAAGGGGCCAGAGGACTCAATACTTATCAATATGATTCTTTCTACAAGAATTGTGTTCTATGGAAGTTGCATGCCAGTGAGTTCCATTGTCTCCAAAAGAGGAAAGAACAGTGATCAGTTAAAGACAACTGATCCCTTGGGGAAAACTACACGATTTCTGTGAAGAAAAATCACACTGTAAAATCTGTGAGAGGGTTCTGGGTAGGGAATGGGAGTGGATAAATAACTATACATAAATAAGAAGTAACTACATTTGATTAATTTAGATATTACAAAAGTTTCTGCACTTAAAAAATACATATTTAAAATTCAGTGATAAGCATGTGCTTGAAACTTGTGGGCTATATAAATAAAAGAGTTTATGAGAGAGAGAGAGGAAGAAAGGGAAAGAAGGAGGGTAATGGGAGGGAAGGAGGAAGGAAGGAAGGGAGGGAGGGAGGGAGGGAGGGAAGGAAGTTAGGTTTCTGCTCAATGCTCTTATTCTAGAAAATGGAATCACTATAAAATTGAAAGAACACTTTATCATGGATAAATTACTAGTTTAGAAATTAAGCACAGCGATTATGGATACATGACTATTTTTATAGATAAAGTACTTTCAACTATATTTGACTTTTAAAATACACGATCTAAATAACATAGTACATAATCTAAGTCTGCATTTAACCCTAAGCTTTTCTGAGTAGTAAAATACCAATCCATTGGAGAAAAAGTAGAAGTGCTTCAGAATTTAAATAACTCTTTTCCATTGGATTACAAACTCCATGAAGACAAGAATGCCATATTTTGTTACTGAGTGCCTGAGGCAGGCAATAAATGAAGGACAAAAAGATGTATGGATAGATGGATAAACAGAGAGCTGAAACAAAATAGGCAGATGACTTGAAATGGGATGAGTGTACCGAGGAAAATATTAATTCAAAATACTTCTAGGAAAATTGGTTCTGATCTCTCAGCTAGCCCCAGTAAAAGGATTTTGAAGTCACTGTAAGCTTTTTGCTAAAAAAAAAAGAGCCCAAATTTTCTGCTATGGAAAAACGTTAGACTTTATTTTTATAAAAATAATGGAAATTAAATGCAAAATGTTAAGCGAATCTTCAATAGAACTAGATAGATGCAAAAAAGAAAGGTTTGTGCCCTAAAATATATTATAGCACACAGGTAACAATGGTATATCCAGGAATACTGCATGCAATATTAATCAAAAAAAGGAAAATGTGCTATAATATATGCTTCATTTTAAACTTAGGAAATTTAAAAAGAAATGTGGGGAGGGGCGGTGAACATTACATAGTATATTTTACTGAAGAAGATAGGTATATTAGAATTAGTTACTAGAAATGGAATTCATTAGGTCATTGTATCTCGGAACTGCATAAAGATTTTTAAGACAACGTGGAGAACAGACATGGTCAGAAGGAGACAACAACGTGTACATTCTTGGAACTGCAAAAGTGAAAGCAAATAAGAATAGAGTTTATTAAAAGGGATTAGTAGAGTACTTGCAATTGAGAGATCAGCTGTGAGCACCCCACTCTTGGTAAACAGCCATGTACCTCAGTTCTTATATTAACGATATAACAGTGAGGAAAAAACACGTGCAAGTGAGGAAAAGAGAAGTCAAAGGTGGGGTAAGATGTGTTCAAATGAAAACTAGCTCCTCGTTGAAGGTAATCTCAGAAGAAATTAGGAAAGGGTTTATAGAATGAGCAAAGGATGAAATCACACAGTAATGGTATTGGATTATAGATAAAAGAGACTGTACTGTGTGCAATATTGTACTTCTTGGGCACTACAAGCCTGTGATATATTCACTAACTGGGATGTTTCAGTGTATATAATGAATTAAATGCATTGTGCCATCACATCACTTCACCTGTTCTGTTTGGTGTAATTTCTGAATGGAAGCAAGCCCAAGAAGAAAAAAGCTATTTGAGCCAACAGTTACCATACCCCAAGAAGCTTTAGGAAATGAGATAAAATAACCAACATGTTGGGGTCTGAGAAGATCAACAGAAAAAAAAAAAAAAAAAACAGGTTTCTGACATCTAGAAGAAGAAATGCCAAAATGTTTGTTAGAAATATTTGAAAAAAGAGAATAGACTTGCTTATCAATTACCAGAATCTAACAGCCAGAACTTAGATTTTTTTTAACAGTAAGTACAGGACAAATAAAAGAAAAGTAATACCTTGGCACATCAAGTGCTAAGTAAATGGAACCTGTTATGGCAAACAATAGTACACACTAAAAATACAGATAGTATGCACATAGTTTTGGTTAAATTCACAGCTAATAAGTCAATAAAGGATTGTGACAGAAAATTAGGAGATATTAAAAAGCACATTTAGTGTTTGAAGAGTATATCACAGACAGCAGTTGTTCAGTGGGATATTCTTGGGGACATGGTTAGAGTCTGAATATTGAATTGGACTAAAGATCTGACTAAATATGGAAATTTGTATGCATCCACATACAAAGAGGAAAAAACCATGGGTCACCTTCAGTTAAAAGGCCAGCCATTTTGAAAACTGGTTAATAACCACTCATAGTGATGGTGGTGTGGGTACTACCATTGTTTCCAAATCAGTTCCACTTGTGGATAAGTATGTATAGAAAGTCTTTGGTATTAACAGCACAATTTCTTGATTTCTATGGTATAGCCTATGCAAAAATGGAATAACCCAGTAGTGTACAGATATTAGATGGCAAAACCTCTCTCTTGGGGTTATTTTATCTTCTTTAACCTTTCCTGATTGGGTATATTTTTCCTCTATTAGATAATGTCTGTCATTACTATTGCATATGCTCTAATATTCAATAAGCACATATTTCACAATGGTGGTACTACATTACTGACTCTTATTCACCTTGGTAAGGGCTCCAGGTCTACTTTTGGCCACTCATTCTGGCCATTCCCATCTTTTATCAGATTAGTGATAGTCTCAGCCTAATACTTGTTTTGTACTTGCCCTTTTCTGAACTTGTGTTGACAGGCCATTTCTTATTCGTCAAAGTCCCCTTGAATTAATTTCCTCTTTTTTCCTCCCTAACTGGGTTATCGGAAAATCTAATAAGGATGCTTTCTCTTCCCTCATTCAGAGCATTGATAAACATTACTGGAATCAAGCTGATCCCAAAGGAACATCCTGCTATATGCCTTATCTTCCTTTCTTCTGCTTCTCATGTGACTGCAACATTTCTCCCCTTGAGAAATTATCATTAATGGGCAGTTCACCCTGACAATGGTTTACAGGATAAATTCAATCCCTTTAATTACCCTTCCCTATCACCAGTGTTCTTCAATTTTTGACTTAGGTAGAAGCCATTAGGTTTATGAATGCTGCCTAAATAATTCTGTCCATTCCCCATGTAAACACAGAGATCTAGAACTTCTTAAGGAACCAAGGTCATCCTTAAGACATGTAATGTGACACAGAATTGATCAGATAGTTGTTTCTATTTGATAACTATGCAGCCTGAAGATATTAGGTTACACCATGTTCATTTTACAGATGGAAGCTCAGCAGTTAATCAAGTCATTCTCCATTGGACATGCAACCAATCATGGTGAAACTGGGATCTTCAAGAAGTAGCCCATCGAAAGTTTGTGGTTTTGCCTTTGGATTACACAAAATTTTCTAATAAATTAATTGGGCATTTGTTTTAGCTATACTTTTGAGATTCACCATGGCCATATAAAACAATTGAAGCAAGCATTATGTGAGAGATAGCTTTAATGTTGGGTGTGATGTGATAAGGCAGAAATTTAAATGTTAGTAAATGTAATAAAATTAAGGTGTATCCACAATTCCTATTCGATTCAGAAAGCAGTGAATGTGTCCCTCTATGTTTGCCTTGTAGTTGACATTCAGACTGGAGAGGTACTGAAAAACTCTGTTGAGTAACAAAGTTCCTTGACACAGATCAAAAGCTGATATTTAAACAAGAACCTGTGAACATTTTTGAGTTACAAAGCAAGGAGACCATCTTCAGAGTTTATTCTCTTTTATGATACTACTGCATTAGAAGTGTTGAAAAGCTACACCACACTAATTTTAATAGCAGCAATATCAATTCAACCACTATATATTCCATGTGTCATTTTATAAAAAATCACTAAGCCTCCAGACAAACAGGTGAACTGGTCAGTATCTCATACAAAGTCAGCCTGGTGTTCCAGTTGGGTGTCATTTTAAAAATGACAGTGGAATATGTCCTCCAAAGGAATCACATTCATCCATTTCTAAGCATGGTGGTATAGGAACTTCTAAATGGCAACTCTCAAATTGGGGGTCTCATTTTTTAATGGTAGTAATATGGCTGACTGCTCATTTTTTAAATTCTCAAATTACTTAAGTTAAACATTAAGTTTCCAAGCATTTGTTACATTCAGTATTATTTTGAAGGTTAAATGTTACAGAGTTGGCATGCTATAAATTAATAGAAAAAATATGAAAAGATAATGAATATAATTTGGACTACTGAATATCTTCAAGTTTATTTATTTAACAAACAACGTATGTAAGTACTTTCAACGTGCCAGGCACTGTTCTAAGTGTCTTACAAAGGTTAACATTTAATCCTCAAAGCAGCCCTATGATTGATGTATTGTTACTATCATTCTCATTTTACAGATGAAAAAATTGAGGGACTAAAAGATTAAATAACTTGTCCAAGGTCATATTACTAATAAATGACAGAGCAGGGATTTGAACCATATAGTCTGGCTCCTAATTCTGTCCTAATTCTGTAATTTTAAGCACTAGTCAAGTCTATCAAATAAGAATGGAAGGTTTACAGCAGTTGATAAATCTCTTGTTTATAACATTACAATTGCTAAAATTTTGTACTATGCAAAACATGATTCTGACACCATAAACAGCAGTACACCGACAACTTTATTCTCATGTTTTGTGGTATGAAAGATAATATTCTCATAAAATTTTATAATGATGGAGAGCTTTAAATTTGGGAGAAAAAAATTCAAATTAGAATAGTAGGATTTTTCCCATCAAGGAAATTATTTCGAATGTTAACGGCAAAAAGGTGAAAACACAATCACCTTTCAAAAAGTAGTGTTATCACAACAGACAAATAATTTTAGAAAGATTAACAAACCTTAAGTCTCTTCAACTCTGGAATACCAGATACTGTGCTGTGTGCACAGGCAGGGGGTCGGTAAATATTTGTGACAAATGGTGATTTCTGCCAGCAGATCTTCCTTCCATGGACATGCTTATATTTTTATCCCTAGAGGTAAATGCTCAGCTAAATTGTTTTCCTTACAATATGTCCAATAAGAAGAGCTCACATATTTGGGTACACAGAGTGCATCATAGAATTTTTCTTGAAAAACATGACTGTAACCTAAGCTGGCTGAAGGCAAAATTATCTTGTCCTTGGCCTCCCCTTCCTACTTCTTTTCCAAATCCACTATTAAAACTCATCTCAGGGATAAAAGGATAAACCCATTCATACTGAAATACATGTAAATAACTCCGAGAACTCTGGCATCACTCTGCCCCAGCTGTATTTAGATCATAACAGCAAATGTAGGCATTAGCCAGTTGGGCTGGGGAAGTATCTGAAAGTAAATGTTTACAGCTCCTCCAAAATCATTTCATCTCTGTAGTCTTTTAACAAGACAAACTTCGTTCCTCTACATTTTACCTATGACTATTGTAAAGAGGGAGTACAATGGAGATCTCAGCTGATATAGAATCAGTAAACCCACTCCTAACAGGAGATGGACAAAATGGCCACATCATTCTGAGCACTCCATTTCTTATGAAACTAAATGATGGTTGACAATGAAATTCAAGCTTCTGATTCTTATTAAGGCTGACTATTGAAACTTGATTAGGCCTATAATTACATACTGCTTGAATCAAGAATGTCAAATAATGGGGCAGGACCCCTACAGCTGAGGAATCAACTTACAACTAGGTTCGTCCATGAACAACCTGCTCAAACAGCACTCAGTTATAAACTGTCCCAAGTTTAACCTGGTAAGAATTGCTAGGAAGACATTTTCTGTCAAGTATCCAAAACTGGATTCTTTATTTCTGAAATTCTAGCTAATCCTGGGCACTCAAGAAAGACAGAAAGGGAGAGAAACAGACAGAAAGAGAGAGAAACAGACAGACAGAGACTAGATACAGCCAAAATGGACTGTAATTTGTGGCTAACAAGAAAGACCAAAATTATTAGATTTTATCAAAATTTATTATATGTAAGTATACAAAACTAAACTGTTTAATTAAAATTGTTAAAATTTAATTTTTTGTTGCTGATCATTATATGGAAATATGCAAGATACACTTTTTGTCCTTTGTTTTGATAGGAAATGAAATTTAATGTTCTACGTGTAAAGTGTAAGAATTATTTAAATGTATAGATTAAAAAAAGACATTATTCTTCTATTTATTTCATAGAGGTTGAGTAGAACCTAATTTAGGAAAATGTGAAACAGCATATGCTTACAATGCGTTATGCAATGTGCGTAAAAAAATTTGTACTTGTACTATGAGAAGTTTCCCTAATTCTTAGTTTAAGGAATTCCGCAGAGGTTATCAGTTACATACACCCTAGATAGCTATAGCAGTATAGATACGGCTATAAAATAGTAGCAGATCTGGCTGAAGAGATCACAGTGTATGTCAGATGGCAATTTGAAATTGGCACATATTCAAGGGATGTAAAGCATTCACATTATAAGGAAGCAAGTCTAGGCAGAAGCATCATAATCTTGAATTTTTTTCAATCTGCCCTGTGAATTCTATGACCCATGCTTACCTCACTCCTTGGTTCCACTTCAGCCAAGTGGAACTAAGCTGACTTTGACTTAAATCCTTCCTGGTGCATTAACTTGGGGTTTCTGGTAGTACCTCTATTCAACTCAATCTTGGTCCTGATTTGGCTTCTCTTGCAGCTTAATCCTACAGTGTAGACCAATCTACCACTGCAGTTTCCAGCATCCTGGTTCTCTTTCTGGGATGACTGTCTGACTTTCAAAAGCTGTAGAAATATATTAAAAGTTACTTCTGTCCTAAAGGTTAGATATTCTGTTCTTGGTTTTTGCCAAAAACTAGTGGCATGACCTTGGTAAATTATCTGAGTTTTCTATTTCTTGGATTATTTGTTTTAAAATGTGATGGCTAGGATTATATGACTATTAAGAACTCTTATAGAAATTAATGATTTTATTTTGATATTACTTGGGTTAATGCCATTATTTTATCAACTCCGAGGGTTATGAAGTAAAAGTTGACAAAGACAAAGTATATCAGAAGATGTAGTGCCAATGACAGTCAATATTTTAAGAAAATTTAGGATGGTTTAGACACTAACTAAAAGCCAACAAATACATATATATACACACACATATATACATATATAAATATAAGCATAGGCTTCTCTGTATTTCCCTGTAGCATAATTTTATCATATAATTTGCAACCCTTCCATTTTTTCAGGTTCTGCTAGAAGATCAGCTTGATTCAGTGAGATGTTAACATCATGCTATCTGCATTTTTTCAGCTTTTAATTCTCAAAACATCTACAAGTAAAATGATTGTTTTTGACATTATTTGACTTTCTTGATTCAAGTGGGGTGTAATTATACCCCTGATCAAGTTACTGTAGACAGCTTGAATCCGAAGAGAGATGCCACATATGGAAGCGTTACGGTTAATCACAAACAGATACAACTGGATTTTTCTTACCACATTTCGTATGCTTAAGGTGATATCTACTTTTTACATTAAGTACAATAAAAAAGACTGCACATAAACATATGCTCATATTTATGGTGTTTCAATTAAATTTGAAGTTAGGAAGTGGGTGGAAATTTTTTTAAATTACTCCAAAATTTGCAGTGCTGTTTTATGAAGACTTTTAAATTGAAATATTTCATTGTAATAAAAGCACATGTATTTATTTGTTGCTCAAACTCAAATTGATCATTCTCAACAGGACCACAAAGAGCTAAAATATCCAGTCGACTCAGTTTAAAAACAACCTCAGGGGCTTCCCTGGTGGCGCAGTGGTTAAGAGTCCGCCTGCCGATGCAGGGGTCACGGGTCCGTGCCCCAGTCCGGGAAGATCCCACATGCCGCAGAGCGGCTGGGCCCGTGAGCCATGGCAGCTGAGCCTGCGTGTCCGGAGCCTGTGCTCCACAACGGGAGAGGCCACAACAGTGAGAAGCCCGCGTACCGCAAAAAAAAAAACAAAAAACCAACCTCAGACACGGGGAGGGGGAAGGGTAAGCTGGGACGAAGTGAGAGAGTGGCATAGACATATACACACTACCAAATGTAAAACAGATAGCTAGTGGGAAGCAGCCGCATAGCACAGGGAGATCAGCTCGGTGCTTTGTGACCACCTAGAGGGGTGGGATAGGGAGGGTGGGAGGGAGACGCAAGAGGGAGGAGAAATGGAGGTATATCTATATGTATAGCTGATCCACTTTGTTATAAAGCAGAAACTAACACACCATTGTAAAGCAATTATACTCCAATAAAGATGTCAAAAAAAAGAGAATAGTGAAAATAAAACCTACCATATTAAGCTTTAAAAAATTAATTAATTAAAAAATAAAAACCACCTCAGAAAATTACAGAAGAAAAAAAATTTAACTTGTTGATGCATGTAGATACTTGTATGATAATTCTTTTATTCCCTTTTACATTGGATTTAGTATAACTGCTATAGAGTATTTATCTCACAAGGTCAAGTTTCAGGGAAAGAGAAGCTATAAATTCTCATACATGCTATTGATTTATATTCTTATTTATTATAAACTATCTTCTGAGATTATTTTTACTCTGTCCTCAATCACGAAAATGAGGTCAATTTCTAAAAACAAAATAAAATTAGTATTAAAACAAAAATCAAAGAGACCAAATAGAATTATCACTGTGCTAAAAATTTCTTAGTGTAAGCAAATACCACATTCCTTCAACCTTGGCTGAAATATGAAAAATTAATAAATCATTTAAGTGTTTCATAAACAGGAGGTCAAAATTTTAGTATTTTGAGATTCTTAATATATAAGATACTACAGTTTCCTCTAAAACGCAGTTACTGAGTATATTAAATATAAATTCTGTAAAGATATAGGACATTTAAACAGATGGTATAGAAAAATAAGTATGTTGTACAAAAGAGACCTATTAAAGGGATGGTTCTAAAGCAAATGGCTTTCAAAAGAGGAAGCTTGGAGCCCCAAAATCTATTTTTCAAAGAATTAGTCTAATAAATGAAAAACAACAGATTAAAAATATAGGAAGTTTGCATTGGTGTCAGCAATACAAGTAGAAAAGCCCATTATATTTCTGGCTAAAATTGTATGACTGCTGAGCAATAGAATTTTTTTTAACTTAAAGACAATTTTAAAATTATAAATTTGCACACTTAGTTCTTAGGATTCAACCCTTTATCACCTACATCCCTGTTATAGGTTGAATTGTGTTCCCTAAAAAGCCCTAACCCCAGATGCCTGTGAATGTGACCATATTTGGAAACACGGTCTTTGTAGATGTAATCAATTTAAAGTGTGGTCATTAGGGTAGGTCCTAATACAATACAACAGGTGTCTTTATAAGAAGAGGAAAATGCCATGTGAAGACAGAGACAAACATGGAGAGGGCCTTGTAACAACAGGCAGAAATTAGAGTGAGGTAGCTGTAAGACAAGCAATTCCAAGGATCGGTAGTTACCACCAGAAGCCAAGCAGAGGCAAAGAAGGATTCTACCCAGAGTCTCAGAGGGAGCATAGCCCTGCTGGCACCTTGTTTTCAGACTTCTAGCCTCCAGACTACAAGAGAATAAATATCTGTTGTTTTAAGACACCCAGTTTGTGGTACTTTGTTACAACTAGAAACTAATACAGTCCCTAACCAGCTTTCTTCGTATTGCCTTGGTTGTAAAGGAAAATGTGAACAGTATTAAATAAAGCATGATATGACAGTATCTTATCAGCCTCTCTGCACTCATGGGCGACAGCTTTCCGTTCCAGTGTATGACCGAAGACAGCCTGAGCTTTAGATGCTGTAAGATATAAAACCAGCACCAGCTTGGAGCATGACATCCTATTTTTTTTATTAATTTTTATTGGAGTATAGTTGCTTTACAATGTTGTACTAGCTCCTGCTGTACAGAAAAGGGAATCAGTTATACATATACATATATGCACTCTTTTTTTAGATTTCCTTCCCATTTAGGTCACCACAGAGCATTGCGTAGAGTTCCCTGTGCTATACAGTAAGTTCTTATTAGTTATCTATTTTATACATAGTAGAGTATATATGTCAATCCCAATCTCCCAATTCATCTCACCCCCTCTTCCCCCCTTGGTAACCGTAAGTTTGTTTTCTATCTGTGACTTTGTTTCTGCTTTGCAAATAAGTTCATCTGTACCATTTTTCCAGATTCCACATATAAGCAATATTATACGATATTTGTTTTTCTCTTTCTGACTTACTTCACTTTGTATGACAATCTCTAGGTCCATCCACGACTCTGCAAATGTCACTATTTCGTTCCTTTTTATGGCTAAGTAATATTCCATTGTATATATATACCACATCTTCTTTATCCATTCCTCTGTTGATGGACATTTAGGTTGCTTCCATGTCCTGGCTATTATAAATAGTGCTGTAATGAACATCAGGGTGCATGCATCCTTTCGAATAATGGTTTTCTACAGAAATATGCCTAAGAGTGGGATTGCTGGGTCATATTGTAGCTAACCCTATTTTTAATTTATGGAAATAAATGTTCTTCCTGAAAGGCTCATTAAGAATTTACACAAAGAAGGTTCATCTTGCAAATTTAGATACAGTTCATCTTTGGTGGAAGAAAGCACTTGACAATAGTTCGTTAGGGCACCTGCTTTTCTCTTTTCTGATTCTCGACCAGTTCTTATTTACAATGAGAAACAGAAAAACAACCCCATTGATCTTGCAAGCATATTTTTATTTTAATGAAGCACTGAAAATAATTGTTTTTCAACTTGAGTTAAATGCTTTCCTTATTACATATTTATTTATCTTGAAAAGTCAAAGAGCCATACTCAATAGTAAAAATGGATTTTTGTGATTTTAGCTGACTTGATTTGCTTAAGAGGTAATCAAAGCCAATTAGGCAAAATGCAAAAGCATTCTGGGGGTTTGAGCAGTGCCTTACGTGGACACCAAAACTACTAGCTATTACTTTTTTTAAGAAAAACCTTAGTCTTGGTTTTTCATCTACATGATGAAAATGCCTCCTTAGCACTGAAGAAAGGGATGGGCATAGGCGTTGGCTAGAAGAGAGAGACAGAGACACCACTATAGGGTGGTGATGGGGGTTGGCACTAAATAATTATGCAAAATTACAAAATTAGAAATGTATGGTAGAAGGGTCAACATTATAAAGCAACTAATATTATAAAGACATCAATATTATCTGAAGCCAGATGATATTAGAAATAGTGAAGAGATGTAGACTCAGACATGAGTGAAACAAAAGAAAAGAAGGTTATATCTCCAACCATACAGGCACCCTGAAGAAGGGGAAATGTATTTTTCCAGAATGATCAATCAGCAGTCTACCAAACGTCTGCCCCACCCACCCCGAAAAAAAGAAAGGGAAAGGAAAAAGGAAAATTTGCCTTATCAGCACTTTTTTTGTTTGCTATTCTTGTCAACAATTTGTCTTTAACTCCAATTTTTAGATGTAGCACATATCACAGTGGGTGTTATGAAATACACAGTTGGATGCTGGGAATTGAGACTACCAAAACTGTGAACTAAACAGGGGTAAACACATATCATTTCAAATAGTTTCAATTACATTATCTTCAATAGAGAAAAATAATATTACATATCTGTCTTTTTACCCTAGAAATATGCTTTTCTGTTTTCTTTGTAGAAATGCAGTGCATTCCTGTGTTACTTTATGTATTAATTTAATTGTAACCCTTTCAAAGGTAATTGTATGATTGGAAAGCAGAGCGGACACAAGAATGTTTAAGAGCTAAATCTGCTCAGATTTATTGTATATTTGATTGACTGGGGAAATGACTTTCAGTTGACATCTGAGCCAACAAGTTAGCTGAAGTAAAATTTTGCTTAATACCTTTGCATCAATAATCTAGGCACAGCTTCACTGATTGAGAAAGTCTGATCAATAGAGTATTACTGGTTGCCTAACTGTAACTTTGCCAGACTTCTCTGCTAATTTTGCTGATGACCTTCTTACCACTGCTTCTCAGGTTCACCATTTTTTTCCACTTTGAAATTCAATTTGCTCCATTTGCTGTTATTTAAAGAATTTACACATTCAACTGATTTTATTCACCTGCTATGGTTAACATACAGGATACAAAAGCTTGCACCTGATTATGGTGAAGCTTTGGAACTGCTAGGGTAGTCAAATATTTAGCAAGCATTTTCATATCAATTATAGTTGGGAAAAAATAACCTAGAACAATCAAACATGGGGCTGAAATAATAAACAATGGAATATTCCATTTTTAACAATAATTCACAAAGCAAAGGATCTACAAGTATTAAAGAGGATATTGTCAAACTGAGGGGTGGGAAGCAAATAGAAAAAAGAAAATGTGGCTCTGGTTTTCAGGAGAGCAGAATAAACAATAAAGGAAAGGAGGCAAAAAAAAACCCAAAACACCCTAACAGAGAAAGAAGGCTCATAGACTATGTTACAGCCTGGTGAAATTTAGAAACAATTGAAAGGAATCGTGAAGGTCTGAGATTTTAATCTAGATATAAGCTAAAAAATTAACCTGCCACAGTTTTATGAATGCTAGTGGAAGACACAAAAACCCTGGGTCAGAGACAAAGAACTTTATATCTCACAGCAATAACACTAGCCAAATTATCAGCAGTTTGTGCTGTTCCCCAAGCCCTAATTCCCAAGGGCAACATGAAAAGGACCAAGTAACACCTGCATATGGGGTGTGTTGTGTTACGGAAGAGGAGCCCTGAACTTGGGTACCCTAATCTTTTATAATGAATAGCAAGCATACCTGTTCTTTACTCCAGAGGGAGTCACTATCTCTATCTTGTGCATACCTGCTCTTTACTCCAGACGGAGACACTATCTCTATCTTGTAAGACTTTGCTCTAAAAGCATCCTTGAAATGATAATCCACAGCAAAAATCATTAGTGTCTTGGCTTGCAAACTCTGCAGAAACAAGACAGCCTCACGGAGAACTGTCTCCTAACAATGATCTGATATGAATCTCTTATTGTACAGTTATTGAAACTAGAATAGGCTGAGATCTAAGGAACCACATTCCCCCCACTAAATCCCTAACCCCTCAGTTTCTCAACCTCTTCACCTCAAATGATCTTCTCTTCCACTTTAATTCAGCCACTCATTCTCACAGCCCACTGCAGACTTGTCATCACCAAGACCTATTCTATCTCTGGAAAACTGAAATTAAACACCATCCAATTACTGACCACAATGTCCTCCCCTTTCAGTCCTCTCACTAAGCGACTGCACCTATTCTTCAGGACCTCCATTCTCCCCACCCCTGTACTTCATCCTGATCTATCAGCAGCCATTAGTCTTCCCATACTCCCCTCTTCAGCTCAGACTCCACTTTCCATCCCTTCAACTGCTCTCATGTTAACATCCTCAACTTGCTCATCCCATTTGTCTTCCTTGGCATCTTCCCAATAAAACCTCAGTTTTGAATAACATTAACTTCCAGCTTTTCTCTTATGTACACCTGGGCTGTTGGGCAATGCTAGCAAAAAATTGCACACCCATGCAGATTGGTTTCAATATAAATTCATGGTCTCCAATCTCAATCTGACTCTCAAAATGGCACTTTTTAGCTCCATCACTCTTCTTATATTTGACTCAATCTGATCCATATTTGCAACGAATGACATCATTTCCTCTGCACAGAAAAAAAAGCAGAAGCCACCAGATAAAAATTCTCTCAACTTCTTAACACCAAACTTGCAAAAATAGTTGTAATGCCATCCATCTTGTTCTTCTGCTCAAAGGAGGCAATGTGTCTCCTGTCACCTGAGACTAAAGTTAATTCTGCTATCTGTGCTTTGGAGCTGTGTCAGAGTCTGTTAATTGTCCCCCAATATCTATTTCACCCTTCTTCTGAACTAACATAATTGAAAAACTGTAGCTGGGCTTTTGACTACCCAGAATCAAGATTATAATTTTCATCTGTAACTTCAGTTAAATGTGGTCATGGAATGAAAGCAAAAATGTATGTAACTTCTGGGAAGCATACTTAAAAGAAGTGGATGTAACCTTCTCCCTCCCCCTTCATACTGCTGTATGGAACATAGATGTAAAGTCCAGGGCAGCAATGTCCAACACAAATATAATGCAAGCCACAGATGCAAGCTATAAAAGTAACTAAATTTTCTACTAGCCACATTTAAAAATAAAAAGAAACAAGTGAAATTACTCTTAATAATACATCCCAGTTAATCCAATGTTCGCATTATCATAACTTTAATATGTAATTTATTATAAAAATTATTAATGAGGTATTTTGCATTTTGTCTGGTGTACATTTCAGGTGCTTAATAATACACATGGCTGGTGGCTACATACTCACTAGCACAGGGATAGAGTTCCACTTTGAGGATCTTAGCCATGCACAGTGAAGCAACAATATGGAAAGAAATCAGATTCCTCACAAAACGGTATCACATCAGTGCCATACTACTTACCCAGATTTTTGGATGACAGAAAAATAAACTGACAAAAAAATAATCTGTGCCCAAAATTATCCCAGGTTTTCTGTCCCTTGCAGCTGAACCTCATCCCCTTCTGTTTCATC
This sequence comes from Delphinus delphis, assembly GCF_949987515.2. Classification (NCBI taxonomy): domain Eukaryota; kingdom Metazoa; phylum Chordata; class Mammalia; order Artiodactyla; family Delphinidae; genus Delphinus; species Delphinus delphis. The sequence continues at coordinate 67,827,436 of NC_082689.1, forward strand.
AAGAATACATGTCCTAAAATAGGTAACTAATAAGGACCTACTGTATAGTACAGGGAACTCTTCTCAATACTCTGTAATGACCTATATGGGAGAAGAATCTAAAAAAGAGTGGTTATATGTATATATATAACTGATTCAATTTGCTGTACAGCAGAAACTAACAAATTTTAAATCAACTATATTCCAATTAAAAAAAAGAATGTATGTCCTTTCGCTGCTATACATTTTACTGTTACTATTTATTTGATCCAGTAGAGTGAAGTAAAGGCAACCTAGCCCAGGGACAGCAGTACTGAACAGCAGTTAAGAGCACAGACTACAGGGCCAGGCTTCTGTCAGTTTCATTCCAGCCCTACAACTTATTAGCTCATGACGTTGGGCAAGATACTTGACCCCTGTGCCTCAGTTTCCTCATCTATTGTGAATAATAATAGCACTTACCTCATAGGGTTGTTATGAAGATGAGAAAGGGTTACTATATATAAAATACTGAGAACAGTGACTGGTACTGTAAGTGCTGTTAGTTATATAAATGTCAGTTATATATGTTAGTTATATAAAAGTTAGACAAACTGTTAGTTATACATGTTAGTTATATAAATCCTCATATACAAATCCTCCTAATGATACTTAAATATTCAAGATCCTTTTATCTTAAAGAAAATTAATAATAACAGATCCCTCAACTGCTTGTCAGTTACTCTTTCATGGCCCAATTAAGAGCTGTCTGTATCCACATCTCTACTTACTTCAGTGCTTCAATCCACTGCAATCCGGCTTCCATTTACACCACTCCTCTGGAGCTACTCTCATCTCTCTTGCTTTAGACAATTAACCATTGCCCATTTTGAAATACTCTCCTGTTGGTTCATTGGGTTTTTTCTGTTCCCTCTTTGGCCATCTTTTCCAAGTCACCTTTGTGGGCTCTCTTTCTCAGTCTCATATACCCTAATTTCCATCTCGGGCTTTTTGTTCTCTTCCTCTATGTGTTCTCTAGATTATCTCATCATCCCCATGATGCTCACAGTATCTCAAGACCTTTCAGCTCTCCTGTGCTCTACACCTGTATTGATATTTCTATTTAGATGTTCCACAGGGGCTGCATTATCTTAACCTCCAAACCTTTTTTTTCCTTCCTATATTCCAATCTCAGCAAATGGCGTGGACACCTGTCTAATTTCCTGAGCCAAGAACATGGACGTTATCCTTAACTCCTCTCTCTCCCTCAATCCCACCAAACCAATTAATTACCAAGTCCTCCTAATTCTATTCCTGAAACAAGTTTTCACATTCGCTTTTCTATATCCCCATCACCCATTTAAGTCATCACAATTTTAAACTTGAATTAAGAGTCTCCTGTATTTATTGTCTCTCAACCTCCAGCTCCAATTTTCTTTGATTCATTTTCCATACTAGATTTCACAAGCATGATTGTTTACTCCCCTGCTAAAACACAAAACAAACCAAAAAAACCACTTCTTTTCTCACTGCGTCAGGAAGAAGTCCAAGTTCCCTGAGATTATTTTTCAAAGCCCCGCGTCATCTGGTATTTGTTTATTTCTCTAATTCCAAATTTGCTATTCCCCATCTCCAGCCTCCTCAGATGCTATTTGAACTTACTTCAGCTCCTTGAGCATAATGAGCTCTCTCTCATCCTTTAGCCTCTAGTGGGTACTATTGGTTTCCTCCCCAGTATCTATTCTTCCTTCCCTCTACCGAGGAGCAGCTCGATTTCTGGGTGCTATTGATCTTAGCTCCTGAAGAACATTCTGAATGGCCAAACCATTCAATGTGACCCCATGTCCCAGTTATTTGTTCAGGGATGAGCACATGACCTAAGTTGGTCAATCATAATGAATCCCCGGTGTTTTGTTTGATGACTAGAGGGGAAAAAAGCTTTCTTTTCTATTTTGGTGTGAGGCCTACACTGATATGGGCATTTTGCTATCATGATTAAATCCAAAATCAGGACAAAAATCAAAGCAGAGACAACAAATTAGAAGGAAATTAACTTAGAATCCTGATAAAGTTCATCTGAAAACCTCCCAACCTCTGGAATTTAACTTACATGAGCTAATAAACTACTATTATTGTTAGCCTGTCTGAGCTGGGTTACCTGCAAGAGAAATCCTGAATGAAAAGGGGATTTTTGCTTGCTAGTTCCTCTACCTAGAATATGTTTCTCACATTTCTTCACCTAGTTCACTCCTATTCATTCTAATCTGGTCTCAATGTAGATAGCACCACCTGCATAAAGCTTTCCTAGACTGGTGCAGGTGCCCCTTCTATATACCTTCACAGCACCCTGAATCACCCTGATCTCAATGATTCACAATTGCTTACTTCTTCCTCTCCCTTATAAGATTTAAAACTCTGTGAGTCTAGATACCATCTTTTAATGCTCGTAATTGTTTTCCTGGATTTTAATATACTTCCCAGCACATCATAGACGCTTCACAAATATCTGCTGAATTTATTATAACTAACATTTGTAGAGTACTTTCTACATGTTAGGCATTGTGCTAAGCTCTTCACATATTTTGTCTTATTTAATGATTACATAAGCATGAACAGTTATTATTAACTATTATTATTCATTAGTTTATAGATAAAGAAACTGAGGATTGGAGGGGTGAAACAACTTCATGGTCACACATTTAGCCAATGTTAGAGCTGGAATATGAAGCCATGTGGTTTGTCTCTACAGTGTATGCTCTTGGCCACTACATTATACTGTCCCTATAGGAATGAAAGAATAAATAAGAATCATATTTAGAACACTGACCATCTTACTCTCTTCAATGTTTTTCCAGCACATCACTGTTTAAAAACATTTTTAAAGACCCTACCCAAAGTTCTCTTTGCCACATAAAAACCAAGGAGCAAAGTCATCAAAATTTCAGCTTAATGAAGAATGAAGAAAAAAAACTGTGATTAGATTCTTTACTTTCAGTGAAGCATTCCACCTAGTACATCATGAGCTCAAGCATAATCTTAGTGTTCGCAATGCTCTATATTAACATACTTCCTTCATATTTCTCTACCCAAAGAAAATTTAGAAGTAACTCCAATTAAGTTGTTTTGAGAAGAAAATTTTTCACAACTGTGAATTTTCAGAGCATTGAACTGGTGCTTCTAGCCACAAAGCCGGGAATACAGGATAGACAGCATTATGGCTGCATAACATTCCTGACATAACTCAATGTTTATTTGTAGAAACTAATGCCCCAGAATATTCTCATGGGACTTGAAATCTCCCTTTTTCCTTTTTTCCCCTAGTTGGCAATTCTTAATGTCCATTATCCAACTACGATGATGTAAAGTAGGATGTATTTTGCTTACAGGGGCAGGGGGCGGGGTGTGTGTGTGGGGAGAATGGTTCACAACGTCACTGAATTTCTCTAGTTAACATATTTAATACTTGTTTTAGGGTAATGTATCAATATTTAAGTATTCACAGCATGCTAGACTTTGAAGAAACAATGCTTGAAACAAGGTCCCTGCCTATTTAATATGGATAGTCTCTAACTCAAACACCCTGAAATTTTTAGACCACAACTTGAATCATTATTCTAGGTTTAAACATGTATTTTTAGCTGATTTAGCCTTTAAAATGTTTAAAACTAGGGTTTTTTTATTATATACATAATACATGTTCACTGTAGAAAACTTAGAAAAGCATGCAAACAAAAAGAAGAAAATAAAGATAACCCATGATCCCAACACTCAGAGATGATAATCACTTTAATTATATTGTGGATGTTCTTCCAGACTTCTCTTATGCATGTTTAACACTTTTTGTTAAAACAAATATGGGATTTTAGTCTACATCCCGTTTGGTAAACTGCTTGCTTTTATTCAGAAGTAATATTGGTGTAGCACTGATTTGGGATATAATGATAAATTTAGTAGATGAACCCTGGTAAACAGATTAAGAACTGACTTTATCTGGCCTTAATATGACAGATATCATATTTGCTTCCTTCTGATTTGAGGGAATTTTGACTCTAATAAATTGGACAAACTTACTCAAGCTCTCTAGGCAAAGCAGAGAGAATATTTTGGATAATCATCAGGAAAGTTTACAGTTTTTGAAAGCTAAACGTCTAATTGAAGAAATGTATAATTGAAAAAAGAATTGAAGCCTGAGGCCCTATATTTTCAAAATTACATAATTACACTGATCAAATGTACCAGATTCATTTGATAAGCAACCTAACTCTACACAGATTCTAACTACAAACCATCAAAGAATCATAGAGAAAATGGCGGCGGGGCATCAGTTTTAACACATGCAGATAACTGGCCCAACTATTCACCTTTCTGCACGTGATTGGCATGGCGAAGACACAGACCTACTATGTTCTGTAATAAATATAATAAACCTTCCATATTATAGGCAGTGATTCACATCGTGCTTCAAAGGATTTTAAAAATAGTCGGTGTGTGAAGGGCATTTGGAGATTTAAGCTTTCCCTGCTGCATGGTTCACTGCTAATATATCTGGGATACATCTATATTGGCACAAACATAACCAGTGAAATAATGTTTCAAAGATGACATTTTTAATGTAGGAGAGAAAAGTGTGACCTAATGTTAATTACAGATGTCAATTATATTTGCGTTGTTTAGGGAACATTATGTCATTGGTAGTGTATTAAAAGATAGGCAGGCATAATTTGAAATCATTTTGGCAAGTTTCTGTCTGCAATGGAAAGGCTGCCATCTACTAATCTCCCAGGAATATCAGAAAGCTTAGTGGCCCTGAGAATAAATTTATGTCATTAGAAAAAATAAGAATCTATGAAAAATATATAAGTTGCGATGACTTCTGCTAAAAAAGACCAAAGAGAATTGGATGGTTTTATTGTTATCTTCAAGCTTAAGGAGGATGATCATAAAGAAGATGGTGACCAGCTGTTCTTCAGGGCTACAGCAGGAAATGGCTTAACTTGCAAGACAAATTTAAGTTGACATAATGTAACAACTTCTTGACAGCATTGAATTTTAATCACTTAAAAACAGGCTCCTAAGGACAGCTGAGGGAAATGTCTGCTTTGAAAATCTTTAACGTTATGATTATGATAAGCATTACAATTGGCTGCTGGGGTTTGAGAAAGGCCCCATCTAGAAGGAGAAAGCTGGTTTTAGGCAGGATTACTAAATGTGTCCAAAACTCTTCCTGCCCTACCTTTTGGTATTGTCTCACACAACACCAATAGAATTCCAACCAAATGACCAATTCATTTCTTAATTCACTTCACAGTATTGAGCGCCTACTCCTTGCTCCAGTATATATATATATATAAAGAGATTGTTTTATTTGTCCAAAATGTACAACATTTACTCAATGGATCTAGTGTTTATAGGGGGCTTTTTGTTAACTGTTATTTCTTAGTCTGTGCTTTCATATAATACATATTATGTATGTAACACAGGTATCACAACAATATAACGTACCAATGGTTAAGATGTTATGAAGAGAGAATGTATTTCTTCTGACTCTGTGGGGTAACAGGTAATGTTCAGACCATGTAGGATTGCAAGCAATATCCAGGAAAAAATAGATAATCATTCTAATAAAGTTGCATCTCTTATAATTTAGAAGTTTATGTTTGTTCCTAGAACTTTTTAAGGAAAACCCTCAGTCAGGTTTAAAGAAAACCCTCACATAACAAACGTATTCTAATCATGATGTGTAATTACTAAGGTGAGAAAATCACCAAACACAGTTTAAAGAACTGAACTGAATTCAGTGGGATATATATGTGAGCACCTAGGCATTGGGCTCGTAAATATAATAAAACAGAGTAACTAAGAGGCTGGTAGTTATTGACAGTATCAAAAGATGAAGTAACTCAAGGAATGAATAAAGAAATAACAGATAGTGGGTGATGGTTTACCAAAAAAAAAAAAGTGGGAGTTCTTAAGAAGGGAAAAAGAAATTACACAGATTCAATTAATTTGATTTGAAAGGGAGTCTATACCACTCGGTATTTCAAGATTCCTTCTGGAAGCGGCAAGGCTCTCTGATTCCCTGTTTCCTTATATCATGAAGTCGATTCTTTCAGGCCTATTCAGCCTCATCAAACTGGGTCTCCCACTGAGAAGCATCATTAAGATGGCAGCTCCCCCAATCTTCCACCTGAGAAATGGCTGCTGAATTCACAGATTTTCATCTCCCACTGCACTCCCTCATATCCCACTGATTTCAAAGGGAGCTGTGTATATCGAAGACAGATGCAGGGAGGCAGAGAAGGAGGTTTGGGTACTTATATTCCTAAAAACAAGCAGATTGGTACAAGGAGGATCAACATTTTTCTACATAATTTAAACAGATGAATTGTACATAGTAGAGGCGCTATATTTATCAAGAAAGAATGATTTAATGATTCATTTTATTCTTTTCATTTATTCATAACTTTATATACAAATAGAGATACATATCCTTTTTTAAAAATTGCATTGTCCATATTAGTACAATATAGAATTCTTCCCCTGCATATTAACGTCTGGGTTCCACAGCCAGTATCCCGTAAGTTACGCTTAACCATGCCACAGTTAGATTCCAATAGAACAATATTATACACACAACATGTCTATTCTCATATAATTTTGCTTCACCTTATGCAACAAGTGTAAGCCTGAAAATTCTGGCACTGAATTTTGTAAATCAAAAATCTGTCCTAAGTGACCTCAATGACCTAAATGAACTGATATTTCAAGGAAATCTATGTTGAATCTTTCTTAAAAAATAAATAGTCCTTTGGGAAAATAACTTTCCTGTGCAATAGTTGATATTCTATGTATATGCCTATCATATGGTCTTAAAGTTATATAAACTTAAGCAGTTTTTACACACATATTTATATGGCTCTAGTCAGACATTGATTTGATAGGTATCTACTTGACCTTACTAATTTATCACCTTTCTTAATGTCATTATCCTACATTTGGGTCGTATTGCTCAAGAGAAGTATCTGCCAATATGTTCTAAGAGGTGTTTTTACTTTTATTTGCTTTTGTATTAATGGGCAATACATACAATAATACACTTGATGTTTGTTTTTAAAATCCAGATAGTGCATGCAACAAACTGTCAATACTAAGTTCTATTTGGCTAAGGATTAAAATTAGTGAGATTAAATTCTATTACTAATTGGAATATTACTAATTGAAGAAAGAAAAACATATTTCATTTCACTTTAAACATTTCTATACTTCCATATTGCACACCTAAAACCTTTTGCCTTTTGTCTACTTTCAGCATCCTTCCATATCATTGTCTGGACATTATAATGTATAGCTTTTCAATAAGATGCATAGATTTTTCTGCTATTGCTATGCAAGTAATTACAAATTCATTCTTATAAACTATTCAAACAATACAGAAGACCTTCGAATCCTTGCACTCGCCATTTCCCCTTATCTGCAATAACTCTTTTACATCATTCACATCTCAGTTCGATTGTCACACTCCTCTGAGATGCCTTCACTGACAACTACCTTATATTAAATTATGTTATGTTATGTTATGTTATGTTATGTTATGTTATGTTACGTTATGTTATGTTACGTTATGTTATTTTATTGTCTGTCCCCAGTGGGAAGGTAAGATCTGAAAAAATGGGGCAGGTGGACAGGGAGGATTTTAATTTTATTCACTCCTGTATTCCCAATTCCAAGAATACTGCCTAGCACATATTAGGCACATGTTAGTTCAATGGATTAATTAATGGCAGAAAAATAAAATAAATGCGTTTCAAAGAAATTTTAGGAAGTATTACTGAGATAGAAGTACATGGACTTCATGTGTCTAAAAATAAGCAGCCAATCTCAGGTAACTTTTTCAATATTAAATCATAGGTCTTAAATGCACAAAAAGCTCAGGTAATTTACAATAGCTATTCAAGCAAACCTTATATCACCTGCATACTACCACATGGTTCCAAGTTCAGTAAAATCACCAAAAAGTCACTTGAGAGCAGTATCTCCAAACTAAACAATGCCAGGTCTGAAACCTCAAATGCAAAACATATAATCCCAGGCAAGGATAAATTATATACGAAGTTGATTCAGATCATTGTCTTTGATTGTCTTCAAGTTTATAGCTGTCAGTGAGTCCCTTCCACAATTAAAATGGTTGCATATATCTCATACAAGGATCTTTGTGAATATTCACGAATTTAAGACTTGAAGCAGGATAAGGAGCATTTAGATGAGTGAGAAAAATATTTTTAGGCGAAAATATACTACAGTTGGCTAACTCTTTGTAATATCTCATTGAAACAAATAGTCCTTATCACAAAAGTCTTTCTAACATTAAAATTGTCCAAATGTGAAAAAGCTTTCCCAGAGTGATACCCAGTTTCCCATTTCCAAATTATAAAATCATAATTTGAATCATCTTTTGGGACACTGTAGAAGCAATTATTGAATCTAATTTTTTAATTAGATCAAAGAATTCCTATTTTATCACAAAATTATGTACTGTGTTAGACTAATTCTTTAGGACATTAATATTAAAAATAAAAACGTTTATTTTTGTATAAAACTTTAAATTGTATATGGTGTGAGGTAATATTCTAATTTCACTGTTTTACATGCAGCTGTCCAGTTTCCCATTTGGTGTCTAGTCACCATTTGTTAAAGAGACTGCCTTTTCTCCATTGTATATTCTTCCCTCCTTTGTTGTAGATTAACTGACCATAGGTGTGTGGGTTTATTTCTGGGCTCTCCATTCTGTTCCATTAATCTACATGTCTGTTTTTGTGCTAGTACCATACTGTTTCGATTACTGTAGCTTTGTATTATAGTTTGAAACCAGGGAGTGTGATACCTCCAGCTTTGTTCTTCTTTCTTAAGATTGTTTTGGCTATTAGGAGTCTTTTGTGTTTCCACACACATTTTAGAATTATTTGTTCTAGTTCTATTAAAAATGCCATTGGTATTTTAATAGATTGAACCTGAGGATTGCCTTGTGCAGTACTGTCATTTTAACAATTCTTCCAATCCATGAACATGGTATATCTTTCCAATCTGTTTGTGTCATCTTCAACTTGTTCCATCAATGTCTTATAGTTCTCTAAATATAGGTCTTTTACCTCCTTAGTTAGATTTATTCATAGGTGTTTTATTCTTACTGATGTGAATGTAAAGGGACTTTTTAAAAAGATTTTCCTCTAGTGTATTTATTTCAGTTATTATACTCTTCAACTCTGGTTCTTCTTTATTTTTTCTCTTTGTTAAACTTCTCACTGTGCTCACCCATTCTTCTCCTAAGTTCTTTGAGCATCTTTATGACCATGACCTGGGACTCTTTATCAGGCACATTGTGGATCTCCATTTTAGTTAGTTCTTCTGGGGTTTTATCTTATACCTTCATTTGGAACATATTTCTCTGTTGCCTCATTTTGCCTAATTTGCTGTTTTTATTTCAACTCTGTTGGTAGGTTGAATACCTACCAACCTTTCCTGATCTTGGTAAAGTAGCTTTATGTAGGAGACATCTTAAGGGGTTCAGCACTGCACTCTCCTCTGGCCACCAGATGTATATGCTCTAGGGGTGTGCTCTATTTGGGCCATGTGGGCCTTTTTGTTGTGGGCCATGTGGGCCTTTTACTGTGGGCACCCTGGTAGGTGTGGCTACACCAACACCAAGTCCAGTTGGTTGCCAGGTCCAGCCTTGTGCACAGGCTACCGGCCACAGGTAGGTAGGACTGCATCCTGGTACACTGGCTGCACAGCCAAGGGAGTCTCAACCCTGATGCCAGCCCACTGGTGGGCAGGGCTCGGTCACTAGGAACTGGCTGTGGAGTCCCAGGGGACTCTGGAGCTAGTGCTGGCTCACTGGTGGATGATGCTGGGTCCTGGGGTGACTGGCTGCAGAACCAAGATTCCTAGGGCTGGTGTCAGCCTGATGGTGGGCTGGCCAGTTCCTGACATGGCTGGCTGTGGGATCAGGGGTGTCCAGACCTGGTGTGGGCATGCTGGTGGGTGGTGCCAGGACCCAGGGCCTCCCAGAGTGGTGTACCAGACTGCTGGTGGTTGGGCCAGGTTTTGACATGGCTGGCTACAGTTCTGTGGTAGTCCTGGGGCTGGTGTCCACCTGCTGGTGGGCAGAGCCAGGTCCAGGGGTCTCTGGTTGTGGAGTTCAGGGGTCCTAGTACTGATGCTTGACCACTGGTGGGTAAGGTCAGATCCTCGGCCCTCTGGTTGGTGGGGCCAGGTCCTCAGGTGGATGGGGACTCAGAGGGTCCTAGAGGAGCTGACCTGCTGGTGGGTGAGGCTGTGTACCTGCCCAGCAAGCTGCTTGGCCTGGGGCATCTCAGGATTGGTGCCAACCGGTTGGTGGGCAGAGCTAGGTTTCATCACTAATGAGCTAGAGTGAGGATCCAAAATTGCACTTCCCAGTACCTTGTGATAGAATGAGCTCCCCAAAATAGCTGCTGCCAGTGTCTACATTCCCAGGGTGAGTGCTAATTGCCTCCTGTCTCTATGGGAGGCTCTCCAAGATCAGCAAGTAGGTCTGACCAGGGCTCCAATGAAATTACTGCTTCTGCCTTGGTTCCCAGAGCGTGTGACATTTTGTGTGTGTCCTTTGAGAGTGGAGTCTTTATTTTCCTCAGGCCTCTGGCCCTCGTAAAAGTAAGACCCCACTGGCCTTCAAAGCCAAATGTTCTGGGGGCTCATCTTCCCAGTGCAGGACCCCTGGGCTGGGGAGCCCAATGTGGGGCTTGGACCCCTTGCTCCTTGGAGGACCTCTACAATTGTAACCATTCTCCCATTCATGGATCACCAACCCCAGGATATGGGTCTGGACTATACCATGTCTCCACCCCTCCTACCCATCTTGTTGTGGTTCTGTCTTTATATCTTTAGTTATAGAAGATCTTTTCTGATAGTCTTCAGGTCATTCTTATCAACAGTTGCTCTGTAAATGTTTGTAACTTTGGTGTGCCTGTGGGAGGAGGTGAGCTCAGGGTCTTTCTACTCCACCATCTTGGCCACTCCTCTATTAGGTGGTTTTTTAAGTCTGCTCCTTAGATCCCAGAGAGCAGGGTGGTTTTTAAGCAGCTGTATCTCTGAACCGTCCATCCCATTTCAAACCAAGCCATTTTAAATTTCATCTCTTTTCAGTATTAGGTATCTGCCTAAGATGTTATTCAAAAACAAAAATGGTTTGACAGCTTAAAATAAACATAAAATATCTGTAAATATTGTCCTTCAAAATCACCCAACAAAATTGTGTTTACTTGTCATGGTAGTGTCAGTTTACTTTTATGCTATTTTACCTGCAAAACACACATATATTTGGACTATTGTGCTGAATAATTTATGTTAAAATATCTGCTTTATAATCTAAATCCAGAATATATCCATTTCTGTATCTTCTATTAAACTAAGCATGCTTCTTTGACCCATTTGTAACCTTAACTTTGATGATAAGAATATCTTAATTTTAATTATAATAAGTATATTGGTTGATAAAAGTTTTATATATATCATATATTTCAATAATATATGTATTACTGAAATACTTCCTTTTGTATTACAGTTTTAAGAAACCAAGACAAATCTGACAGCAAAATTTCCCTGCATAGGTTACAAATACAATATGTAGACTTATTAAAACTTGTAAAATGAATATTATTTGAAATAAAAGTTATTTTTAATGTCAGACTGCTAATTAAAATAGAAAAACCAAATTAATGCTCTAACTAACGAGCAGAAACATGAAAAATAAAGCAACAGTATTAGACAGCACACACTCTAAAGTGTTTCTGTCACAAGACCTTACTACAATCCAATCCTGAGAAAATGCTAAGTAAGATACAGCCTAATTAAGGTAATAAAAAGACAGTGTCCCCAAAATGGGTGGTAAATTACAAATGTTCATTTTGAAGTAGCTGGGAATAAATACAGAAAGTGCAATCATGTCATCACTTTGTAAAAATATGTATAGTGGAAATAATAAACACGATGATAATTTATGATAATGACAATTAGTAAATTAAATAGAGATGCGATGCTATATGAGTAGAAGGTAAAGATTTTAAGAATCAAAAATCTACATTACATACAACATAAAAATGAATGGGTAAAAATCCATTATAAATAAGCTTCCTTTTCCCTAATATTTGCCCCCTGGTTTGTACTGTAGTATTTACACTTGGTGGCCAGGCCACATCACAGCTCCAGCAATGTTAACACTTAGCAATTTTACAAATTTCAATATACTCAGCACTCAAGTAATAAGGGGTCCAAATCACCAACTCCATTTAACACTTAAATAAACAATACATGGTTTGGCAATGTGAGGGTTTTCTTTCACTTTTGCTTTAATAAAGTGGTCAACAGAATGTTATTAGTGCAATTTACAGTCTCCCAGTAAGTGGGAAAGATTTTAGGTTAAAGGTATTTTTTTTAAATACAGTTTCTTCTTCACCCCAGCTAAACAAGGAAGTGAGATCCTTAACTGAAATGTTTATATTCAATATTACTGCATTTATGGTTAAGGTTTTAGCAGCATTTCTATCCAAATAGCCTTGTTTTAAAGACTAAAGAATTATGTTTCCAAAAAACAATGACAAATTTAAATGTGAGATACTCAAAGTTTTTTTAAAAACATGAATTTTCTTCAATTCATGAACATTTAAGCAAAAAAAATTCAATTAAAGATGCATTTAAAAGTGCAACAGGGAATTCCCTGGCGGTCCAGTAGTTAGGACTCTGCGCTTTTTCACTGCTGAGGGCTCAGGTTCAGTCCTTGGTCTGGGAACTAAGATCCTGCAAGCTGTGTGGCACAGCCAAAAAAAAAAAAGTGCAACAATACAAAGATTTGCTAATCTTTCTGATATTTGAGAAAATTACCCAATGTTGATTAGGTGTACATTGCAAAATACATGATAATTTGTTTATATTTGCTCCAGGATTTCTTTTGCCATAACACATCAGTGCTATCCACAGATCTAGAGAGAAACAGATGGAGGAAGAGAAAAATGTGTTATGAGCTTACCCCTAAATCATTTGGAGCATCCACTGACTCAATCTGCCAGGCTCTGGTTTAGTAGTTCTTTGCCTTCACCTTAGATTGAGCTGATCTATTTATGATCTAGGGTTGGTGAAAGGGGTTAGGAAGAAGCTGAAAAGGCAATGAGAATAAAAAGAAGATTGGCTGATCCTCTTACTCTGACAATAGCATCAGCAAAGCCAGGCACTGAGTTAGCATTGAGACACTAGTGAGAGCAAAGAACATCCTATTTTCTCTTCTAAGAAGTTCAAAGTATTCAAAAGTAGAGTAGACTCAATAGCTGGCCAAATTATATTCCAAAAGGCTTAGACTCAACTCAGTCTTCATCTTCTTTCTTTTTTTGCCCCCATTTTCTGTATATTCAGCCCAGGGTCAAAAATCCCAAGCTCCACTGCCCATAGAATACTCAAGAAAAAATGAAACCCACTCTCTGAAATGGAAATGTATGGAGACATACAAAGGTATCACTGTTGCGATTCAGTCTTAGTGTTTTGAATACTGTCACTGATTTGAGTGGAGATGGTCTGAAGTTGATTCCCAACCCTCCCATCAACAATAAAAGAAACCATGAATGGAAGTCAGCTTAACATTGGCCTGTTTATTTCTATGTCAACACAATTCTTTCAAGTTAAAGGTGATAAAAAGGAACTCCAACCTCAGTCAAATTGATTCTGTAGATTTAACTACCAGTTTACAGTAAGTCAAAAGATAAAAAAAGCATGTTAAATTATATCACAGGGAAACAGTCAGCCAAACACAGAAAGTAAATACTAAGACATAAAAATTGAAAGAAAAAAATAAAGAGGGAAAAGAAATGATTCTAGATAAAACAAACATTATATATATATATATATATATATTATATATATATATATATATAATCTCAAATATAGTTTGTTTTGATCTTGATTTAGCAAACAAATTTATTTTGGGGGTTAGAAATATTATTGAAGCAAAAACATTCTTTTCTTCTTACATTATTTTCCTTTATTAATTCTACCAAATTTATACTTGTACACTTCTTTTTTTTCCTATGATTATAACTGTCCTCTGAGACATTGACTATACCCATTGGACAAGACAGACAAAACTTGCAGGGAATGTATCCATGAGGCGAAACGATTTCCAAAGCAAAAATACATTTTTGTGGCTAGACCAATCCTTGTACAGACAACAGGACACTATCAGTGGTTGATCCTTGGTGCTTAAGGTTAAGTCCTGCATTTATATAGCTGTGAATTACCTTTACAAATAGCTGCTCTGTCAGGGTTTGTCCTGTCGTTAATCAGTTTCATTTCTGATCAGAGAGCAAACGTGGAGATTTAGATCAGGACAGAGTACTTTACTGATCCTTCCATTTTTAGCCTAAGTACTCTGGATATTATATGATCACCTATTTCACCATTTCCTTCCTGCCTTCAACATTTTTTAGGGTTTACATTTAAATATATCCTACTTCTGTATAAATTTGACTTATTTAGCAGAATGGTGCAGATACGGGCATAAGATAAAATGAAAGTACCCACAAATATGTATAAGGTGTACTCTTATTCAACATGGTTTTGGAAGTTTTAGCCACACCAATCAGAGAAGAAAAGGAAATAAAAGGAATCCAAATCGGAAAAGAAGAAGTAAAGCTGTCACTGTTTGCAGATGACATGATCCTATACATAGAGAATCCTAAAGATGCTACCAGAAAACTACTAGAGCTAATCAATGAATTTGGTAAAGTGGCAGGATACAAAATTAATGCACAGAAATCTCTGGCATTCCTATATACTAATGATGAAAAATCTGAAAGTGAAATCAAGAAAACACTCCCATTTACCATTGCAACAAAAAGAATAAAATATCTAGGAATAAACCTACCTAAGGAGACAAAAGACCTGTATGCAGAAAATTATAAGACACTGATGAAAGAAATTAAAGATGATACAAATAGATGGAGAGATATACCATGTTCTTGGATTGGGAGAATCAACATTGTGAAAATGACTCTACTACCCAAAGCAATCTATAGATTCAATGCAATCCCTATCAAACTACCACTGGCATTTTTCACAGAACTAGAACAAAAAATTTTGCAATTTGTATGGAAACACAAAAGACCCCAAATAGCCAAAGCAATCTTGAGAACGAAAGAAGGAACTGGAGGAATCAGGCTCCCTGACTTCAGACTATACTACAAAGCTACAGTTATCAAGACAGTATGGTACTGGCACAAAAACAGAAAGATAGATCAATGGAACAGGATAGAAAGCCCAGAGATAAACCCACACACATATGAACACCTTATCTTTGATAAAGGTGGCAGGAATGTACAGTGGAGAAAGGACAGCCTCTTCAATAAGTGGTGCTGGAAAAACTGGACAGCTACATGTAAGAGAATGAAATTAGATCACTCCCTAACACCATACACAAAAATAAGCTCAAAATGGATTAAAGACCTAAATGTAAGGCCAGAAACTATCAAACTCTTAGAGGAAAACATAGGCAGAACACTCTATGACATAAATCACAGCAAGATCCTTTTTGACCCACCTCCTAGAGCAATGGAAATAAAAATAAACAAATGTGACCTAATGAAACTTCAAAGCTTTTGCACAGCAAAGGAAACCATAAACAAGACCAAAAGACAACCCTCAGAATGGGAGAAAATATTTGCAAATGAAGCAACCAACAAAGGATTAATCTCCAAAATTTACAAGCAGCTCATGCAGCTCAATAACAAGAAAACAAACAACCCAATCCAAAAATGGGCAGAAGACCTAAATAGACATTTCTCCAAAGAAGATATACAGACTGCCAACAAACACATGAAAGAATGCTCAACATCATTAATCATTAGAGAAATGCAAATCAAAACTACAATGAGATATCATCTCACACCAGTCAGAATGGCCATCATCAAAAAATCTAGAAACAATAAATGCTGGAGAAATTGAGCTATTTGTAATGAGGTGGATAGACCTAGAGTCTATCATACAGAGTGAAGTAAGTCAGAAAGAAAAAGACAAATACCGTATGCTAACACATATGTATGGAATTTAAGAAAAAAAAATGTCATGAAGAACCTAGGGGTAAGGCAGGAATAAAGACGCAGACCTCCTAGAGAATGGACTTGAGGTTATGGTGAGGGGGAAGGGTGAGCTGTGACAGGGCGAGAGAGAGTCATGGACATATACACACTAACAAACGTAGTAAGGTAGCTAGCTAGTGGGAAGCAGCCGCATGGCACAGGGATATTGGCTTGGTGCTTTGTGACAGCCTGGAGGGGTGAGACAGGGAGGGTGGGAGGGAGGGAGACGCAAGAGGGAAGACATATGGGAACATATGTTTATGTATGACTGATTCACTTTGTTATAAAGCAGAAACTAACACACCATTGTAAAGCAATTATATCCCAATAAAGATGTTAAAAATATATATATATGTATAAGGTGTAATTTTAGCATTATTATTTAGAAAGTATCTGTTAAACATTCTCTACCACTGAGTAGTTTAGACAAAACTTACACTTCCACTTAGCATTTGTTAATGGTTTTTAGTTAATATGGTTTTGTTAATTATATGAGAACCTATATGTTTTTCCTAAAAGTAGTGAATAAAATACAATCTTCCAAGCCATGCATGAAAATCAACCCTATAACAGTATCATTATAATTCATGCTTTTTCCTCTTTTTTTCCATCTATTGGCATACAGAGTTTATATGGGTAGAAAATTAATATTAAGTATATACACTAATTACCCCACTTAGGTATTGTTGGTAGTTACTATTTTTAAGATAAAATCTTATCCTCTCTTTAAGTTTTCCTAAAATCTGGGAAACCCTAAATTGTATAGAAACAAATAAGTAGTGTTTGTTTCTTCCAGTAAGTAGGTGGTTTGATTTCCCAGAGGGCAGGTGGTGAGAGCAGGGAGGAAGTGAGGCAAGACTTTGTGGGAATTATCTGAGCCTTAAAGAAATTTAGAAGGTTTGGAAGTTAAATAAGGTTCAAGTTGGTTCTTATTGTGAACGTCTAAACTGTTTTGCCCTTCCTTGGTGAAGTGCCATAAAGTCAGGTGTGAATAGCCTGTGAAATGGGCTTTTCTTGTGCAGCAAGCTTCAGCCAAATGGTGATCTCATTTAAACACATATGGCAGCAGCCTGTTTTGTTGGAAAAGTTTTGTGTGTAAACCTGAGAGCTGATTAAATGGAAATAATTCCTAAATTGTATCTGAATTATGGGATAATTCTTAATTTTCTTTAACTATATTAAGGCTTTGTTTCATAGTCTTAATTAGTAAAGCTTTGAGATTTGAGAGACATTTACATACATTCATAAAAGAATATATTTCAATTTAATATGTTAAAATCTTTTAAATATTAGTAAATACATACAGAATAAGAAGATTATAAAATCTAACTAGAAGAGCATCAAAATAAAGACAAAGAGTTGAGTATGCATGAATAATGAGTAATTGATCACTCATTACAGAAATGACTACATATACAACTAAGGTTGGCATTTTCAATTAAGAAAACAAAAAAAAGCAAAAATGAATGTTCATGGGAGTTTTTTTAAGTGAATAATTCATATTGGGGTTTCTATTTTATAAAATGAGCACATGCTTATAAAAATACAGATAATTGCTATAGTAATGATAAGTAATATATATTAAATGACTTGTATACCCCGGGGGCCTTATATCATTGCATTAATTCTCACAACCCCTTTATGAGGTAGCTATTATAATTATTTAACATTTTAAAAATGAGGAAACTGATTCTCACAAAGGTTGACTTTTAGGCAAATCACACAGCTAGTAGGTGGCAAAGCTGGGATTCAATTCCAGATCTCTTTGACCTAATAATTTAAAACCTACTATGGAGTAGGAAAAAAGAAAATAATAGTAACCTAAAATACTACCACTCTGATATAGACACATATATAGCCAGACCCACATACAAATCTCTATAAATTCAGTAGTAAATGGTATTTATTATTCTTTTAACTTAAAAGTAAGTTTTGTTATGGCTCTCCTTATTCCCATATATCAAGTATCTAGTGGGAAGTATAATTTAGAAAAACTTTATCAAATCAAGATATTCCAATTCTTTTTTTTTTTTTTGCGGTACGCGGGCCTCTCACTGTTGTGGCCTCTCCCGTTGCGGAGCACAGGCTCCGCACGCGCAGGCTCAGCGGCCATGGCTCACGGGCCCAGCCGCTCCGCGGCATGTGGGATCCTCCCGGACCGGGGCACGAACCCACGTACCCTGCATCGGCAGGCGGACTCTCAACCACTGCGCCACCAGGGAAGCCCAAGATATTCCAATTCTTGATTGAAAAGCCTCTACTCTTTGGGAACACATAAACATCTATTGGAGGAGATAAGATTGCTGATTTTTTTTCTTTCTCACAGACAGTAATAAGTACAGACCTTTTGTGTTAAAACATAAGCTGGTTTCTTGTTTGGTCCATTTTATGAATCTGCATCCATTAATGATGTTCTTACCAGTTTGAATAAAGACAGTCTAGAAATAGCACATAACTATATAAATCATCAGGTTTGAGTTTCTTGGCCTTGAGCATGGTCTGCCTCTCCCGGATCTCGGCTACAATAGGTCCTGAACTCATACCCTCCACAAAACCTGGAAAGAATGTTGGGTTTTTACTACACATTAAATGTTGCTGCTTGGGTGTTTAGAAGAATAAACAATTTCAGCACCACAAGACTGAACTCCTTATGCTTAAAACATCTGATAACTTCTCAAGCCAGGTTCTTGCCACAAATTGTTGATGAACCTGAACTGTTCAAGCTCAGTGTGATAGTTAAGATGGTGCACTGATTCTTGGTCATGGCCCACAGAAGTCCAGTTGAAGTCTGGCTAGAACCCTTGCCAGAACACTCAGGATCTAGGAGATGCTAAAATTCAGAGAAAGGACATGAGGAGTTTGAACATATTTATACGTGTTTTGAAGAAAGAGCATTTTTTGCTTTCAAAACAAATTTCAGCAGTATAACACTGATGCTTGTGATGTTATTTTATGAGAGAACAGCCACACCAACCATTTATACTTAAAAAAGGTATGTAGATTTATTTTGTCTTAACACTTGAATTTTCTGCTTAAAGAAACACCTAAAAATTTATAGCATGAGTGAAAATCTAGAAAACTGGAGGGGAAAGCATTATTGTACCAAAGTTTTCTTAAATTGCATTAGATTTCTTTTTCATCACTAGTGAAGTTTTCTCTATCATAGCCAATGAAATCAAAGCATTTCTGACACAAACACTAATTAACAAATGAGTACAACTATATAATATTTTACTGGACTGTATACTTTCCCAAGAAAATTAGCAGACAGTGGTAGGAAAAGTCAGAGGCCTCAGCCTAAATTCTACTTCCCCCACTGAATCTTGAGGACCAGCAAGACAGTAGTCTACTTTATTTCCCCCAATTGTAAAGTAGGTACAAATTGCTAATTTTTACCAATGTTATAAGGGATATGAGAAACAAACTTGTCACTTTGTGATCAAGGAGAAAGATGGTAGCACCCTTCTTACTGGGCTCAAATGTTTGTGAGAATAAAGTGAGCAAAAAATAATGATAATAATTCTCTCCATTGATTTCACCACAAAATCACCATATCGTGAATAACCCCAAAACCATGAAAGTGAATCCATGAAGGAGTTGATCTCTTCTTTCCCTCATCTGGCCTAAACACCAGTCCAATGTTTTGAAAAGGGAAACTGAAAAATTAGCCATTGATGGGCTATGGTTATAAATGTATAGAATATTTAGTTAAATGAAAACATTTGGTTCTCTTTCTTAATTTTTCAGGTTTTATTAGAACATTCTATTTCACATTTGCTATCACTTCAGAGAAGAAATAAATATGGCAAGACAGGGATATGGAAGCTCCCAGTTTGGAAAACTAATAATTTCACTAATTGACCTTGTAAGCCCCTCTCAAATCACTCTCCCCAGAAAGGACTTCAATGTGAGTGGAACATATATATTCAGTGCCCCTTGTTCTGATAGAAATAGCCTCTCCCTGAAGAATGGGGAGAGAAAAGGGGCAGAAGCCACCTTCTATGGGTTTATATAATTGTGTTTTCTGACCAACATAAAATCACTGAATGATTTCTTCCCCTGTTCCTAAGTTCATCCCACATATTCCCTTTAGAAATCCTTAAATCAGGATTTTACTTTTTTCACCTACTTTGGAAAAGGTATCACTTTCATTTTTATGGAAAATCAAGTAAACTTGATGCTTAGTATCAGTCATCTACTCTTCTGTAATAAAACATGTCCAACCAAAATATATGCATGAGATGCTTTCCTGTATGAAACAGAGACTCAGATACACAAATTCCATTGAAAACTAATAACATCTGTCATTAAAAAGGGCAGATCAAAACAGGTATCCAGATAAACACATCTGCCTTTTTCTGAATTATTGTCACTATCAATGCCATTATCTATTGTTCTTCTGCACTATCTTCATTTCTTCTGTATTAATAGATACCTTATAATTTAACCTGTCATTTGCACTAAAAACAAAAAAAAAATATCCAGAATTAGAAGGGAGACTGTCAGTTTGATCACCAAGTCTTATGATGTATGCCACTAGAAATTCTCATTAATTCTTTTTTATAATTATTAAATGTCATCACAATGACTGTGACATATATAAAGAGTATATAGTTTACTGAGTGTAACTAACTGGGTTTAGCCTTGTGTTATTTCTGTTCTTTTTTCTGGACTTACTGACTTTTAGGAAGGGGAAGAATATGGGAAATAAATGTAGTGAGGCTGTTTTTACTCACCATATTATTTCAGAAAATTAATCTTTTAATAGAAAATACCACATCAGGGCTTCCCTGGTGGCACAGTGGTTGGGAGTCCGCCTGCCAATGCAGGGTGCATGAGTTCGTGCCCTGGTCTGGGAAGATCCCACATGCCGCAGAGCGCCTGGGCCCGTGAGCCATGGCCACTGGGCCTGCGCATCCAGAGCCTGTGCTCCGTTAACAATTTCATCAGGTACCAAAGTCCCACTACAAATTCAAGGCATCCTATTTGTGACAGATGAGTTTCTCATCTTTTCAATGTGGATTCCATCCTCCTTCTCCTACAGGTGGTAAAATTTACAGTGAGCAATTGCTGCCTTAAGCCAGGATGTGCATAAGTCAAGTGAAGAGTCAAAAATAGGACACAAATCTCCTGACCCCTAACCTCCTCCTCTATCCACAGCACTGATTTTTCTCCCTGCTCCATGGTGGCAATAGTGGGCATAGCCAGATGCCAAGGTTTTGTTCCTTCTGTCATCAAGAAATAAATTTCACGGTTAAGGGAGCTCAGCCGGTCACTGACTGCAAAGCACTTTGAAAATGGAAAACCAAATACAGTGTAAGTGCTAGGTGCTGCTATTATTCAGAAGGTAAGAGACTGAGTGCAGAGCTATCATTATGATCATTTGGACCTGGCATACAGAAGAATTTGGGAAGAGAGGCAGAAGGGGCCATAGGTAATATGATTGAGCAACATGAAGAAATTTCACTAACAAAATTTAACGTATTTTCTGAGGCATGAAACCCTGAAATAATAACTGGGAGCTTTGATTATATTAACAGATTAGTAGCATTCTGATTCCTAAATATTTACAGGGAATAACAGAGCAATGATGAACATATAGAAAGTTTATTTTTCCCATGTCACTCTACAAATAAGAAACACACTTCTGAGGGGAGAAATGCAGTAATCCTTAAAACAGAAACTTTGGTGAAGTAACTGGCAAATAGTGTAATGAATGACTCATAGTACTTAAAATAAGACATTTAAACAAATTCCTCCAAAATTCTCCCAATGAACATGGAAGCTCTTATTTAGGGAA
Source organism: Delphinus delphis (assembly GCF_949987515.2). Taxonomy (NCBI): domain Eukaryota; kingdom Metazoa; phylum Chordata; class Mammalia; order Artiodactyla; family Delphinidae; genus Delphinus; species Delphinus delphis. The sequence continues at coordinate 67,849,348 of NC_082689.1, forward strand.
AATTGATACTACTATAGCATAGTCATAAGTAAAGTTTCAGACAGCCAGCTTTATCACCCTTAGCAAAGAGCTCCCAGGAATGACTGGGAGTAAGGCAAGTCAAAAGTGACAAGTCATTTTCATCTTAATCTCTCAACTTTTGTTTATATTACTCCCTTTCAAACATGACCTCCCTCTTTTATTCCATCTACCTAACTTTGCTCCAATTTGAAAGCCCAACCAAAACCCCCAAATCCTCAATGAAGCCTTCACTGATCAGTTTAGCTCACACTAAAGGCTCCCTTTGATTTGCTGGTGGTAGGCAGTGCATAACATTGAAATCTTTTTCAGCTTTTTAAAATAATTTTTAAATATGTAAAAAAAGGAAATGAACAGTTCAGTAACTACCCATATATTCACCACCCAAATTTAACAACTGACGTATTTTCTGTATCATTTATTTTTGGCTAAGCTTTTTCAAAATAATTTGTAGACGTAACAATACTTTAAGTACATCAGCATACACCTCCTAAAAGTAAATATATTCTGCATAGTCATGGCACCATTTTCATACTTATGAAAATTAAAAATGATTCTATTATCTAAAATCAAGTCTATATTAAAATTTGTGCAATTTCTACAAATAATGTACTGGTTCTGTTGAACTAGAGGATCTAATTAATATTCATGCTTTATATTAGGCATTTGGTTGTTATGGGTCTTTAGCCTTTCCTTTTTCTTTTTTGGTCGGGAAATGTTTACTCACTTTTAAAAATCTTTTTGAAGGTACTCAACCAAGGATGTTTAATAATAAAAATAATTTTTAAAATTGGTAAACCTCTAGAAAAATGTCAAAAGAGGTAGACACATTTACTAATATCAGCAATGAAAGAGAAAGCATCTTTAAAGACCCTTCAGATATTATCAGGATAATGAGTATATTATAAAAAAATGTATGCCATAAATTCAACTATGTAGCTGAAATGAACCAGTTTCTCAAAAGATACAAACTACCGAAGTTCATACAAAAAGAAACAGATAACCTGAAAATATATATGGATTAATGAAATTTATGATAGTTAAAATCCTTCCAAGAAAGTAATTCTAAGCCTTAATAATACCACTAGAAAATTCTACCAAACATTTTAGAAAGAAATAATGTTAATTCCACACAAACTCTTCTAGTACATAGAAGAGAAAGAAGTACTTCCCAATGTACTTTATGAGGACAGCATAATCCTGAGAAAGGCATTACAATAAAAGAAAACTGCAAACTAATATCATTCATGAACATAGACACAAACATACTCAAAAACTTAGCAAACCGAACCCAGCATTATATCAAAAATATATTAGTACTTACAATACATTAAATGTAAAACATTGTAATACCTCAATTAAATGACTAAGATTGTCAGACTTGTTTTAAAAAATAAAAAATATATATGCCTCTTATAAAAAAGACATCTTAAATAATACATGACACAGAAATTTTGAAAGAAAAATGATGGAAAAAGAAACACCATGTAAACACTATCCAAAATAAAGCTGATGTTTTTATATTAGTAGCAACAAATTAGGCAACATGTATTACCATAAAACAAGAGCAAAATCATATAATAAAAAGGTCAATCCACCAGAAGATATAAAAATTCTAATGTTACTGCACCAGTGTTACAGGTTCAAAATACGTAACTAAAAAGAAAAAGAGACAAATCCATAATTACAGTGGGGGCTTTAACTCTTTGTTTTTAATAACTAGATAAAGCAAAAGAAAAATCAGAAAAGATATAAATGATCTAAACGAAACAGTATAAAAAGTTGCCCTTATTTTCATAGATAAAACACTGCAGACAATAATAAAGAACACACATTCTAAGGAAATGGCCATATTTGCTGAGATATTAGCTCATAAAGCAAGTCTCAAATATTTTTAAAAACTGAATGCATTCATGGGATGTTTCTGACAACAGTGAAATTAAGTCAGTGAAATTATCAAAATGAAGAAGAAATACAACAAGAAACACACATACGCATCATTCGGAAATAAACCACAGGCCAAAAAAACAATTAAAGACACAAGAGGAATTGGAAAATATTTAGACCTGAATGATAATGAAGATAGTATCTATCAAAATTTGTGGACTGTAACTAAAACAGTGCTTAGAGAAAAATTTTACAGTCTTAAACGCATATAAAACCAAAGATTGAAACTCTACAATCAAAATATCCATCTTTGGAAGTTTAGAATTTTTTTAAAAACAGCAAATTAAACCCAAAACAAGTTAAATGAAGGAAATAATTAAGATGAGGGCAGAGACTAATGAAATTTAAAAAATAAGCATTCAAAATACAAAATCAACAAAATTAAAAGCATGTTCTCTACTTTTAAAAAACTAATAAAAAGTAGGCACTCTCTAACAGGACTGTTCAACAATTATTGTTAATAGTAGAAATTAAAACATACCACTGTAGATCCCACAAGTACTAAAAAGATAAAAATTAGGTTTTATGAACAACTTTATACCACTAATAAAAAGGATTATATCCTAGGAAAAAAACAATCTAATATAACCAACACAGTAAGAAACAGAATCTATAATTTTAAATCTTCCTAAAAAAGAAATCTATCTCTAGGACCAAAATCTTAAAATACCTGTCTCATACAAACTCTTCCAGAATAAACTTTCCAACGTTTTATGAGTTGAATAAAATCTTTATAAAAATAATTGACAAAGACATTCAAGGAAAGAAAACTATAGGAAAATGTCTCTAGTAAACATAGATGAAAAATCTTAAAATAGTAGCAACTTAATGCTGCATTACATTGAGTGGATAAGACAACACAATGAAGTGTGATGATTCTAGGAATGTAAGGTTGGTCTAATATTGAAATTCAATCTGTAATTTACTACAATAGCAGAATAAAGATGAAAAAATCATATAATCTTCTCAAGAGAAGTAGAATACACCTTTCATAAAAGTCAACACCATTTTAACCCTTAGCAAACTAATCAAAGAAGGGAACCTCCTTATTCTGATAGTTTCAACAAACTTACATTCAAAGATGAAATACAGAAAGCTTCTCATCCTGAGATTCAAATTAAGACAAGAATACCACTATTATCCCTTCTATACAACATTCTTCTGGTGGTGCTAACCATTAAAATTAAGAATTACAAATAAATAAAATATGTTAACTTTATACCATAAATCTCTCCTCAGATTGATTCATATATTCAACAAAAGCCCAGTAAAAATGCTAGTCGTTTTTTTTCTTGGGTTGGCATTTGACAAGCTGTTCCTGACTGTATACAGAAATGCAAAGGGCCAAGAAAAGACAAGATAATTTTGAGGAAGAAAAGCAAAGCTGGAGGACTTTCAAGACTTATTAAAGTTACAATAATCAGAGTAATGTTCAGCTAGGTAATATACCAGAGAAACATAATATAGAATTAGAAACAGACGCACACTTATATAGTCACTTCAGTCATAATAAAGATTACACTGCAGTACAATAGGGAAAGATTAGTCTTTTCAATAAATGGTGTTGAGCCAAAGGAAAAATATGTATATTAATCCCCACCTCACACTATAATTTAAAACTGATTCAAGATAAACCATAAATCTAAATGTGGAAGATAAAGCAACGAAACTTCTAGAACAATCAGAGGGAAGTATCTTCATATTCTTGGAATAAGCAAGAATTTCTTAACAAGACCCAAAAGCCCTAACGATAAAGAAAAATGTTATAAATTGGGCCACATTAAGAATTTGTGTTCATTAAGAGACTGTTAAGAGGATGGAAAATATAAGCCATGGATTGAGAAAAGATATCAATAGAAAAAAATACCTTACAAAAGATTCATGTCCAAAATATACAAAAAACACCTAAAAATCAGTAAAAAGATGGAAAAAGCTATGGAAAAATGAGCAAAAAGTGAATAGGTACAACACAATAGAACAATATGGTCAATATGAGAAATGCAATCACAATGAGATACCACTACTTACGTACCAGAATATCTAAAATTCTTGTTGCTGAGGATGTAAAGCAATAGGAACTCTCATACACTGCTATTCTCATGGTCTTTAGAAAAGTGACAGAACCCATTAACACTGAACATATGTATATCCTATGACTCAACAATTCCAGTCCTAGATATATATAACCTCCCAAATATATGCATATGCAACCCGATGATGTTCATAGGGGCACTATTTGTAAATTCCAAAAAAGTATAGGCTAGGCATTGGGTATATTAACACAACCTATAGCAATAAGCAAGTTTGGACTATTGCTACACACAACAAAAAACCTGAATTCCACAACCTAATATAAAAATAACGTCAGACACACACTAATCTTTTATGGTGTGTGTCTATTCACATATCAGAATAGTGACTGAATTTGGAGAGGATAGTACTCTGGGAGTATGTGGGGGGGGGGTGCTTCTGTTATGCGGGTGATTTTCTATTTCATGATCTGGGTGATGGATACACAGTCATGTTCACCTTATGAGAATTCATTAAGCCATACCATTAGTATCTGTGTACATTTCTGTAAGTCTATTCCTTTACAAAGTTGATCCATAAAGTATAGAACTCTCCCAGCACCCTTAGGTCCCTGACCCTCTGTCCTTTGATCTACTGCCATACCTTCTGTGCAGAGGGCCATCAATAAAGTAAGTCACTGGTCCAATGTGTGTGCTTGTTCCAGGTCTCTGAGTACTTCTGGAGATAATATTACAATCCTTGCTCTCCAAGTCATCTTGGCCTCAGCTGGATTCTCAAGAATGCTCACAAAAGCCTGTCCTCTCTCCAAACAGGCTCTCTCTCTCTTTTTTTTTTTAATTTCAAATTATCACTACCTTAACGAATTCACCACTCTACCTCTGTCTTCTTTGCTCATCAGCTGACATTGCTTCCTCTGCTTTCATAAAACAGAAGCACCATAGAGACCCCTGCACAACACACTCAAAACCAGGAAATTAAGCACAGAAATTGCACCTCTGATAGCAGGAGATACCAGGCTGAGGAGAGCAAACAACCAGTGCATAACTCAAATTCCTCACTTATCAGGTAGTGTATGAGTCTTTCTTCGACTGTATGTGAGCAGCAAGATTCAGCGGGGATCCCACGATAATTTAAAGGACTTGGACAAACAGAAATAAACAACCTCTCCCTTTCCTCTTCTGCTCTCCCAGTCAAAAAACTTATTTACTTTCCTGCTAATCTTCTTCTTTCCCCCCACTAAAATCTTTTCTCCTTTGTAAGACAAATGCTCTACCTCTGCTTTAGACTCAAGATCCCTCTCAGGATCCAGGATTATCCTCTGCTAATGATTCCCTCTTTGCCTTTTATCTTCAATCTATCTCTTGTACAATGTAAACGGCAAGCATGTTTGTTCCACTCTCAAAAGGAAAAACTCTGCCTTTCTCTCAATAAAACCCTAGCTTTTATCACATGCCTGAGCTCCAAATCTTTTCATCCAATACCTACTAGATATGCTCAACTTGCATGTTATACAGGCACCTCAAACACATCCATTAAGAATCCCTACAACATCTATGTTTACCTGCTCCGTATAACGATATTCCCATTCTTCTGTGCAAGCTGGAAGATTGGAAGTCATCTGTGACTCTCTGCCCTATGCAACCAAAGTCATCAGGTCATGTCAATTCTACCTCCTAAAATCTCTTTCAAATACACCTGGTAAAGTTCATCTGCTAGTGATTTAATTTGGGTCTTGTTACCTTTAGAAACAATTCAATTGGGTTTAAAACAAATCTAGCTATACTCTGTTTATAATATGCAAAATGACTCACAAAGTTTGCAAGTAAAAAAAGAGCACAAATATATAACAGTCTGTACTGTACTATACTTTATTTTTTCCTTGTGGTACGCAGGACTCCCACTGCTGTGGCCTCTCCCGTTGCGGAGTACAGGCTCCAGACGTGCAGGCTCAGCGGCCATGGCTCACAGGCGCAGCCTGGCATGTGAGATCTTCCCGGACCGGGGCACGAACCCGTGTCCCCTGCATCAGCAGGTGGACTCTCAGCCACTGAGCCACCAGGGAAGCCCTGTACTATACTTTTAATATGGTATATTTAATTGACATTGATCAACTGAAAAATATTACCTTCTATCCAAGGGCTCATAGAATGGTTATAAAAATGGATGAAATGTTAGTTCACAGGTTAAAAAAAAAATCCTCTATCATTTTCAAAAATATAAAATTACATATGTCCCTTTGCACACATACAATAAAAAACAAAATAAGGCAAAATAAATTTTAACAAAATTAACAAAAAAGTCTCATTATATAAATCTTCAGTCAGTGTCAATTAAAACTCTTTACTAGAGAATACTTTAAAATAATTAAAAAAAGAACACTACAAATCAAAACACAAGACAATGTAAAAGCAGTTAGAAGCAAATCTTAACATCAACTATTTTCAGTGTTAAATGAGGAAGAAAAAAGAAAATTAATGAATTGGGCACTCAACTAAATAACAAACACAACATAAACCTGAAACAAACCTAAATAAAGCAATAATTAACACAAATAAAAGCAGAATTTTTTTAAAGGCAGAAAATCAGAACAATTGGGGAAAAGAAATAAACTAACAAAAGTAGCAATAGCTTTCCTGTTTAACATAAATAACTATGTAAAATATAATGATGAGAAGACATCCCATTAATAATAGCATCCATAGACTCTAAATTATTAGGATAAACCTCACACAAAATACAGAATATTCATGTTAAAAACAAACACTTGAGGGACATGGAAGGAGATATGAATCAAAGTTGTGGTATATTATGTTCTTGAAAGAAAAGTTTAGTATTATAATGATGTCAGTTATCTCTGTATTAGTTTTCTATTGCTGCTGTAATAGATTACCACAAAGTTTGTGGCTAAAAGCAACATAAGCGGATTCTCTCACAGTTCTGAAGATCAAAAGTCCAAAGTGGGTCTTATTAGGTTAAAATCAAGGGCTGCGGGGCTTCCCTGGTGATGCAGTGGTTGAGAGTCTGCCTGCCAATTCAGGGGACACGGGTTTGAGCCCTGGTCTGGGAAGATCCCACATGCCGCAGAGCAACTAGGCCCGTGAGCCACAACTACTGAGCCTGCGCGTCTGGAGCCTGTGCTCTGCAACAAGAGAGGCCAAGGTAGTGAGAGGCCCGCGCACCGCGATGAAGAGTGGCCCCCGCTCGCCGCAACTAGAGAAAGCCCTCGCACAGAAACGAAGACCCAACACAGCCAAAAATAAATAAATAAATTAAAAAAAAAAAAAAAAATCAAGGGCTGCTTTCCTTCTGAAGGCTCTAGAGGAGAATTCGTTTCCTTGCTTTATTCATCTTCTAGAGACCACCTGCTTGCCTTGACTTGTGACATCATCAAATCTTTCTTCTCGGGCTTCCCTGGTGGCGCAGTGGTTGAGAGTCCGCCTGCCGATGCAGGGGACACAGGTTCGTGTCCCGGTGTGGGAAGATCCCACATGCCGCGGAGCGGCTAGGCCCGTGAGCCACGGCCGCTGAGCCTGCGCGTCCGGAGCCTGTGCTCCACAACAGGAGAGGCCACAACAGTGAGAGGCCCAAGTACCGAAAAAAGAAAAAAAAAATCTTTCTTCTCTCTGTCTTCTGCTTCCATCATCTGTTTCTCTGCCTCTAACTCTCCTGCTTCCTCTTTCCCTTAAAAGGACCTTGTTATTATATTGGGCCCAATTTGGATATACTGATTTAGCTATTCTATACAACTCAACAGTCTTTTAACTTGACAGAGTGATTCTAAAGTATAACTGAAAATTCAGATAAAACTAACTTTGAAATTTTATAAGAATAATAAAAGGAGAGGACTTTCATTCCCAGATATGGTGCCCATACGGCACCATAATAATTAAGGCAATGTAGTAGTAGAAGAAGAATAGATGTATCTTGGAAGATAATTTTTTAAAATACATATATATATGTAACTAGTACTATAATATATAATAAGAAGTGACATTGAAGATCTGAAGGGAAAGAGCTGATTATTCAGCAGATTACACTGGGAGAACAGGTTAATTATTTGGAAAAAAATGTTGGGACTAAAGTTAGATCTGTACTTCCCACCACACATCAAAATAAATTCAGGATGCATAATAGCCTTAAACAACAACAAAAAAATTAAACCATTAGGTTTGAAAGAAAAATATAAATGAATAGTTATCTTTTTCCTTTATTTCTTCCCCTTTTTAAATGGGGAAGAAATAAAGGAAAAAATCAATAGCTTTGACTACATAAACACATAGACGTACAAACTTGCAAACATCAAAAAATGGCATAAACAGAAGTAAAAGAAACATAAAAATAATGGAAAAATATTTTTTTCAATCATAAGACAAACATTTCAGACAGATAAAGAAAGAAAAAACAAAAATCCCATCAGAAAAATAGGCAAAGAAATTGTTATTACTTTAACACTTGTTAAGTGGAGCACAGGGTGCCATCTGGTGAGTCACAATTTAACAAGAGACCAGGAGAGAAACTGAGTTACAAAAGTTTATTACTCCTGGTTCTTGGAGGAACCACCTTGAGGAGCCACATGGGGAAGTGAAGGTAGGATGCAGCCAGAGAGAGAGACACACACAATTTGGGGTACATACTTTTATTAGGGTCCATGGGTGGAGTGCTTTATGGTTCCTGGGCTAAGACCAGATTGGTCAATTCAAACAAAAAGAGTGAGCTTTGATAAGCCCCATGGTGGTCTTATCTAAAGGGCACACAAAGGGAAGGCCCTGGGAGGAAGGGGAGACTGTTGATCACAAAGGCTGTTGGGAAAGTCATATCAGTGACTTACATTTGCTTGTGACTCTGCAGTCAGCTATCTAGGGCACATGCTTGCATGAGGGACTAGTGTCAATTTCAGGTCCCTGCAGGCTGCTTGGCCAAACAAAATGGATGGCAAAGCAGCAACACCAAGGAGTAGCTTAGCTAAATTCTCAGCAGAAATATTAACTGGCAAAATGAAGGTGCAAATGAGCAACAAATGCATTTTGAAAGTAAACTATTCTGCTAATTAAAGAAATGCATATTAAAAATACCTATACAGTGCCATATTCCCCTACCAAATGAACAAAGGTTGTTGTTTTTTTTTCTTATGGTATTATTCATTGTTTCCAATGAGGAGGAAGAAATAAACACTCATATGCCAATCTAGTATAGATGTAAACTGGTACAAGGTTTCTGGAAGATATTTAAAGGTATTAAAAATTACAGCTTTTTGTCCCTTTCCAGCGTTCAAGATGTCGAACTGAGGATGTGGTGGGTCCTCTGGTGCCAAATTCCAGATTTCCTTGGGTCTTCCAGTTGGAGCCATGATCAACTGTGCTGACAACACAGGAGCCAAAAATCTGTATATCATCTCTGTGAAGGGGATCAAGGGATGACTGAATAGACTTCCTGCTGCTGGTGTGGGTGACACGGTGATGGCCACAGTCAAGAACGGCAAACCAGAGCTCAGAAAGAAGGTACATCCAGCAGTGGTAATTCGACAACGAAAGTCATACTGGAGAAAAGATGGTGTGTTTCTTTATTTTGAAGATAACGCAGGGGTCATAGTAAACAATGATGGTGAGATGAAAGGTTCTGCCATCACAGGACCAGTTGCAAAGGAATGTGCAGACTTGTGGCCCAGGATTGCATCCAATGCTGGCAGCATTGCATGACTCTTTGGTGTCTTTGTAAAAGAAAAAAATGCTAATAAAAATTATTTGCTCCATGTCACTCTTCTTGACACCACCTAACCCTTACCCCCTCTGTAAAATAAAACTACCCAGTGCAGAAAAAAAAAAAAAATACATTTTTAACTCTCTAACGTGAACAGAAATACTTTTAAAGAAGAGTGTTGGGCTTCCCTGGTGGGGCAGTGGTTGAGAGTCCGCCTGCCAATGCAGGGGACACGGGTTTGTGCCCCGGTCCAGGAAGATCCCACATGCCGCGGAGCGGCTGGGCCTGTGAGCCATGGCTGCTGAGCCTGCACGTCCGGAGCCTGTGCTCCGCAATGGGAGAGGCCGCAACAGCGAGAGGCCCGCGTACCGCAAAAAAAAAAAAAAAAAAAAGAAGAGTGTTATTTATAACTGCAAAAACGAAATAATGGAACAACCAAAACTTCCATCAATAATGGATTGGCTAAATAATGTTATGTTCACAGGAGTAAATATATGTGGTAATTAAAAATCACATTTTACAAGTATATATTTAAAGACATGGAAAACTGTTCATTGAATATTAGGTGAAAAAGTACATATATAACTTCCCAAATAATTTTTTAAAGTATATAAATACATTATATTTAAGATAAGGCTAAACAAGAAAATATTAAGAGTGTTTTTCTCTAGATATTAAAGTTTTAGATTTTAATATTTTTAGTTTTTTTCTTTGTGACTTTCCCTATTTTCATTGTTAGGTTATACAATGAGTGTTAATTGTTTTTGTAATCACATCAAAACCAGTAGACTTTGTTTTCAAAACCATCTTAATAATAGAGCAAAAAGAATATAGAACAATTAGATTACCCCCAATCAAGTGTTAAATTTTTTAAACTAATTTTTCTGGCTTTTTCCCCTCTATCTGAAGTGATTCTACCTTAATGTTTAAATTGTTTAGATGCCTCTGGACCCATAATATCTTGAGAAGATCCACCTGGTGTAACCAACACAGATGCAATTTCATGCTTCCTATCAATGAAATTATTTTTTTATATATCTTAGGCAGGATTTGAGGTAAATGTCCCCAGCAAGAATGATAGCTTCAAGAATTTGAGACATTTTCCTATTTCATAAACCTTAGATATTATCACTGGACCCTGGAACAGTGCCATAACCATAATTGTTGTGGATGATAATATAGGCTCAGCTCAGCTCCAAGAAGAAATTCTTTAAAATAGACAATAAATGAGAAGGAAAAGTCAGAAAGAGGATAGGGTCCCAGTTGAGTTAATAGTGTCTAAACTTGTACTTAAGCCTTAGTCTGGCTTCTGATACTATATCAGACATAATTCTTCCTTGTGTTGTGCCTACATGGCTTCCCATGATTGCCCTGATTTTCCATAATAATTTCTTCCCCTATGTTTGCAATTTCACATTGATTTACTTTTCAACTATTTTCCCTTTTGAAATCTTTTCTATGCCCACTTACACAGTTATCTAAAGATGACTGGCCTAGTGTATTTAAGTTTTAAAGTTAAAGTTAAAAATCCACTTTGTTTGCTTTTTCTTTATATTGCTCAGCCTACAAACACCTAATATTGAAGATTTTAAGATGCCTTCCAGTCAGTGTATATAGCTCATCTGCATTAAGCAAGGGATCAACAACCTCGATGTGGCTTCCGTAAGAATGACATTCTCACAATTATGACAGGCAGTCAGAAAGTATTGTAGCACACCCAACAATAGATGCCATAAACATGTGATATATAAGGGCAGGAATAAAACATTGATATATAAACAAGACTCTTACTTTGGATTATGAAATGAGAGTTTTCTAAGGAACAAATGTGGTTATCCTAGGAAAATAAATATTCTATCATGTGGTACTTAGTTGAAGTCATAATTCTCAGTCTTAATATCAGTTCCCATATTTTTCTCGTATCATCTTCTGAAATATCACCAGAAAACATTTTTACTTCATTGTCCTCCCAATTCCAGAGCTAAACTCTCAAACCTTTAGTAAAAGAGGCCTTTAAGAAACTTGACTTGGAGAACAGTCTCAGCCATTGGTGGCATTTACTGCAATATGAGATATTAAACTATTTAATAGGTCAGAAATATTTTTAAACTAAAAATATTCCTTTCTACCTTTCCTTTCTTTATCATTACCTCATCTGTTTCTAAATAGAATTTTAGGCTGGGTCCTGTAACCTTAGAGCCTTATACAAAAAGCTATAATTTGTATATGTAACAAAGAACTTTGAGGTTATTGATAAATTGGAACATGATCTAGTTATTTAGAAAGTTTTCCTAATATGCTTGTATGTTTGTTCTTTAAATTCTCCTAATATGTATCTCAATGGCCTGGTCAGTTCAGTCAGTTCTATTGACCAATTTAGTCATTGCCAGTCAATTTAATCTGAATAGTGCGTTTGTGTGAATAGACAGGACATAGTCAAATGTAAATTTGGATGTCATCCAGCTAATCTGATCTGGGAACAGAGTAAACAATTACCATTAGTGTGAAGTTTGGGATCTGATTTCCGTAGCCAGACTTTCTATATTGGTCAGGGTAAAATAATTGCCAAGTCCTGTGTTTTTTGCTGTGTTGATCTGTTGTAGAGACAAAAGGGATTTCACTTAGCTTATTCATTCTTCCTCTCTTCACTTCTAGAACATTACGGTTTAAATTGCATCCAACCTTTTGCACATTTGTTCTGACTTCTTAACGTTGTAACTACAATATAGCACATTTGAGGTCAAATCTGTACATTCTAATTACACAGAACCAAAAGCAGACAGGCCCCTGTGCACTTGTGAACCAAATACAGCCAAATGTTTCCATTTGTGAGCCCAAGATTACTGGGGAATTTCAAATATTTCTGTATTTCTCAATGACAAAAAGGGCATGCTTTCAGCATTAAGGCAAAAGCAGTCTTTTTTCAATTTATAAAGCATGTAATAAAAAAACGTTTCTTTGTATGTGCTTGCTCAGAGTCTGGTTTTAAGAATTTCTTACAATGTTTTCTGTAGAAATGTTGTAGCTTAGTTTTGTTCCCTGAAATCTAAGAGATGAAACTGACTAGCAATAAAAATTAAACTGACCATTCCAATTCCACTGACCAAACTAAAAGAAATTTGAAGATGTACAGAAAATAAGAAAAGAGTGTTAAAAAAATACATTTGCATTTTAAAAGTACATTTTCATCTTCTAAATCTTATTGAAAACAAGGCAATAAGATTTACATGACATAAACATATATGTGGTCAGGTATTTAGGAATAAAAACAAGCCTGGCACTGATTTATGGAATTCTTTGTGCTCTGACGTGACTAAGGGTGAAAGGTTTCTTTTGCTAAAAATAATGACACCCATACCTAAGAAAGCATCTGGATGCCATTCTTGGAACTATAAGACTTTGTTAAAAATCAGGCCTGTGACCCTAGTAACCAATCAGTCAGTCCATAATAAGTTTCTCTTTTTCTTCACATTTTATGACTTTTCTTAGTCATAGTCTTCTTTTTGAACACTGAGTGTTGGTATATGAAGAAGCTCTTTCATATGTGATGTTCTACATTATAGAACTGGATAGACATTTATGACATAATCTTACTTCTATATAAAGATGCATTTTTTTCCTGCTGTTAAATGAGTAACTTGAGGTGTATGTGTCAGAGTGTGTGTGTGAATATGTGTTGTCATTGGCAAAAGAGTTAACTTTTCTGGACCTAAGTTTCTCATCTAAAAATATTCTGTATGATTTCAAGGTTCTCCTCTTCTAGTGTGAGTATGTGAGTGGGAGTGGTTGCCGGTGGTGTAGGGAAAAGGAATATAAGGTGTGTATTTTTCACACGTCAATTTTATAGTACTTATAATGTATACAGGTTAAGTAAAGTAGTATTTAATTGCATATTTAAGGCACAAAATAAATTAAAAAGTAGATAAAGAACATCAGGCAGCAGGCTTCAAGTGCTAAGTATTTCCTACCTCTTTGTTTTCTAGTGAAATTTTGTTCTGAAACTTCATTAGTGAATTTTTGTCCTAGCCATATATTCAGACTCTAAATTTGTTGTCCAATTAAATAAATAAATGGTAAATGAATACAACATAAGAAAAAAGAAGTTGTGGAAGGCCGGGATAGTTTTCCTGATTTTAGAGATTACAGAGGAAATAAGCAATTTGGGGACTGGCTTTTTTCATGTGAACTTAAAATAGACAAACTAGGATCTCTGGCATTGTTATCCAACATGGAAAAAGGATAAGTTATTGGTAATAAGCTTTTTTGGGCTATGCTGCGTGGCCTGCGGGATCTTAGTTCCCCAACCAGAGATTGAACCTGAGCCCTGGCCATGAAAGCATGGAGTCCTAACCACTGGACCACCAGGGAATTCCTGGTAATGAGCTTTAAATGCTCTTTTTTCTTATTTTTTATTTTCTAAATTCAAATCTTTATGTTTTAGCATATATAGTAAGAAACATAAATATAATATGCTGTTTGAGTAAGTATAATACCTTATGGTTATCTTAATGACAAATTTTGTCACTAAACCTTGATATCAGAGTTTACATATAGAATTTTATTTACATATTTCTCTCATACATTCATATACTCTTGAGCAAAGAATAGCTGTCTTGGGCATAAAGAGGCCATCTTTTTTTTTTTTTTTTTTGGCAACAATGCTCCTTCTAAAAGGATATATTACCAAGCAGGGAAGGAGACACAGGATACTTACGTGGCAAGATAAAACAAATGAACAGTGATCCCAGGTGACTCTCTTACCCATTCATGTATCTATTAGTTGTGCATCACCAGCTACATACACAGCATTTTCTTTACAATCCAGTGTCTGGCATGTTGTAGGTCCTCAATGCATTCATTTAACAACATGAATTTTACTGAGCACTTATTATACTCTAGGCTCTGGTTCAAGTGCTGGGAATACAGCAGTGAACACAACAGGAAAATTATACCTGCTATAGTGAGTTTAACTGTAGCCTCCAAAAGATAAGTTCATTCTGAACCTCAGAACGTAAACTTATTTGGCATAAGGGTCTTTGAAGACGTAATTAAGGTAAGGATCTCAAGGTGAGATGAGGATGAGTTCTAAATCCAATAATTTTATAAGACAGAAAAGGAGAAGATACAGATAGAAGAAGGCCATGTGAAGACAAAGGCAAAGACTAGAGTCATGATGCCCCAAACCAAGGAATGCCTTAATAAAACAGAGCAGGAAAATCATCTCGGGCACTCTTAGAGACTGCACATTGTTAGTGCAATAAATCTATCAAAGCAGACTATGAATACAGTGGGGGTTTTTTTGGACCCTCAATATACTATTGTCTAATCTTGAACTAAGAGTCACCTAAAACCCCAAAGTCAAAAGATTTTTGACTAGATACGTTGTTATGTGGCCATATCTTCCACTTCCAGTGCTAAGTGTTATATTTTGCAGTCAGTTGTTCTAGCTTTCCAAGATCTTCACAGACCATAATTTTGATATGAAAAAATACTTACCGTCACCTTCAAATTTTTTGCCTAGAAATTTAGCAAGTATGCAAATTATGTTCATATCTCATTCACTGGTAAATCAAAGCCCAGTACAGAAAGTTATAGAATACCATTTTCAACCTTACTCTATGTTGACACTCCCTCATTAATCATTAAATTTTGAGTGCAGCCACTTAAACCATTGTAAGTCTTCATATGTTATTTTAAAATCCTATTTTCCACAGGAATATCATAGGACTTTGTCACTTGCTAATTTAAATCTAGGTATATGACATTTATAATACTTCTTTGACTTACAGGTTTAATAAACTTTTTGAAAGAAAACTGATTTGACGTAGCTTGAATTTCATTCTTAAAACCACTCTGTCTCTCTTCTAATGATTACTACTTCTTACAGATAAGTACTTCTGTCTAAAAATTTACAAAACATATATTTGATTAACTGAAGTAGTTTTCTCAGGAATGTCAGTGTGCTTTTTTTCTTTACCTAACATTTTGTCAAGATTTTTCTAAATAGTATTTTCTCTTATGTAGTTTTCTGGCATGTTTTAATTTGCACCAACATTAAGCAGTAGGTATTTAACAAGCTTATCTGCAAGTCATTTCAATATCTTGGAATATAACTCTATACCATTTATTCTAGAAAGTGAAAAAGTTTGTTATCTATAAAAACAAAAAATTTAATTAATTTTTACCCAGAAATAAGTAAAGGGGGGCAACTCATCTGAAAGAATACATAAAATTTTGGCAGAAAAAATACTGCTGTACCAAACTGCAGGGATATACTACAAGAAGAAACAAAGTCAGTTCCACAAGAGAATTATGCACTTTAACTGCAAGTTACAGGACTTCTCTGGTGGCGCAGTGGTTAAAAATCCGCCTGCCAATGCAAGGGACACAGGTTTTAGCCCTGATCCGGGAAGATCCCGCGTGCTGCAGAGCAACTAAGCCCGTGTGCCACAACTACTGAGCCTGCATACCACAACTACTGAAGCCCACGTGCCACAACTACTGAAGCCCGTGCACCTAGAGCCTGTGCTCCGCAACAAGAGAAGCCGCTGCAATGAAAAGCCTGCGCACCACAACGAACCACAGGCCCCGCTCGCCTCAACTAGAGAAAGCCCATGTGCAGCTACAAAGACCCGATGCAGCCATAAATAAATAAATAAATAAATATTTTAAAATGCAAGTTACTAAAGGAGATTCCGGCAAATTCTGCATGTTACTTCAAATGTGCTTTCCTGTCAGGAGTAAGGGTAGAGGTTCAGGCTACTGCTGGGAGAAACAAGGACTGTGATACTTGTAAAGATATAACATTTTAAAGGTTTTATACTAGGCTGAAAGAGATCTTTTCCTCTGACCAGATGAGAGTTCAAGGGGATAAATTTTAGAGGAAAGGGCCCATGTGGGAAAGAAGGAGACAAATTTTCTGGAAGCTGCATTTGCAGCTGTGGACCTACAGCTATGTGGCACGTGTATGTACAAGTGTGTGTGTGTGAGGAGACTGTGTATATGTCTTGCAGGAAGTAGGGTGGGACAATATACATATGTCTCATCATCATGTCTCATTGAACAGAAGTCCATGGACTTCAATTTTGTTTGTTTTCCACTCTAATGGCACCTCTTACCAGTTTGCTCCAAAGTAAAGATGCCATCTTGGAATGAAGGGAATTACTTGTAGTGGTCAGAGCATGCCATGAAAAAACAAAGGGTAAACATTTTATGAAAGAGATTGGGTAGGGAATTCCCTGGCAGTCCAGTGGTTAGGATTCCATGCTTCCACTGCAGGGGGCGTGGGTTTGACCCCTGGTTGGGGAACTAAGAAAAAATAAATAAACAAAGAGACTTGGTAGAACCACATAACACATCAGGAATATGATTAGAACACACAGCAAAAGTGTCACAAGTAGCTGGCTACTACAACAGAAGTTGTAATAAACACAGATAATAGGCATACATTTCCACTTTCTCCATCCCATTATAAATGACTAGAAAGCCATATATATATGGTTTTATAAAATTTTATAGTTCATAAAATATGACAAGGAGAAAAAATCAATAAACAGACCCCAAATAACCAAAATGATAGAATTACTAGACCACATCCTACAAAAAGCTCCTATAAGCCTTGTAAATATTTTCAAGGATGTGAAGAACAACATAAAAAAACACCGAGAAGAGGAATGAAAGATATATGAAACCTCTAAATGTAAAAACTCAATATCTGAATCAAAAAATACAATGGATGGGATTAAGAGCACATTTCACACTGCAGAAGAAGAGGTCAGTGAACTTGAAGACACAGAAACAGAACTATCCAAAGAGAAGGACAAAGAGGAAGCATTATAAAAAACTAAATAGAGCATAAGTAAGCTGTGTGATATGTGTAACTGGAGTACAAAAAAAAGTGGGGGGACAGGGATGGAGCTCAAAAACAACTGAAGATATAACAGGTAAAAGTTTTTTCAAATATGTTGACTACTAAAAGCTTACAGATCTAATTTTCTCAATCAACCCCAAGCAAAATAAGTAAGCAGATTACAGATGATAGATTAGATAGATAGACAGATAATAGGTAGATAGATATATAGACACATACACACACACACACACACACCAATGCACATTAGAATGAAATTTATGAAAACTGGTCATAAAGAGAAAATCTTAAAAGCAGCCAGAGGAAAATGCATGTTACATAAAAAAATAAAAATAAGAATGACAGCATACTTCTTAATGGGAAATATACAGGCAAGAAGATAACAGAATGATATAAAATTCTAGATACACTAGAATGATAGAATGATATTAAAGTTTTGGAAGGAGAAAAAACTGCCAACTTAGAATTCTATGCCCAATGAAAACAACTCTCAAAAATGAAGGAAAAATTATGATTTTTTTCTAGGCAAACAGAAGCTGAGAGATTCACTGCCAGCAGAACCGCCTTACCAGAAATGATAAAAAAAAAAAAAAAAAGAATGCTTCAGGCAGAAATATAATGAATGATACTAGGCAAAAATTTGGAAGTGACAAATATATGGGTACATATAGAAAAATTTTTCTCAGGTTTTAATTTCTTCAAAAGATATCTGATGCCTAAAGCAATGATAATAACAATGTATCTTGGAGTTTATAATGTTTGAAGAAATAAAATGAAGGACAATAGCACAAAAGATGGGATGCAGAAACTGAACAATAGTATTATGAGCTTCATCCACTATATGTGAAGTAGTATAATATTATTTGAATGTAGATTGTGATAAGTTAAACTCCAGAGAAACTAAAAAATCCAAGTAGAATAACTAACAAGCCAATACTAGAGATAAAAAAAGGAATAATTTTAAAAAGTACTCAGATTCAATGCAATCCCTATCAAATTACCAATGGCATTTTTCACAGAACTAGAACAAGAAATTTTACAATTTGTATGGAAACACAAAATACCTCGAATAGCCAAAGCAATCTTGAGAAAGAAAAACAGAGCTGGAGGTATCAGGCTCCCTGATATCAGACTATACTACAAAGCAGTAATCAAGACAGTATGGTACTGGCACAAAAACAGAAATATAGATCAATATTTCTGCTTCATAGAAAGCCCAGATTTCTGCAGGATAGAAAGCCCAGAGATAAACCCACGCACATATGGTCACCTTATCTTTGAGAAAGGAGGCAAGAATATACAATGGAGAAAAGAGAGCCTCTTCAATAAGTGGTGCTGGGAAAACTGGACAGCTATATGTAAAACAATGAAATTAGAACACTTCCTAACACCATACACAAAAATAAACTCAAAATGGATTAAACACCTAAATGTAAGGCCAGACACTATAAAACTCTTAGAGGAAAACACAGGCAGAACACTCTATTACATAAATCACAGCAAGATCTTTTTTTTTTGTTAATATCTTTATTGGAGTATAATTGCTTTACAATCATGTGTTAGTTTCTGCTTTACAACAAAGTGAATCAGCTATACACATACATATATCCCCATATCTCCTACCTCTCGCATCTCCCTCACACCCTCCCTATCCCACCCCTCTAGATGGCCACAAAGCACCAAGCTGATCTCTCTGTGCTATGCGGCTGCCTCCCACTAGCTATCGGTTTTACATTTGGTAGTGTATACATGTCAATGTTACTCTCTCACTTCGTCACAGCTTACCCTTCCCCCTCCCCGTGTCCTCAAATCCATTCTCTATGTCTGCATCTTTATTCCTGTCCTGCCCCTAGATTCATCAGAACCTTTTTTTTTTATTTTAGATTCCATATATATGCGTTAGCATAAGGTCTTTGTTTTTCTCTCTCTGACTTACTTCACTCTGTATGACAGACTCTAGGTCCATCCACCTCACTACAAATAACTCAATTTTGTTTCTTTTTATGACTGAGTAATATTCCATTGTATATATGTGACACATCTTCTTTATCCATTCATCTGTTGATGGACACTTAGGTTGCTTCCATGTCCTGACTATTGTAAAGAGAGGTGCAATGAACATTGTGGTACATGTCTCTTTTTGAATTATGGTTTTCTCAGGGTATATGCCCAGTAGTGGGATTGCTGGTCATATGGTAGTTCTATTTTTAGTTTTTTAAGGAACCTCCATACTGTTCTCCATAGTGGCTGTATCAATTTACATTCCCACCAACAGTGCAGGAGGGCTCCCTTTTCTCCACACCCTCTCCAGCATTTATTGTTTGTAGATTTTTTGATGATGGCCATTCTGACCAGTGTGAGATGATATCTCATTGTAGTTTTGATTTGCATTTCTCTAATGATTAGTGATGTTGAGAATCCTTTCATGTGTTTGTTGGCAATATGTATATCTTCTTTGGAGAAATGTCTATTTAGGTCTTCTGCCCATTTTTGGATTGGGTTGTTTGGTTTTTTCATATTGAGCTGCATGAGCTGCTTGTATATTTTGGAGATTAATTCTTTGTCAGTTGCTTTGTTTGCAAATATTTTCTCCCATTCTGAGGGTTGTCTTTTCTTCTTGTTTATGGTTTCCTTTGCTGTGCAAAAGCTTTTCAGTTTCATTAGGTCCCATTTGTTTATTTTTGTTTTTATTTCCATTACTCTAGGAGGTGGGTCAAAAAAGATCTTGCTGTAGCAAATGAAGCATTTGGTAATATGCAGATGTAAGGACTTGAGGCATTTGGTAGATGCAGATATAGGGACTTGAGGACACGGGGAGGAGGAAGGGTAAGCTGGGACAAAGTGAGAGAGTAGCACTGACATATATACACTACCAAATGTAAAATAAATAGCTAGTGGGAAGCTGCTGCATAGCAAAGGGAGATCAACTCTATGGTTTGTGACGACCTAGAGGGGTGGGATAGGGAGGGTGGGAGGGCAGCTCAAGAGGGAGGGGATATATGCATACGTATAGCTGATTCACTTTGTTGTACAGCAAAAACTAAAACAACATTGTAAAGCAATTATACTCCAATAAAAATGTGAAAAAAATAAAGTACTAAATCCAAAAGAAGTCAAGATAGGAAGAACAAAGGAATAAAGAACAGATGAGAAAAGTGGAAAACAAATGGTTAGAGGATAAATTTAAACTTAAATCATACCAATAATTATATTAATTGTAAATGGTCTAACCACTAAAATTAAAAGGCAGAAATTGTCAGATTGGGTTTTTTAAAAAATCAAGATCCTACTATGCATTGAATATTACTTCTAAATGAATAATCAAACTAAACAAAGTTCACAGACTTTGTTCCTCTGGCATTCTTGATATTTCCTCAGGTTACTGTATGAAGAAATAAACCCTCAAGTTAAAATACAAGAATGGAAAAGAAGAAGTAGGTTTAAACTGTTGTTAATTAAAGACAGAGGAGAAAACAATATTTGCTCTCTAATTTGTTTAGTAAATAATTATTCTGCGTGGACATATGTCTATTCAATGAGGGGAATAGAGAAAATTTCAAAAAAGAAAATATAATTTGAGGCTTATAAAAATTTGCAAGTAAACAGAATAATATAATATGCTAAAGACAAGTATAGAGATTTCAAAAAATTTTTTATGGAAACAGTATTCATATAAAGAAGTATACATTTGAGGTAATCTTTAATCATTTATCATGTGAAACTGACAATTTTTATAGGCAGAAACTACTTTCATGCTAAAGAAATTAAATAATATATAAACTCTATGAAATGATAGATTCACTCTGAGCTGATAAAAAAAATATGTTAGAAGGAAAATAAAGTTCAGGAACTAATGTCAAAGTTTAAGAAAACGATTTCTGGTTTCCAGTTCCACATGTTAAGGGGTTTGGAAGCACTCTGCCCTAATAAGTAAAAAGCTCAGCAGACTAAAAACTTAACAACTATTCTTGGATCCAAAAGAAAGGGGAAAGACCCAGGGAAAACTACTTCCTCCAAGACTGGAGAGACAGGCGAATACAGGGAGTCAGGGTTTACCTGAGCAGAGACGCACAGTGGAAACTGCCATGGGAACCAAGGCCTGGATAGGAAAACCTTACCTGGAATTAACAAACTCCTGGAAACTCAGCATGGATAAGCCTCAGAGTGAAAAACTCCAGGGCAACCCAGTCATAGGCGGGTCCCACACTTCTGTGAGTTTTATCTCCACTATCTCAACCAAGTGCTCACAGTACATAGAGGACAAAAAAGTGCCTCATGCTTCAAGCAGGAGACGAAAGGGAATCATTTTGAAATATGACACAGCACTCTCTTCTTAACCAGGCCTACCCTTAGGAGAAACCAGTTAATTAGAGCCTAACCTGCTGGGGGTATTATCAGAGCTAAACTGACCTGACAATGTACACATTTTCTTTTCTTTTCTTTTCTTTTTTTCTTTCCTTTCCTTTTCTTTTTCTTTCTTCCTTCTTTCCTTCCTTCCTTTCTTTCTTTTTCTTTTTCAAGAATCAGGGACTTCCACATGACATGGTCAGTTTTTCCCTTCAGTTTTCACGAATTTCACTTATCTAATTAATTACTTATTGCTGGTCAAAAGTACTGCTATGGTCTGAATGCTTGTGTCCCCTCAAAATTCACGTGTTGAAATCCTAATGCCTGATGTGATGATGTTAAGAGGTGGGGCCTTTGAGAGGTGATTAGAGCATGACAGTGGAGTGCTCATGAATAGGATTAGTGCGCTTAAAAAAGAGACCCCACAGTGTTCCCTAGCCCCTTCCACCATGTGAGGACACAGCAAGAAATCTATAATCTGGAAGAGGGCCCTTACCCAACCATCTAGCAACCTGATATCAGACTTCCAGCCTCCAAAACTGTAGGAAATAAATTTCTGTTGTTTATAAGACACTCAGCCTAGAGTATTTTGTTACAGTAGCCCAAACAGACTAAGATAAGTACATTCAATAATCACTTCCTATGTTTCCTGACAGATATAACCAATGCTTATAAATAATGAATATCTAAGGCAGATAGACATTCATATAACTGAAAGTAACCTTTACTACTATATTGAAATAGTCATTTAATTTTATGATCTGTACTTCTTAGTCTGAGCAGTCAGAAATCAAGAACTATGGTGAAAAGTTGTGTTGGTACTAAGATGCTACTTTTATTATTTTAGTAATAGTATATTAATCAGGTTACCATATCTAAAACTTCTGAATTTTTTAAACCTTAATAGACTGCTAAAAGTTGAAAGGCATTTTCATTTAAAAATTATAATACACTCTATTTTTCTGAAACAATACTTTTCACAATTGTAATTACATATTATATTTGAATAAGTATTTGTTTAATAATTATCTCTCTCCTAGATAGTAAGATTACAGAAGGGGTGCAGCACATAAATTCAGATGTTTTTTGTTTGTTTTTTACTCCAGTAGTACCTGGACTATACCTGGAACATAGTATAGTATGTGATGAAAATATTTATTCACTGGATTACCAATTAATAATATCTATAGTCACTTTTCTCTGTTCTTATCTCTAAACTAGTTATGGGCAGGGGCTAGGTAGAGAGAGAGGATTGCATGCACTCAGGTTTAGGGATGCATCACATGCTCCATCCTTGGAAGTAATAAGATCAGTCATCTTCAACAAAAGCACATCCACTGGGAGCAGGGAAAAGTTCGTATCCTGTTTGGTTTTCCTCTAGAAGCCAATCTTGAGACAAAGATTCACCTGCAAACAGTTTATCTGGAAGGCAATCTCAAGAAACACTGATGGGGAAGTGATGAAGTTAGACAGGAAGGGAAGGTAGCCAGTAAGTGGTAATTCATTGAGCAAGTTGCCACTATTGGTAGCTGAAGCAGAATCTTACTGGGAAACTGCAATTACCCCCATCTGAAAGAGACGGGAAATTTACACCCCAACTCCCATCAGCCACTGACTGAGACACATTCCTGAAGGAGTTAATTCCCTAGCACCCTGTCCTGACAGTCACAAAGAGAGAAGAAACTCTGGAAACCAGAAGAAGCCCCTCAGGCAGAGATGTATTAACAGATGTTGGCACTTAAAAGTTGGACCATTCTGCACTGGGATGGTAAAATACAATTAGACATGGGCTGGGTACCAATAACCTCTACTACAGGCGACCCACTCAAAACAAAAAAGGAATGTGATTGCCTCAGTAAGGGGGATGGGACCTGGGCGGCAAAACAAGTGAGAAATCACATTGCTTCTCTGTGCTAAACTAAACACCTGAATTTGTTTTAGTATAAAGCAAACACTAATTCCATTGTTCCTTGGGAGAAACTATGACATACCATTGACCTAAATGCAGATGATCTCTGACTAAAGAGTGAAGTGTTCTCTTCAGTAATATAAGTTGTATTTGAGCTGTCTCTGAGAACTACTGCATTTTGTTGGGGGAAGGTGTGATAAAGAGCAAAACTCATATCTTTTCTGTAAAGAATTAGACTTCATTGCATTCTCACTATCAGTCATGGAAGAAGCAAGTCCCCAAAAGAATATGAGGACTTGGAAGTCTGCCTTTAAATTAAGCTAAGGTTCAGAGTCATCTTTTTGAAACTGATGGCAGTAGGCCAGGCACACCAAGGACTGGCATGCCCCAGGGTACTCCTAGCAAAATGGAAAAATCCTCTGTGGGCCAAGGGCTAAACTTAGAATCAGTCACATAATGACAAAAGTAATAGCTAATTGCTTTTAGTGGTTTTTTTTTTTTAACACATCAGATACAGTAATGCATTATTATATTTAATACTCTCCATAGCTTTTTAAGGTAAACAATATTTTTATTCCCATTTGTATGTTTTCTGTTACTGCAGTGAAAATTACCACAAATTTAGCTACTTAAAACTTAGAAAGTTCCTCCTCTTACAGTTCTGTAGGTCAGATTGTCTAGGGGAGAATCTGTTTTCTTGCTCATTCATGTTGTTGGCAGAAATCAGTTCCTGTCAGTTACGAGATTGATATCCTGGTTTCCTCAGCTTCAGCTAAGGGCTGTTCCCAGCTTCTAGAGATCACATATTCTATGGCTTGGGGACTTCTTTTTCCATTTGCAAAGCCAGCACTGGGGGTTGAGTTCTGCTCACGCTTTGTATTTCTCCTGCCTCTTCCTCTGCTGCACCTTTATCAATGACTTCTTTCTTCCTCTTTCACTTTTAAGGGCCTATGTTATACACTAGGCCCATCCAGATAATCTAGGATAATTTCCCTGTTTGAAGGTCCATAACCTCAATTCCATCTGCAAAGTTCCATTTGCTATGTAACATAACATAGTAACAGTTTACAGAGATAAGGGCATAGATATCTATGCGGGAAGGGCAGCTTTATTCTGGTGACCACAGTCCACACTCTGGCTCCCAAAGAGTCACGTCTGCCCCACATGCAAAACACCTGTGATGTGGACTGTGTCATAATTATCTTTATATCCCAAGAACTTGGAATAGTCTTGACAATCAAGAAATTAATAAATAAGTGAATGATATTTTTAAATTCTTGCTTTGAGTGTTGCCTTCCTTGAAGCAATTTTCTTTCACCCTCTTAGCAGCGCTGGAAAGATTAACGCACTGAGACTCTGGTATTTATGTGTGAATTAATCAAATTGCTTCTTTTCACATTAGATGCCAAGGTACTGAGGAGAAATAGAAGATCACACAAAAAAGGCACTAAAATGGACGTGAACATGAAGGAAAACTATATCCTGGCTGAATTTTCCTAGGGCCTCCTAGGAAAAAAAAAAAACTGAAGTGTTTTTAAATCAACATAGTTTCAATCTGTGGAAACTATACTGTTTTAGTATAAACCTTACTCCACCTCCAGGGATATAGAAGGCGAACATAAAATTCTTTTCTTCCCTCGTGACTTTTATATTCTCAACTACCCAAGCTGAAACCAAATTCTGTTGATTTTATTGCAAGAAGTCTATTGAACCTATCCTCTGCTTCCATTGTTTTTCTGCTAGTTGAAGTAATCTCACTTGGGTTATTAAAACAACCTTATAATGTGCATGTTTGCCTCAAATCTCCTTGCTTCTAATTTGACCCTCCCAGCTATGACCCAAACTCCTTTTCTAAATTATTGATCTGTAGGGGACAGTAAGTCCCCTACATACGAACCTTCAAGGTGCGAACTTTCAAAGATGAGAACATGCATTTGCATGTCCAATTACGTAAGTTAGTTCCTGTGTCTGGCGTACATCGTCACGTGCGTGCATCCTCTACAAGTGGTTGTGATTTTGCGTACTTTTCTGTACAGTACCGTTGTTGTGCAACACAAGGAGCTTACTAATGAAGACCTGATTGAATTGGAGGCCCATAGAAAGGACGAAGAGAGACAAGAGGAAGAAGAAGTAACTGAAGAACTGAAGAGATTCACAACGCAGGAAATGGCAGTTATTTGATGAGGCACTATTAGTTTCTGAGGCACAGGACCCGAGCGTAGAACGGTACCCGATGGTTGCAGCAGCCGTTCAGAATGCAATCCAGTGCTACTGTGTCATCCATGATGAGAAAAAAGAGCTACTACCCAGACATCACTGGATCGTTTTTTCAAGAGGGTAGATAGAATTAAATCCAGCAAGGAACCAGAACCTGTGCCATCAACGTTCAGGCCTGAGTGAAATTGCAGCTTGCCCTCCGTCTCCTATTGCTGCTGATCCTTCAGCTCTACCATCTCCCACCTCCTCTCCCTCCTCCAGTCAGTAACTCTTCTTGCCTGTTCACTCGATGCCAGCCCCTCTATGCCAGCTGCTGTACTGTACTGTAAGATTTAATAGGTTTTCTTTATTTTTTGTGTTTGTTTGTTTCTATGTATTATTTGTGTGAAAAGTATTATAAACCTATTACAGTACAGTACTACATAGCCGATTGTGTTAGTTGGGTACCTAGGCTAACTTTGTTGGATTTACAAACAGATCGGACTTACGAACACATTCTCAGAAAGGAACTCATTTGTATGTAGGGAACTTACTTGTACATCATCCCCTCTGAAAATCCTTCAATACTTCTCCAATTCCCTTATCATGCAATTCAAGGCCCTTCCAACCTCATTTCAACCCTACTTGGAGTTCAGTCTTTAGACACCAATAGACCTGGTCCAAAATTCCAGCCTCACTACTTATCTGTTAGGTGATATGGGGCAAGTCACTTAACAGCTCTAAATGTAACTTCCTTATTTATAGAAATGGTATAGTACAGGGTTTTACCAAGAATTTGAGATGTATGTCAAGCTCCTGGAACCTAGAAAATGCCTAATAAGTTGTAGTTATCATAGTAACCTTTATAGTCTCACTCCCTACACCACTCACTATGCACCTCAAACCCTAGCTGAACTGGTCTGACGCTTGTGGTACTCATGAAAATCCACATACTCTTATGGCTCCAAGCTTTTGTTCATGCAACTTCTTTTATTCTAAAATCTTTCTACTGATATTTTAAACCTGGCAGAAGTTTGCCATCTCTCTGGAGATATCCTGCTCTTTCTTGGTCCACGGGACCAATCACTTCCACCTCCATGCTCCTACTGCACTTCTTTCAAACCACTGGCATTTGTCACCTGTGTCAAAACTTATTGTATGAGTAAATTTCTTCTCACCAGATGATGAGGTTCCGGCAGCCAGGCCTGGGATCTTACTCATTACGGCTTCATCACTCTCAGGTGCAATGCTGGACTCGTGGTTGGTGCTCAGCAAACATCTGTGGAATTAATTGATACTACATTACCTAAAGATAGTGTGTTGATGCTGGTCTGCAACACTTCACCCATGGCCAAAAAATTAATCTAGTCATTATTCATAGTGTTTATTATTACTATTATTACAAATATTATTTTGGATTCTCTTTCTTAAAGTATCAATACAATAGGCTAAATATTCACCAATTATGACTTTCCTAGAGCTTTCTGCACAAGTGAATTCAATATTTTATTCATATTTTCTTCCCCAAACCAAATGCCCACATTAAAAATGTATGTATGTAAGTAAATATGAATAGTGGCATTCTTATGAACAATTCTATGATAAAAGGAAGTTAGATGGCAGAAGGAGTTTGGTCAGAAAACACATTTTACAAGTAAGCTTCTAAGAGGCTATTTTAAACAACACTGAGGGGAAAAAAATAATTTCAAACAGATGAAAAATACCTCTTCACTGTCCCTCTAATGGATGTACTTCAAAGAAAGCCAAAGGGAATTTTAAACTCCACATACATTTTATGAACATTCAAATGAATATCTGTGACTAATCTCAAGTGCATTTGAATAGAAAATAGAACAATTTTGATGTTCCAAGTTGAATTATTAAGTAAAAATATTCAGTTATCAGATAGCTAATTAAGTGGAACTGACTGTATTCATTAAAATATTTGTTCCAAACAAATGTATTTAACATTCAGATATTATGCAGAATAGGTGACAATTGCATATCTCCATGGAGATCAATAATGGGATTCAGATCATTGTGTAAAGAGTCTGCAAGTTTAATGCAGAGAGAATGTCATTATTATTTCTCTCTTAATGATGGTCATTATGCGCAAACACTGATTGAATTCCATTTGTTACCTGCATTTGAGCTGAGAGGAATAATTACAATTTAAGTGTCTCCATTAAAATTCATAAAAGAATATGAATGCAAAAATTATACTTGAAACTGACAAAATATACTTTAAGGATATAAATTGTGTTTTCTGATAGGCCTCTTAAAGTATTAAAAATAGCTTCATTTTAATAAGATGACATATAAAGTTCATGTGTTATCCTCACCTTTATGTTAATTTTAATGCTGCAATACATGACTAATAATAAAAAGTAAAGAAATTAACTTTTAAAAAGTAAAATCAATTAAACAATGTGCCAGTTATCACTCATACTTTTGACAGTTGGGTCACAGTTATCCTTTTTCTAAAAGTGTTTTTAATTGCTGTATGATATTAAAAACATGTTCTGTCATTACATATATTGGTGATATCTTTTTACCACTGTTGATAGACAATAGATCCAAGGAGTGGACTGATGTAAATTAAATGTGCTATGTTCTCTTTCATTTATTGGGCATATATTTTTTTGTCCTGTTTTGCACTAGTCCACATCTATAACTTCAGGTGCTAATAGGTAGCAATTTATGAGCTACACCAACCCAGAGTTTTCAGTTAACTAACCAGCATTTTTCCCAGAGTGAAGTGAAACATACTAAGATGTCATATGGGGTGCCATTGAGCCTTAAAAGTCTTGCATTTTAGTGGCCTAAGTGAGTTTGCTAAGTCTGATGACAGGAGGCTGAGTATTTGATGCCACAGAAGCCACAAGCAAAATGACAACAGTGGAGTTGTAAGGCATTTATACTGCTCATCAAGTTTGGAGAAGCATCTGAAGAGAAAGATGATGCTTTCCTTCTGTGTCAGACATTCTTCTCTGACTCTGCTTCGGAACTTCAAAAGTGCAGTGTCTTGAATTTAAAGTTTATTACAAAACTATGTTTTTACACCATTAAGCAAGAACAAGGAAGCCCTAGAATTTTTGTGTGATGAAGGTCTTTATATCTTATCCACTTTCATCATTTTACCTATGAGAAAACCAAGGGCTAGAAATGTTCATGATTAAAATACTTTCAAATGTTAGTTAGTGGTAGACTGAGGTCCCTTGCTACTGACTACGACATTCTTTATAAGTAGTATTTTTGGACATTACTATCTGTCAATATGTTCATATAAATTCACTTTTATTTTATTTTGTCATCTCCATATGGGATTTTTTTAAAAAACCCTGTTCAATTAGAGTATCATTGTTTTGAAGAAATATGAAAAATGATCACGTTTGTTACTATGTTTATGATGGTTAAAATGGCTGTAAATGTAATAAAAATTACCTGTGCTACAATCAAAAACCATAAATTATAGTCCTCTAAATGTATGAATATTTTTAGGTTGCCTGATTAGATATATCCATAATTTCCTTGAGTTCCCATATTGCCAATCTTACCAATTGATCACTTTGAGGTAAAATACAGAGATTAGAATTATACTGGGCAGTGTCTACTCACTGGCTATAGTACTTGGCAGTTTTGCATGAGATTCTGACTCTCCTGAATCAGGAGAAAAGACACGGGAATAGTGGGGACTTATGGCAGGGGACTGACAAGACTCCCATGAAGCATCTGTCCTTGCTGAGGTACCTACAACCACTAAAAAAAATAGGAGAGGGGAGAGGAAGCGACAAAAGGGAGAGAAAAAAGAGAAGCGAAGAAACTTTAAAATAGTGGACTTAGAGATCAATGATTTTTTGCTGAAATAGCAGATAGGATACAAATGCTTGCATCACACCTCTCTTTACTCGTGAATTCTCTTTTAGAGACTAGAACCATCTGCAAACACAATATCAAGATAGCAACTAAACACAGACTAGTGGAAAGTATTAGAATTGAGGCTGACATAAATTAGCAATGCTTATGGTACTATCATTTTAAATGTGGGGAAAAAAAGAAGGTAAAAAGACCTTTGTCCTTTTTAAAGAAACGTGTATAGTTACCTTAAAGAAGTAGAACAATGTTTAACAGGCTAATGTGTGAATGTAACCTAAGCTTTTGATTCTATCAGCACCTACTAATAGCAGTTCAGATCAACTGGGATTAAATCATAAGTATAAAAAAAGCATGAGGAAAATAGCTATCAATTGAATTTCTTAACTAGTTATTCTTGATTGACCTCACACTCCGCTGTTTAAACTGCCGTTCCTCAGGTATGCAAATCTCACTGGATGCTTAAGCACAGTGCTTTCTAAATCTATGGTGAAACTTACACCAATCATTTCTGCAGCATGTTCAAGCTAATCAGATGCTATCCTCTGTCACACCTTATTTCTCGGTTCTCTAACATGGCAAGGGAAGTTCTTGGCAACCATAATTTGTCCTTATAATTCTTTTGGAACTATTCAACGCATGCAACAGGAAGTGGACAGTTTCTGGAATGAAGATTAGGTTTAATTGGTTAAAAGACTGAAATGGCTAAATTAAAATCAAGTCATATACTGCAGCCAGGAAGGAGAAAGGGGGAAAGTGTTCTTGTCCTATGTTATCTTCCCAGGTACTGCATTGAGGAGTGTGAGCTCCAAACATGAGAAATACGCCTTATGTTGATTATCACCCAGTGAAGTAAGAAACCATAAATAATCTACAGTAAAGGGCATGAACTTCCCCACAAAGTCAAAGCTCCTCTTCATGCAAGGTGAACTGTTAAAGGGAAAAATATGTTTTCAGGGGCTATTCACTTTATATAAGCATTGATGTGCCTGTGTCAAAATGCGAGTTTCCTGCCCTCAGCAGTCCTTGAGGAATAGATAAAATGACATATATAGATGAGCAGCCTGATTTCCAAACCATCTTTCCCCTGATGGATCTTGTGAGGGTGGAAGCTGTATTACTACAGTAGGGCTAGCTTACTAGTTGTTATTAGACATGCCGCACTGTTGTTCAAATAATAACATTATACTGGAGACATTAATTTGCATCTACAAATGCAGTTCATTACGGTTTAAAGCAGTATGACTCTATTGAAGAGCTGGGTTCTTCCCTAGCACTACTGTGCATGGAAAGTCTGAGTTTCCATGAGCAATGCCACTCTTTGTCAACTGCTTATAAATCTATGAGATGAGTGCTACAGACAAAATCTCGCTCTTCGTCTTCCTCCTCTTGCCATCTCCTCCATGAAACACCCATCTTTGCAACAATCCACTAGCTCCAGGAATTAAAATAAAAAATTTTCATTTGCATTACTTCTCCATATCTCCAGAGAAGTACTGTGCATAACTGGTATTTTCTGTACAAAGTACATTTACTTTGTACTTTTCTTGGTGGGCAGCACTGTCTCAATTTAACATTAGGTCATGACATCTGAGATTTGCAATGAGAGAAACTGAGGTTTGTCTCCCCCGCTGACATTAAACGACATGAATTCTTTCCAAATATAATAATAATCACTTTTATTCACCTTTGCCCACTTACAAAATTAATCAACTGACTCTAAGTGTTATTTGAAACAACAACAAAAAACACCCTTCGCATCTGGTAGGCTCACATATATTATATTTCAGCCAGGTGTGTTGGGAAATTAACCTCGTAAAATAAATGTGTAAATACCTCTGCCCTAATTATAGCTACGAGCACTGCTCCAATATTCTCTCTCCTATGTTGTGGAATTCATGCACTTGTTTAATAGCACGCCTAATTTAGACAGGCAGAGTGATTATGAGTGGGTCCGGCATTAAGCCTGATATCTCAATACTTCTATGATTAGAACAGTGGCCTACTTCCTCCTTGGCTTTTATGTTTGCGCACGGAATAAATGAAGGTGATTGGGACTCTTAACTACAAACCACTCTGCCAGCAGCAAATGAAAACTACATGTGATCCCAAACATCTTTGCGTGTAGAATTCCGTTTCTCGGCTGTTAAGATTTGTTGTTCTGTCACCAATTTATCAGTTGGGGCCATTTAACCCATACTCACTTGAGCAGAATTAAAAGTGTTTACTTTCCTCATAAGAGGGCAGTCACATATGTACCAATTTTGCTTTAACCGTGGAAAGCAGGGAGCTGAAAATGGAGTGGAGAGTGGATTCAGCAAGGCCTAATCAATCACTGACAGATTACAGCTAAAGCCACTTCCATACCCATTAAAGCAGGACAAATGCAGAATTGCAACTGAACAACTTCTAGTTTTAAGCCAACAGTAGGACTTCCTAGTTATTTATCAAAGTCATTGCTGGTAAGCAGCATGCCTCGCTGCTCGATTGTACTTCACAGCAGACAGAGCTGACTGAAGCTTCAGCCATGAAAGAAGTGTTTATGCCCTCAGCTGTGGTGCTGTCAGCCCTCTGGAATTTACTGTAAATCACACAGCTTTTATTGCAAGATTTAGTAGCTTATCCTCTGTGGGCTCTATTCACTGCAAGCTTGTTACTATTTGGATGTTAGCCTCAGTCCATAAAGGGACTTGCTACACATCATCAAACAGCGGCGAAAAACCAAAGGCTTCATTTTTCAATTTTCTAAACCCTAAACTCCTCAACAGTCATTGAATTTCATTGCAGAAAGTGGAAGTCTACTTTATTATGGTACTCAATTTCCCCAATGGAGTTATACACTTATAACATTACTTTTATTTCCAGTGACAGGATCTGGCCATCTGTCCTGGCTGTAATTTCATAACACACTCACTAGTTTTTATTTTAAGGGAATTTCTAGATATTACATTGAGCTTGTGACAAAATTGTAATGTATATATAAAGGCCACAATAATGATAACTATATTTAGTACTGCCTAACATCTTAACAAAATATTTTTTTTCTACTCCAGCTATGGAAGTCTGCATGAGCTCCTAACACAATTTAACTGACAAATGGCGGGGGGGTTTGGAGACCAAGTTTTAAAAAGACAGAAATATTAGAAATTTAGAAATATTCCTTTCTAAATAATATAGAAAGGAATGGGATTACTCAAGTCAGAGTCTCATAGGACAATATCATTCCACAGGCAGTAAGTATTTTATCAAAAGTGGTATTGTGTGCTACTTTTATTAAAACTATTTCTTCCAAGATCAAAGAGTGAAAATGTTAAGAAATCCTGGCATCTGTGATAGAGAAGACTGACTTTATAATGAAGAGGGTTTGCCCTACAAAAGCTTATTAATCTGACAAGATGTTTAAAGATATTTTGTCATTTAACTACATAATATAGTGGGGCCCACTTAACAGCACATTCAGATCTAGTGAAACTCTGAATAGAAGTAGAATCAGAAAAGGAGTCCTGGATTGTTTCAATGCATTGTAACGTGAAAATTACCACTCTAGAAGAGTGAACCTACACTTACAGAGAGATGATTTTGTGGGAAGAAAGAATGACCTGATGACAAGCGCTACTTGGAGGCATTGGGTATAAAGTAGGAAAACACTCTGCCTGTGGGGCTTTGTTGGAGAATTCACAAGAGGTGAACTTGGTTAGAAAGCACTTGAGCCAAAACACATATAGACACATACAAAGGAGCAAGACAGCTTTAAACTGGGAAGCAGAATGAGATTAACTGGTGACAGATTAACAAGGAAGAAGTGCATAGAGAGAAAAACAACAGAGCCGTAAATACACGAATAGTAAATGAAAAGCACTAAAAGTTTGGCAAGCTTATATTTAAAAAATTATTCAGACGCTCTTACCAGAATAAAATTGCACTGAAATTTAGATTTTTCAATAGAAACACACAGCTGTTTATGGCTAGACCTTGCATATCAAGAAATTACTCCTGGGAGGAACTAAGATGGCAGAGTAGAAGGACCTGCTTTCATGCCCTTGTGCAAGAACACCAGAATCACAACCAGCTGCGGGACAATCATCGACAGGAAGACACTGGAACACACCAGAAAAGATACCCCACATCCAAAGACAAAGGAGAAGCCACAATGAGACAGTAGGAGGGGCAAAACCACAATAAAATCAAATCCCATAACTGCTGGGTGGGTGACTCACAGACTGGAGAATACTTACACAACAGAAGTCCATCCGCTGGAGTGAAGGTTCTGAGCCCCACGTCAGGCTTCCCAACCTGGGGGTCCGGCAACGGGAGGGGGAATTCCTAGAGAATCAGACTTTGAAGCCTAGTGGGAATTGATTGCAGGACTTCGACAGGACTTGGGGAAACAGAGACTCCACTCTTGGAGGGCACACACAAAGTAGTGTGCACATCAGGACCCAGGGGAAGGAGCAGTGACCCCAGGGGAGACTGAACCAGACCTACCTGCTAGTGTTGGAGGGTCTCCTGCAGAGGTGGGAGGTGGCTATTGCTCACCGTGGGGACAAGGACAGTGGCAGCAGAAGTTCTGGGGAGTACTCCTTGGCGTGAGCCCTCCCAGAGTCTGTCATTAACCCCACCAAAGAGCCCAGGTAGGCTCCAGTGTTGGGTGGCCTCAGGCAAAACAACCAACAGGGAGGGAACCCAGCCCCACCCATCAACAGTCAAGTAGATTAAAGTTTTACTGAGCTCTGCCCACCATAGCAACAGTCAGCTCTACCCACCACCAGTCCCTCCCATCAGGAAACTTACACAAGCCTCTTAGATAGCCTCATCCACCAGAGGGCAGACAGCAGAAGCAAGAAGAAGAACAATCCTGCAGCCTGTGGAACAAAAACCACATTCACAGAAAGATAGACAAGATGAAAAGGCAGAGGGCTATGTACCAGATGAAGGAACAAGGTAAAACCCCAGAAAAACAACTAAATGAAGTGGAGATAGGCAACCTTCCAGAAAAAGAATTCAGAATAATGATAGTGAAGATGATCCAGGACCTCGGAAAAAGAATGGAGGCAAAGATCGAGAAGATACAAGAAATGTTTAACAAAGACCTAGAAGAATTAAAGAACAAACAAATAGAGGTGAACAACACAATAACTGAAATGAAAACTACACTAGAAGGAATCAATAGCAGAATAACTGAGGCAGAAGAACGGATAAGTGACCTGTAAGACAGAATTGTGGATTTCACTGCTGCAGAACAGAATAAAGAAAAAAGAATGAAACGAAATGAAGACAGCCTAAGAGACCTCTGGGACAACATTAAATGCAACAACATTTGCATTATAGGGGTCCCAGAAGGAGAAGAGAGAGAGAAAGGATCTGAGAAAATATTTGAAGAGATTATAGATGAAAACTTCCCTAACATGGGAAAGGAAATAGCCACCCAAGTCCAGGAAGTGCACGACTCCCATACAGGATAAACCCAAGGCGAAACATGCTGAGATGCACAGTAATCAAACTGGCAAAAATTAAAGACAAAGAAAAATTATTGAAAGCAGCAAGGAAAAAACGAAAAATAACATACTAGGGAACTCCCATAAGGTTAACAGCTGATTTCTCAGCAGAAACTCTACAAGCCAGAAGGGAGTGGCACAATATATTTAAAGTGGTGAAAGGAAAGAACCTACAACGAAGATTACTCTACCCAGCAAGGATCTCATTCAGATTCGATGGAGAAATCAAAAGCTTTACAGACAAGCAAAAGCTAAGAGAATTCAGCACCACCAAACCAGCTCTATAACAAATGCTAAAGGAACTTCTCTAAGTGGGAAACACAAGAGAAGAAAAGGATCTACAAAAACAAATGCAAAACAATTAAGAAAATGTTCATAGGAATATACATATCGATAATTACCTTAACTGTGAATGGATTAAATGCTCCAACCAAAAGACACAGGCTTGCTGAATGGATACAAAAACAAGACCCATATATATGCTGTCTACAAGAGACCCACTTCAGACCTAGGGACACATACAGACTGAAAGTGAGGGGATGGAAAAAAGATATTCCATGCACATGGATATCAAAAGAAAGCTGGAGTAGCTATACTCATATCAGACAAAATAGACTTTAACATAAAAAATGTTACAAGAGACAAGGAAGGACACTACATAATGATCAAGGGATCAATCCAGGAAGAAGATATAACAATTATAAATATATATGCACCCATCATAGGAGCACCTAAATATATAAGGCAACTGCTAACAGCTATAAAAGAGGAAATCGACAGTAAGGCCATAATAGTGGGGGACTTTAACACCTCACTTACACCAATGGACAGATCATCCAAAATGAAAATAAATGAGGAAACAGAAGCTTTAAATGACACAATAGACCAGATAGATTTAATTATTATTTATAGGACATTCCATCCAAAAACAGCAGATTACACTTTCTTCTCAAGTGCGCACAGAACATTCTCCAGGATAGATCACATCTTGGGTCACAAATCAAGCCTCAGTATATTTAAGAAAATTGAAATCATATCAAGCATCTTTTCTGACCACAACGCTATGAGATTAGAAATGAATTACAAGGGGAAAAAAAACACAAACACATGGAGGCTAAACAATACGTTACTAAACAACCAAGAGATCACTGAAGAAATCAAAGAGGAAATCAAAAACTACCTAGAGACAAATGACAATGAAAACACGATGATCCAAAACCTATGGGATGCAGCAAAAGCAGTTCTAAGAGGGAATTTTATAGCTATACAAGCCTTCCTCAAGAAACAAGAAAAATCTCAAGTAAACAATCTAACCTTACACCTAAAGGAACTAGAGAAAGAAGAACAAACAAAACCCAAAGTTAGCAGAAGGAAAGTAATCATAAAGATCAGAGCAGAAATAAATGAAATAGAAACAAAGAAAACAATAGCAAAGATCAATAAAACTAAGAGCTGGTTCTGTGAGAAGATAAACAAAATTGATAAACCATTAGTCAAACTCATCAAGAAAAAAAGAGAGAGGACTCAAATCAATAAAATTAGAAATGAACAAGGAGAAGTTACAATAGACAACACAGAAATACAAAGCATCCTAAGAGACTACTACAAGCAACTCTATGCCAATAAAATGGACAACCTGGAAGAAATGGACAAATTCTTAGAAAGGTATTATCTTCCAAGACTGACCCAGGAAGAAACAGAAAATATGAACAGACGAATCACAAGTAATGAAATGGAAATTATGATTAAAAATCTTCTAACAGGGCTTCCCTGGTGATGCAGTGGTTGAGAGTCCGCTTGCCAAAGCAGGGGACACGGGTTCGTGCCCCGGTCCGGGAAGATCCCCCATGCCGCGGAGTGGCTGGGCCTGTGAGCCATGGCCGTTGAGCCTGCGCCTCCGGAGCCTATGCTCCACAATGGGAGAGGCCACATCAGTGAGAGGCCCTCATACTGCAAAAAAAAAAAAAAAAATCTTCCAACAAACAAAAGTCTAGGACCAGATGGCTTCACAGGTGAATTCTATCAAACATTTAGAGAAGAGCTAACACCTATCCTTCTCAAACTCTTCCAAAATATTGCGGAGGAAGGAACACTCCCAAACTCGTTCTATGAGGCCACCATCACCCTGATACCAATCCCACACAAAGATACTACAAAAAAAGAAAATTACAGACCAATATCACTGATGAATATAGATGCAAAAATCCTCAACAAAATACTAGCAAACAGAATCCAACAGCACAGTAAAAGGATCATACACCATGATCAAGTGGGATTTATCCCAGGGATGCAAGGATTCTTCTATATATGCAAATCAATCAATGTGACACACCATATTAACAAATTGAAGAATAAAAACCATATGATCATCTCAATAGATGCAGAAAAAGCTTTTGACAACATTCAACACCCATTTATGATAAAAACTCTCCGGAGAGTGGGCATAGAGGGAATCTACGTCAACATAATAAAGGCCATATAGGACAAACCCACAGTAAACATCATTCTCAATGGTGAAAAACTGAAAGCATTTCCTCTAAGATAAGGAACGAGACAAGGATGTCCACTCTCACCACTATTATTCAACATAGTTTCGGAAGTCCTAGCCACAGCAATCAGAGAAGAAAAAGAAATAAAAGGAATACAAATTGGAAAAGAAGAAGTAAAACTGTCACTGTTTGCAGTTGACATGATACTATACATAGAGAATCCTAAAAATGCCAACAGAAAACTACTAGAGCTCATCAATGAATTTGGTAAAGTTGTAGGATACAAAATTAATGCACAGAAATCTCTTGCATTCCTATACACTGATGATGAAACAAAAAGAATAAAATACCTAGGAATAAACCAACCAAGGGAGACAAAAGAACTGTATGCAGAAAACTATAAGACACTGATGAAAGAAATTAAAGGTGATACCAACCGATGGAGAGATATACCATGTTCTTGGATTGGAAGAATCAATATTGTGAAAATGACTATACTACCCAAAGCAATCTACAGATTCAATGCAATCCCTATCAAACTACCAATGGCATTTTTTATGGAACTAGAACAAATCATCTTAAAATTTGTATGGAGACACAAAAGACCCCGAATAGCCAAAGCAGTCTTGAGGGAAAAAAACGGAGCTGGAGGAATCAGACTCCCTGACTTCAGACCATATTACAAAGCTACAGTAATCAAGACAATATGGTACTGGCACAAAAACAGAAACATAGATCAATGGAACAAGATAGAAAGCCCAGAGATAAACCCACGCATCTATAGTCAACTAATCTATGACAAAGGAGGCAAAGATATAAAATGGAGAAAAGACAGTCTCTTCAATAAGTGGTGCTGGAAAAACTGGACAGCTACATGTAAGAGAATGAAATTAGAACACTCCCTAACACCATACACAAAAATAAACTCAAAATGGATTAGGGACCTAAACGTAAGACCAAACACTATAAAACTCTTAGAGAAAAACATAGGAAGAACACTCTTTGATATAAATCACAGCAAGATCTTTTTTGACCCATCTCCTAGAGTAATGGAAATAAAACAAAAATAAACAAATGGGACCTAATGAAACTTCAAAGCTTTTGCACAGGAAAAGAAACCATAAACAAGACCAAAAGACAACCTTCAGAATGGGAGAAAATATTTGCAAATGAAGCAACTGACAAAGGATTAA
Source organism: Delphinus delphis (assembly GCF_949987515.2). Taxonomy (NCBI): domain Eukaryota; kingdom Metazoa; phylum Chordata; class Mammalia; order Artiodactyla; family Delphinidae; genus Delphinus; species Delphinus delphis. The sequence continues at coordinate 67,888,413 of NC_082689.1, forward strand.
TCTCCAAAATATATAAACAGCTCATGCAGCTTAATATTAAAGAAACAACCAACCCAATCCTAAAATGGGCAGAAGACCTACATAGACATTTCTCCAAAGAAGACATACAGATGGCCAAAAAGCACATGAAAAGCTGCTCAACATCACTAATTATTAGAGAAATGCAAATCAAAACTACAAGGAGGTATCACCTCACATCAGTTAGAATGCTCATCAGAAAATCTACAAGCAACAAATGCTGGGGAGGGTGTGGAGAAAAGGGAACCCTCTTGCACTGTTGGTGGGAATGTAAATCGATACAGCCACTATGGAGAACAGTATGGAGGTTCCTTAAAAAACTAAAAATAGAATTACCATATGATCCAGCAATCTCACTACTGGGCATATACCCAGAGAAAGCCATAATTCAAAAAGACACATGCACCCCAATGTTCCCTGCAGCACTATTTACAATAGCCACATCATGGAAGCAACCTAAATGCCCATCGACAGATGAATGGATAAAGAAGTTGTGGTACATATATACAATGCAATATTAGCCATAAAAAGGAACGAAATTGAGTTATTTGTTGAGACGTGGATGGACCTAGAGACTGTCATACAGAGTGAGGTAAATCAGAAAGAGAAAAACAAATATCGTATATTAACGCATGTATGTGGATCCTAGAAAAATGGTATAGATGAACTGGTTTGCAGGGCAGAAGTTGAGACACAGATGTAGAGAACAAATGTATGGACATCAAGGTGGGAAAACCGCGGTGGGGTGGGGATGGTGGTGTGCTGAATTGGGCGATTGGGATTGACATGTATACACTGATGTGTATAAAACTGATGACTAATAAGAACCTGCAGTATAAACAAACAAACAAAAAACAACTAATACTAAATTTTCTTTGGGTTATTTGTATGGAAATATGTTAATATAAATATTTCAGACATTACATGGAATTTCTAAAAATCTTATATGTTCTGGTATAATGTTATAAGTCATAATTCTAGTTATTACTTTAAAATGTATATCTCAGAAATAACTAAATTTCCTTGTCAATTGCATTACTATGAACTTTCATCAAATCTTTAACCGTGGTCATTTTTAAGTCTTTTGTCATTTACAGACAGTTCTGGGTGTACTCTGATGCTTTTGCAAAAATGTTCCTATAAAAGGGTTCCATCTTCAAGGAATTCATGGAAAAGACTCTGACAAGTACAGGTTTCTGGTAACTGACTATACTGCTGAACTGAATGAATAAGCATTTTCAGAACTCTAATGGAAAACTGATGAATTCATAAAAGTGCTAACAAAAGATCAAGATGAAAAAAAATTAATTACATGGGACTGAGTGAACTGATGAGGATGATTATAATTTTTGTGACTTTCTGTTTGAATAAAAAAAAAAAGAAATTATTCAACAACTTCTGCTTCTGCCAAGATGAGTAACAAGCACCAGATTTATTCTCCTACCTCAAAAACAAATTTAAAACCATATGAAATATATGAAACAACAGTTTTCAGATACTGCACATCAGGCAGCACAGAAAAGTGATCACTTAGGGGGAGGAAACAAACAAGGTGAGCTCTATGATTTTTCCAGATTACTGCCTGGAAACATCTTCCAGGCTGCAGCACAGGGAAAGGGAAACCTGCTGAAGTCAGCCATCTCCTGGAATTGATGAGATAATAGAATTGGGAAGCCAATGTGGCTAGAGTTCACAGGAAAGAATACCAGAGAAAAGAGAGAGCCAGAGCCAGAGAAAGGGGGGGCGGGGAAGAGAAAGAGACAGAGAGCTCTCCAGATATCTGCAGAGGGTCCTCCTTAAGCCTTTGATTGAGTACTGATTAGTACATGCACATGAGGAAACTGTCTAAGGTAGGAAATAAAACATCTCAAAAGGAGAAGACAGAAAAATCTCTGCAACTCACACCAGGATGGAATTATTCAATATTCTCATAGAGAAAATATAAAATCCTCATAATTCATGGGGCATTGAGCACATAGAAAGGTATTGCTTCAGTAATAGGGAAAAGTAAGTCTAGACTAAAGGCTGCTCTGGTTCTACCTAGCAAAATTCAAAGCAAGCCTTCGTAGAATCAAGCTGTTTCCAAGTAACTTACTTGAGGTTCAGAACAAACCTCAAGAATATTTATAGGAATTTAAATATACCTGTCATCCAACAACATAAAATTCACAGTGTCTGTCATCCAGTCAAAAATTCCCTGAAATGCAAAGAAACAGGAAAACATGACATGTCGTGAGGAGAAAAATTAATCAATAGAAGAAGATCCAAAAATGACACAGATAATACAATTAGTATGCAAGAACATTAAAACAGCTTTTATAACTATATTCCATATATTCAAGAAGACAGCATAAAGAGTGAGTCATAAATAGAGACACTGATGATATAAAAGTAAACTAAGTCAAATTTTTAGAGATAAAAAAATGCAATAACTGACAACATTTCTCTGGGTAGAATTTAAAACAGATAAGACAATGAAGAAGAAAAGATGTGTGAACCTGAATATATCACAAAAGAAAATACTCAATATGAAAAACGGATAAAAGACTGGAGGAAAAATGAACAGAGCATCAGTGAGATGTGGGACAACTTTAAGCAGCTAATGTAACTTATAGAGTCACCAAAAGAGGAGGACAGGGCTTCCCTGGTGGTGCAGTGGTTCAGAGTCTGCCTGCCAATGTAGGGGACGCGGGTTCGTGCCCCGGTCTGGGAAGATCCCACATGCCGCGGAGCGGCTGGGCCCGTGAGCCATGGCCGCTGAGCCTGCGCGTCTGGAGCCTGTGCTCCGCAGCGGGAGAGGCCACAACAGTGAGAGGCCCGCGTAATGCAAAAAAAAAAAAAAAAAAAAAGAAGAGGACAGTAAAAATGTTTGAATAATCATGGCCAAACATTTTCCAGTTTTGTTGAAAATGACAGACCTATATATTCAAAAAGGTCAACTAAACCCAAGCATAAGAAACACAAATAAAATGATATTGATACACATCATAATTAAATGGAAAAAAAGGTACATTACATACAGAGGAACAAAGATATGAATAATAGCAGATTTCTTGCTGAAAACAATACGTTCCAGAAGACAGTGGAGAATTATCTCTGAGGTACTGAAGGGAAGAAAAACAAGTGTGTCAATGTAGAATTCTATACTCAGTGAAAATATCTTTTAAAAATAAAGAGGAAATGAATTTTTTCAGACATCTAAAAACTGAAAAAATGAATTACCAGCAAAACTACATTATAAGGAATATTGAAAGAAGTCCCTTAGGCATAATGAAAATGAATCAGGTGGAAATCTGTATGTACACAAAGGAATGAAAAGCACTAAAATTGTTAACATGTGGGTAAAGATGAAAGATACTGTTGCTTAATTTTTAAATATTTTAAAAGTTGGTTCTCTGTTAAAAGTAAAAGCAATTACAATGTATGTTTGCTTTTATAACATGTAGAAATACAATATATAACGACAATGACATAAAGGCTGGGAAGAGACAAAGTGAAGTATAATATTACTTAAAGGTAAATTGTGATAAGTTAAAGACGTGTATTATACACCCTAAAGCAACCACTTTAAAAAAGAAGAAAGAGTGATGGCTAATAAGTCGACAAAGAAAATACATTGGAATCTTTTTTTTTAACTCTCCATCTAAAAGAAGGGAGAAAATGAGGGGAAAAGGTAATAAATCATTCAAGATTTCAATGCCACCCAGGGCCATCTGAGGTTGACTCTTTCTAGGACAATTTAGAAGTCATTTCTTTTCATATCTTACAATATTGTAATTCTTAATCCAACTATGAATCTGTGATCTATAGTAAAGTCAAAAGTCAATAATCATGCTACCAGAACCATGTCTCAAATGTGAAGAACCTTGAATTACTACATATTCATACTTCTTCTCAAGCTGAAATATTCTTTATGAGAAACTGTTCAAATATCCATCTGTGTATAACAAGCTGAGTAGGAGGTAGAGTTGTCAGGGTGTAATCTAATAGAGGGAAGTAGGGAGCAAGCACATCAAATCAAGAACCCTTTTCTGATCCACGGCTTTGCGCTAGTCACTGAATTCCTCCCTGGGAGTACAAAGGAACTCACTTCAACCTGAGCTGGCCCACAGATTCAGTATCAGTTATAGATAATAATTTAAGATCTGATACTTAATTGGAAAGTCAGTGTTCTAGTTAATGAGATGAATTTTCCACAGACCTAAGATGATAGATACAGGTTATGTTCAGAAATAAATCAGGAAGGAGTCAGAATACAAACCATCAAGTACACTCACAATGTCCAGGGTAAAGAAACTAAGAAAACAGTACTGATCAGTCAGCTGCTTTCTTTCTCCCACTTCCTCAACACCCTCATTAATCCTCTCCGAATTTGCCGTTTTGTGAGAATACAGTAAGTGTGTCTGGCTAAGAACAGGTTAGTTATTTTACAGTGCTAGCCGATAGGTTTACCTGTCTGGAATTCTAACAGCTGAATTTCTGCCAAAGTGCACTGTACGCCCTCAGTAGAAACTACATCAAACTGCCCTGTCGGGCTTCCATGGTGGCGCAGTGGTTGAGAATCTGCCTGCTAACGCAGGGGACACGGGTTCAAGCTCTGGTCTGGGAAGATCCCACGTGCCGCGGAGCAACTAGGCCTGTGAGCCACAACTACTGAGCCTGTGCGTCTGGAGCCTGTGCTCCACAAGAGAGGCCGCGATAGTGAGAGGCCCGTGTACCGCGATGAAGAGTGGCCCCCGCTCGCCACAACTAGAGAAAGCCCTCGCACAGAAACGAAGACCTAACACAGCAAAAATTAATTAATAAACTCCTACCCCCAACATCGTCTTTAAAAAAAAAAAAAAAACTGCCCTGTCCTCCAGGACTCTTCTCAGTACCTGGCAGATTGTTGGCAAAAGAAAACCAGAACAGTACAATTTAGTTAATATGAGGACTAATCCATAATCGTTGGCATTATTAGCACTATGCAGTATCCCACTGCGATAACCCACCCTTCCTTTTACAGTTCCTTGAAGCAATGGAGTGATGAGAGAAGGACTGGTGTTAGAACAAAGTTTGATTCATCTAACTGTCCTCCTCTGGATGACTTTCATGTAAATGATAGATGATCCTGTTTGAGAGTGTTGGGGCTTCAAATCCAAGTAGGTAGTATTTGAGGTAAGGAGGGAAGGATATTGAAGAATGAAGACAGGTCAACAATTTCATTTGCTAAAAGGGGAATCATAATTGTCCACACAGCAGTCACACTCTCTTTCCTTCTTCCTAACAGAATCTTGGTTTTGTTTGGGTACCCATGATCTATTTTGGCCATGTTCAAGGAAAGCTGGACTTATGCCCAGCCAGAGGGCAAGACTGGTATAGTCTAAGTCAATCATTGTGGTCCCATTCTCCTTGCCAGGTATCAGTTTAGACAGGAACATATGACACAACTTTGATGAGAAACTGGTGGGGGGAAGGGTACTATTCACTCTTAAGAAAGACACAGAAAGCAATGTCCTTCTTATTTGACTACACTGAACACGAAGTCCACACGTGTAGAGAATAGAACCAAGAGATTCATAAAGTGGAGCCAGTGTCTTCATCTATCCTTCCTTAAGACTGTCCTTCCTGTAGACCTCTTTTTATATGTTATATAAAAAGTTCTTAGTTCTTCAGCCAGTTGAATAGGATTTTTCTGATACCTGCAGCAGAAATCATTCTCATACAATTTTTTGGTCTACCTATTTCACAAAGAAATAAAATAAACCCAGAAGTAAAGTGACTTAACCAAGGCCATAAAGCCAATTAAAGCAAACCCAGGGCTAGACGAACAATCTTTGTGTACTGAACCCATTTCAATCCAAAGTTAGTATTGGAATATCAAATTTAGATGCACCCACATATCTATGATTAATATGTGATTAATCCATGACTGATAATCATTTTACGTAAAGAAATTAACATCACCCCTATCTCTGAGTCATTTGTTTTACCTTATTTTCTAAGACTTTTTGCAAATTCCTACAGTGTTAATAATACACACATCCAGGGTGGTAATCAAAATATTCAACAATTGAGATGACAAGAAATCCATCCAATCAGAATGGACACTGGCTATACTCTAGGACAGGATTCCAGAGGCTCCTGTTTGCCAGGCCTTACTAATTCAATTGCTAGAATATGGGGATGTCCTGCATTCCCAGGGAAGGGTATGGGGGCCAAGGCACTACACAGAGCAAGGAAAGTAGTTTAGTATTTAAAAACCAGTCTGGCTGGACCACTGCAACTGCCTGGTTGTCAATGTTGTGTTCCATAAAACTTAGCACCTAATAATCTCAGAAGTGTTTGTTTTATCCCCTCCTCCATATAGACTACAAATTCTTTGAGAACAAAAACAATATCTAACATTTTATTCTGTGTTACAAATAATACTTAGTACCTGGGGGTTCAGTAATTAATAAATATCCTTTTCCCAAAATACTAAAATATGCATGGGGAAAAAAAAAAGACATTACCTAGTCTCATTCATTCATCCTATAACTTTGTATTAAGTGCTACTAAGTCCCAACCATAGATCAGTGCTAGAAATAGGGAGAAAAGACAGATACAGCTCATAAAAGCCATAAGGTCTATTTTTAAAGTACTCAGATCTTTTCTACCTAAATTCCTGAAAAAACAACTGGTATGCATGAGTGCATAGGCTTAGGAGTGTAGGGAAGGGCCTTGGGAAAGTATAAATTTTGAGGAAATTTGAGGGCTTCTAAATAGTTGTGCTTCCTCTCTTTTAAGGGTCACGGAACTTTCCAACAGGAAACTCTTCATTCTCACTGCTACCTCTTCACCCTCCTTGTTCTCTCTATAGTATTTGACACTGGTGACCACCACTTACTTGATATTGTTTGTTCCTCCTTCTCTAATCACTCCACTGATCCGTTTAGTGGCTCCTCTTCTCTTCCTGAGCCCTAAAAAGGCATGTTTCCTAAGATTTTAATTATGCACCCTTATTTGTGCATTCTTCCCTGTTACGATCCACCGCTACTCCAGCCGCACTCATCAGATTCTGCAGTTGGCTCCCACATCTATTCTCATCCTAAGCATTCAGTCTTTCCCTCAGTTCCAAATCTTCACTGCTATCTTCTCCCTGAGTACTTTATACATCCATCCACCACCTCCAAGCTAACCCTCTGCCTACCTAAACCACTTCTGATCATGGCACTGCCACCTTCAAGTCATCCTGTTTTGTAGCCTTGAATAATTTTTGATTCCCCCTCACTCCTTCACCAGCATAGTGATGTGGAACACACCTGAGGTCAGGAGTCAGGTAGACCTGGGTTCAATCCTCGTAAGCACTACTTACTAGCCACGTAAACTTGGGTATGTTAATTAACCCCGGAGTCTCAGTTCCAAACATTATAAAGTAGAGGCAATATTTCCCAGCTTGGGACTTGAATAAACAAGAGTATATAAAACACTTGAGGGCTTCCCTGGTGGCGCAGTGGTTGAGAGTCCGCCTGCCGATTCAGGGGACACGGGTTCGTGCCCTGTTCCGGGAGGATCCCACATGCCGCGGAGCGGCTGGGCCCGTGAGCCATGGCTGCTGGGCCTGCGCGTCCGGAGCCTGTGCTCCGCAACGGGAGAGGCCGCAACAGTGAGAGGCCTGTGTACCGCAAAAAAAGAAAAAAAATACAAAACACTTGATACCCTTTAAACTCATCCATGAAGTCAACTGTACAATACAAATGATTGTTTTTGTTTTTTTTTTTATGCGGTGCACGAGCCTCTCCCGTTGCGGAGCACAGGCTCTGGACGCGCAGGCCCAGCAGCCATGGCTCACGGGCCCAGCCACTCCGCGGCATCTGGGATCCTCCCGGACCAGGGCACGAACCCGTGTCCCCTGCATCGGCAGGCGGACTCTCAACCACTGCGCCACCAGGGAAGCCCTAAATGACGCTTCTTCATCCTTCAAATCTACATTAAACTATTGTTTTAAATTTTTCTCAACGGAGATATTTTACTTCTCTCAGCCTCAAAGAACTGTGTACTTTTATGGTAGCACTAACCCTCCTTTGAAATTGTTGGTACTTACTCACAAACTCGACTTTCGGATTTTCCAGATTTGCTCTGCCGAATATGGTAGCTATTCAAACTTCAGTGTGTGGAACCAGAGAGGGCGCGCCTCGGGTAGCTGGGTGGCAACTTCATCCCTGAGCTCGGCAGTGCCGCTCCTGGCCATGCGCGCGCGGAGGCTTCTGGGAGCCTGCCTGACGCCGCCGGACACTCTGCGCAGCCGCAGAGGCTGTAGCTGAGCGGAACCCAGAGCGATTAGGGCGTTCCTGGCTGGAGGCCGCGAGTGGGGACTGGAGTCATCAGGGGCGCCGGAGGCCTGGCTCCTACATTTGCCAGCCGAATGCCCTTAAGCGGTCAGTTTTTTTGTTTGTTTGTTTGTTTTTGCGGTAGGCGGGCCTCTCACAGCTGTGGCCTCTCCCACCGCGGAGCACAGGCTCCGGTCGCGCAGGCCCAGCGGCCATGGCCCACGGGCCCAGCCGCTCCGCGGCCCGGGGGGATCCTCTCGGACCGGGGCACGAGCCCGCGCCCCCTGCATCGGCAGGCGGACTCCCAACCACTGCGGCACCAGGGAAGCCCAAGCAGTCAGTTTTTAACTTGCTTCTGTTTCCTCTTCTGTAAAATGGGCATAATGTTAGTACCTACCTTCATAGGACTACTGTGAGGGTTTCGTAAGATAACACGAGTCAAGGGCTTAGGGCGGTGAAAGTGGACCTGCAAATGTTACCCCGTATTCCTTTGGTCATCGTGCAGTGTGTGCTGGGGGAAGGCACTGAGCCCGGACTCTCCTCCTCCTCAGGAGTGGCCCTGGGAGTCAGTCCCCTACCGCGTCCGAGGCCCCAGTCAGCGTGAGCTGCAGCCTTCACCAGGAGGGCCTGGGACCCTCGGCCTGGGCTTCGCCAACCCTCAGGAAGCTCAGCGGTGGGCAGCCCAGGTCCGAGGTGCCATGGAAGGACAGAATGAGAATGGTCAGTGTCCTGGTGCGAAGATTCATTTGGTTGGACAGGGACTGTGTTAGTGTAGGGAGAGAAGAGGAGTAGCCCTAAGCCCCCAGGCCTGGATGGGGTAAGTAGTGCGGAAAGCTGGGCCCACTACTTCCCAGAACCACTACTGGGGTTCTGGGAAGACTCCCAGGAGGGAGAAAGTAGAGGAAAGGAATAGAGGCCGAAGAGCTGGAGCCTGGAGTACCACGCCAAGTGTGGAGGTGTAGAGCACGCAGACCCTCAGGATCCGGATGAGTAGACGGACTACATCAAAAGCAATGGGAAGGGCTTCCCTGGTGGCGCAGTGGTTGAGAGTCCGCCTGCCGATGCAGGGAACACCGGTTTGTGTCCCGGTCCGGGAAGATCCCACATGCCGCGGAGCGGCTGGGCCCGTGAGCCATGGCCACTGAGCCTGCGCGTCCGGAGCCTGTGTTCCGCAACGCGAGAGACCACAGCAGTGAGAGGCCTGCGTACCGCCAAAAAAAAAAAAAAAAAAAAAGCAATGGGAAGGTATTAAGTGAGATAATGACAGCTCAGTTTTGAGCTTCTTAAGACTGGTTGAGACCTGCATTCGTGTGGGTGGTGCAGGTAGGGCAGGAGAGAAGGATGTTTCCAGAGATGCTTAGGAGATGGAGTTGCCTGGATTTCATGGAGGTTTAAATGGAAGAGTTAGTTACTGGTTGAGATAGAAAGCTGGAAGGGCCAGATACTGTGGAGCTCTGAGATAGAGGTCCTGTTTGAGAGACCATGGCGGGAGGGGGTCAAGTTCTTAAAAATGTGGGAGGGAAGGGAGGTAGGTGGCTCTGGGCTGGGGCTCTGGAGAGACGTTTTTTTAATTCATTGGTTAGTTCGCTCACCAGATGTGTATTCAGCACCTGTACTAAGCACTCCTTTTGGGCCTTAGAGATTCATCATGAATGAAACTTCAAATCTCTTAAAAACAAAAATTAAAATGTGTGGCTATTCAAGTTTAAATGTAAATTAAGTGTAATCAGAAACTAACATTTTCAGTTACTTCAGCCATATTTCAGGTGCTTTACAACTCCATGTGGCTGATGGCTACCATTAATGCTTTCTATAATAAAATGGTATATTATAGAACATTTCCATCATCTAAATTTTAAACTCCTTCTTTGATAGCAGAAGTTATATCTCTGTAGTTTTTTCGTTTCTGTATTCTCTGTGGTTCTTTGTACTTAGCACTTAAAAATACGTATTGTAAAATACTTGCAAATTTATAAAATTTGTAAAAATGAGTACATGCATGATATCCAATGCATGCTTCCAAAAATCTCTGTGATTATGTATTGTTGATTACCATTTGCTTTGCGTTTACCTTCTGCTAAGGAGGATCATGGCGTGGCCTCCTCAGTTTCTTGCCCACACCATGCCCTCACAGGCACATCCAGCCTAACCAGGCTGTTTCTAGGACTTTTGAAAGAGACGGGAGGAAAGAAAATAAATACAACATAGGTATTCAAGAGTAAGTGGAGGATTTTTAGAGGGCAGCAGTTTAGAGGTTGCTGAAGTGTGTGAGGGTTGTAAATTAAAAAAGAAAAATGGGAATTTTAACAAGTATTGCTAGGGCCTATGTGTCAACTTTCCTCTGTGAAAGAAATAGGAAGCAAAGACTTGAGATATTAGAATTATCCACTATTGCGTGGACTTTGCGTTTTTAGCTACATTATTAATATTCTACGTCTGAAACCATATGGATCATCGTTCTGTAAGCATTATAATTATATAACATCACATTAGAACATTGCATAGATTTTCTATTATATGACTTCTATTTCACATCACATTGTATATTTATGCTTACAATGGCCTTTTCATTTTTATAAAAGAAATCTAGAATTATATGGGGGTAAAAATGCATGACTTTGGATTTTCACACCATGATTAACCATAGGTAAATCTAAGTACCAACCTAAAGTTTTATAAACGTCCATACATGATGCCGGTTAACATCAGCATGCAGAATTTCCAGAAAAGGAATGGACTCTTCTCACAGCAGGCTGACACAGGTGCATTCTCTAAGAGGGGCATGAGGAATAGAGCCCCTTGACTCCTTCTGACATTAATGGGCATCCCACAGCCAGATCTCTGTGCCCTGCCTTGAGAACTTACCCAACTGTAAAATTACATTCTACATAGTTTCATGTGGGAAGATGACGCATATCACTCCTGGAAACTATCACGTGTTCCCTATAAATTATGTTGCTAAACAGCTTTTACTATGGGTAGTCAGTTTGGGCCTAAAGATATTTTACCTTCGCTTCAACCTCCTAAGAACAGAAAGGAAATGTGTTTTCACTGATGCAAAATCTATAATATTAAGGTCAAGCAAACACTGAATTACTGTTGCATTAAGAATTTTTTTGGTAGTAAGAGAATTGGCATATAATTTGACCTGATGCAAAATCAATCATAGGAAGCATTTTGACAACTTCTAACCAAACAGATTATTGGGCTCAGTACATTAAATGCTCTACATGGCAACCCAAATGCTTTACATGATCAGTTCCTCTTTATCTGGCATTTTCATTTGGGAGTTTTATTTGTTTGTTTTTATTGAAGTATAGTTGATTTTTACAATGTTGTGTTAGTTTCTGGTGTACAGAAAAGTGATTCAATTTTATATATGTGTGTGTGTTCTTTTTCAGATTCTTTTCCATTACAGTTTATTACAAGGTATTGAATATAGTTCCCTGTGCTATGCAGTAGGACCTTGTTGTTTATCTACTTTATATATAATAGTTTGTATCTAGTAATCCCAAACTCCTAATTTACCCCTACCCACCCCCCCCCACCCGGCCTTTCGCCTTTGGTAACCATAGATTTGTTTTTTACATCTGTGAGTCTGTTTCTGTTTTGTAAATAAATTCATTTGTATTATTTTTTAGATTCCACATATAAGTGGTATCATATGATACTTGTCTTTGTCTGACTTACTTCACTTAGTAGGATAATCTCTGTGTCCATCCATGTTGCCGCAAATGGCATTATTTCATTCTTTTTTATGGTTGAGTAATATTCCATTGTGTGTATATATCATATCTTCTTTATCCATTCATCTGTCTTGGACATTTAGGTTGCTTCCGTGTCTTGGCTATTGTAAATAGTGCTGCAGTGAACATTAGGGTATATGTATCTTTTCAAAATATGGCTTTCTCTGGATATATGCCCAGAAGTGGGATTGCAAGATCATATGATAGCTCTATCTTTAGTTTTTTAAGAAACCTCCGTACTATTCTCCAGAGTGGCTGTACCAGTTTACATTCCCACCAACAACGTAGGAGGGTTCCCTTTTCTCCACACCCCCTCCAGCGTTTATTATTTGTAGACTTTTTAGTGGTGGTCATTCTGACCGGTGTGAGGTGATACCTCACCGTAGTTCTGATTTGCATTTCTCTAATAATTAGCAATGTTGACCATCTTTTCATGTGCCTATTGGACGTCTATATGTCTTCTTTGGAGAAATGTCTGTTTAGGTCTTCGACGATTTTATTATTATTATTTTACTTTTTTTTTTTACATCTTTATTGGAGTATAATTGCTTTACAATGGTGTGTTAGTTTCTGATTTATAACAAAGTGAATCAGTTATACATAGACATATGTCCCCATGTCTCTTCCCTCTTGCATCTCCCTCCGTCCCTCCCACCCTCCCTATCCCACCCTTCTAGGTGGTCACAAAGCACCAAGCTGATCTCCATCTGCTATGCGGCTGCTTCTCACTAGCTATCTATTTTACGTTTGGTAGTGTATATATGTCCATGCCACTCCTCACTTTGCCCCAGGTTACCCTTCCCCCTCCTCGTATCCTCAAGTCCACTCTCTAGTAGGTCTGCATCTTTATTTCCATTTTGCCCCTAGGTTCTTCTGACATTTTTTTTTTTTTTTTAGATTCCAAATATTATATATGTTAGCATACAGTATTTGTTTTTCTCTTTGTGACTTACTTCACTCTGTATGACAGTCTCTAGGTCCATCCACCTCACTACAAATAACTCAATTTCGTTTCTTTATATGGCTGAGGAATATTCCATTGTATATATGTGCCACATCTTCTTTATCCATTCATCTGTTGATGGACACTTAGGTTGCTTCTATGTCCTGGCTATTGTAAATAGAGCTGCAATGAACATTTTGGTACATGACTCTTTTTGAATTATGATTTTCTCAGGGTATATGGCCAGTAGTGGGATTGCTGAGTCATATGGTAGTTCTATTTTTAGTTTTTTAAGGAACCTCCATACTGTTCTCCATAGTGGCTGTATCAATTTACATTCTCACCAACAATGCAAGAGGGTACCCTTTCCTCCACACCCTCTCCAGCATTTATTGTTTGTAGATTTTTGATGATGGCCATTCTGACCAGTGTGAGATGATATCTCATTGTAGTTTTGATTTGCATTTCTCTAATGATTAATGATGTTGAGCATTCTTTTATGTGTTTGTTGGCAATCTGTATATCTTCTTTGGAGAAATGTCTATTTAGATCTTCCACACGTTTTTGGATTGGGTTGTTTGTTTTTTCGATATTGAGCTGTATGAGCTGCTTGTATATTTTGGAGATTAATCCTTTGTTAGTTGCTTCATTTGCAAATATTTTCTCCCATTCTGAGGGTTGTCTTTTGGTCTTGTTTATGGTTTCCTTTGCTGTGCAAAAGCTTTGAAGTTTCATTAGGTCACATTTGTTTATTTTTGTTTTTATTTCCATTTCTCTAGGAGATGGGTCAAAAAAGATCGTGCTGTGATTTATGTCATAGAGTGTTCTGCCTATGTTTTCCTCTAAGAGTTTGATAGTGTTTTTTTTATTGTGAATGGATGTTGAATTTATCAAATGCTTTTTCTGCATCTATTGAGATGATCATGTGGTTTTTGTCTTTTCTTTTGTTGATGTGGTGTATCACATCGATTGATTTGCATACATTGAACCATCCTTGTGACCTTGAAATGAATCCAACTTGGTCCTGGTATATAATCTTTTTAATATATTGTTGGATTCAGTTTCCTAATATTTTGTTGAGAAATTTTACATCTATATTCATCAAAGATACTGACCTGTAATTTTCTTTTTTGGTAGTGTCTTTGTCTGGTTTGTTTTGGTATCAGGGTAAAGGTGGCTTCATAGAATGTCTTTGGGAGTGTTCTTTCCTCTTCAGTCTTTTGGAAGAGTTTGAGAAGGATTGGTATAGGTTCTTTGTATGTTTGGTAGAATTCCCCAGTGAAGCCATTCAGTCCTGGATTTTCGTTTGTAGGGAGTTTGGGATTTTTTGGTCTTTTTAAATTACAGATTCTATTTCACTTCTAGTGATCTGTCTGTTCAAGTTATCTATTTCTTATTGATTCAGTTTTGGTGGGCTGTATGTTTCTAGAAACTTGTCCATTTCTTCTAGGTTGACTTACTTTTCTAATGTTCACTTTTGCAGATACCAAAAAAAAGTATTTTGTATTAACTACTCAACAGATTTCCTATAAGAATTTAACAAGATAATATATAAGAAAATACTTAACAAGATTTGATATATGAGAAGTGTAATAAGGATTCATTAAATTTTTAATTAGCATATTTTTAATGTATATGGAGAAAATCTATCAGTCAGACCCATCGTCTCATTTCTTTCCTAATTCAAACCACCTTTCTTCAACTTCACTTCAGTACTCAATAAATGTTTGTAAGCTTTCTGTTATTTTGTTGAGTCTTTCCTTTGTTCCTTTGGTTGTATATTCATTATTATTTTGACACACATAAGATGACATTTCGGAGGAAAACATTAAACATAAAAGTAACATCTGATCAGCTTTTGGAAAAACTGTAAAATTCACTTAACTTTTGTGATATTGCCAAGTCCACAATAAATGGAGTTAAAGTGAGAACTGGAGAAAGGCCATAAAGCTGTCCTCTCTGGAAAATGGTGCAGACATCACTCTTTAGAGCAAGACCTGCAAGAGACTGAGTAGTTTGAATTTATCTTCAGTGAACCAAATTTCTTTCAGTTTCATTGGAAAAAATGGTTGTTTCCTACTATCTAATTTATTTTTTGTCATTTCCTTCAACCTAAATGTAAATGACAAACTCTGATTCCGTTTCATACAGCTTCTAAAATTCTGAAATAGGATGGGGAGGTCAAGATATAAAGGTGGGTAATTACCCACAAATGATACTTATTAAGGAAAAATCACCAGATGCTTTAGTAGGGCTCATAAAGCATCAGTCTTTACAACATAAAAGTTGCTCAATAAAGATGTGTTGAATAATGAGGCAGAACCAAGTGGTACATTCCCATCTTTCTTCTCACAGCACCCAAAGTATGAAGAAGTGTTCCACAGAGAGTGGCATGGACATATATACACTACCAAATGTAAAATAGCTAGTGGGAAGCAGCCGCACAGCACAGGGAGATCGGCTCAGTGCTTTGTGTCCACCTAGAGGGGTGGGATAGGGAGGGTGGGAGGGAGACACAAGGGGGAGGGGATATGGGGATGTATGTATATGTATAGCTGATTCACTTTGTTATACAGCAGAAACTAACAGACCATCGTAAAGCAATTATATTCCAATAAAGATGTTAAAAAAAAACAAAAACAAAAGGATTGGGTTTGGAGAGCTTCCACATTGGTGAACACATGATCTGAGAGAGTGGCGTGCTTGCAAAAGGCATGGAAGCCTTATCTTCCTTCCCATGTACCTTGCCCTGTGTATCTCTTCCATCTGGCTGTTCTGGGTTATACCTTTCTATAATAAACTAATAATCTAGTAAGTAAAAAAAAAAACAAAAGAAGTGCTCCATAAATTTGTGATGAATGGAATGTAATATTTGTTGAGCAAACTATATTCGTTGGGTTATTTTTCTTGAGTCCTTAGGTTGGTCCCTTAGGCCAATACCACTGAATAAGGATGAAGATTTTTAGTCCAAGATTTTCCCAAGGACATGGGAAATCCATATTAATTCATGTACATCAGTTTGCGTTCTTAAAACTGAAACCCAATTTTGAGACCCTTTGTTTCCTTGACAAACTTTCTATCCTTGACAAACCATGTAATAGAGCCTTTTAACTCACTACTTTCACTCAGAACGTACACATAATTAGATGAGCCACAGAGTTTGGCCAAATTAACTCAGTTTGAGGAATATCCTAAGTCAAAGTCTTTGACTCTTGATGTTCAGCTTGAATTAAAACTATCAACAATTTGATTTCTTGTCCTCAGCACAGATTTAGCCCCAATGATGGACCATAAATTACTCTCTGCTTAAAGGAAGTTGGGTTTCTTTTTTCTCCCCAATATGCAATAGTCATTCATATCTTTGGTCATTCCTTTTCCAGGGCCTGATATAATCTCCTTTCTCCAATCTTCCATTGCAGAACTTCAAGGTTCATTCCCAATATAAACTCCCATGGCATCTTCCTTAACAATGTATTTCTTTTGTGACTGATTCTTGCCACTTCCTTCCCCTAGTCCATAACACTTCAGAATATTCCGACTGGTTTAAATGCTATTGTACAACGCTTAACAACTATAGATTAAAAGTTCTCTGAGGGCAAAGAACACATCAGACAATTCCTTTATTTTTGCATTTCTACTGTAACACCTGTCAGAGCATCCACACTTTGAGAGTTCAATGGATACCTGTGAGTTTGAATAGAATAAAACAGAATTAAGTGGCAAGATTATTAAAGGACAGACAGAGAGGAAGTTTGTAGGTAGAGAGTTATACTAAAATTATGCATAATAACTAAAAAGGCTAAATTTAAGAAAAATTATGCCCAATGGCTAAGATCTTAATACCACGTATTTGACCTTTTTGTGTGTGTGTAATTTTTGTCCCTCTGGGATGTAAGCTTCACCAGGGCAAGAATTGTAGATTTTTTTCACTGTTTCATCCCCAATATGAAGAATAGTGCCTGGCACACAGTAGGTGGTCAGTATACATTTATTGGATGACAAATGAATAAATGAATTTAGGAAAGTAATTTAAAGATAAAAAATAATGCTTCATCTTGTCTTGTTTGATGTTATACGCATTCTCTTTGTCATCAGAATAAAGTTATTCAAAGCTCATCTCACCCAAACCTCTAGCCTTTCTTCCTCACAAGAACTCTCTGATGCAAAAGGCTAGAAGAAAAACCTAGCAAACAAGAAAGAACATGAGTTTTCTGTGAGAAAATTTTAGGAGAAGAAATGAGAGAGAGTAGTCACATGACTAGTTTTCATGTTTTTTAACACTTTCAAATGTCCTTTTTATTAATTTCATATTTTTTACACAGCTCATCAAAATAGTTTAGTGAGACAGAGTGATGAATGCTGCATGTTCCCTGCAATGCATTTTACAGTCATTACTGAAAACTAGTACCACTCTAATGAGAAGTAGGTGGAGGAAATCATAATTCTCATAGTAGCAAATAAAACTATATGCAAGATTGAAGAAAAACTATGGTAGTTTATCTCTTTCGGTAGCAAAGCTGGTGAAGTATCTGTTTAATGCTCAGAAGCTATAAAACAATGTTCAGATTCATAGCTTCCCACACCCACCATTATCTACTTCTTTTGGAGAAGATGGCAGATGATACTCAGACACCCAGTCACCACCCAAGTTACTTTTCTTTGACTCTCCAGCTCCCATTAACTAACAAAATCTAATATTAAAAAGTGAAACATCGAGGCCATTTACAAATTTTTTACTAAAGCAGCAAGCCCCTGTAAGCTCTACTCCTTGCAGAGTGGGGTGGGACAGAAAAGTGAGCTCAAACTGATGTTCATATTTTTTTCTTTGGACCTGAGGCCTCAGGTAAATTAAAAGCTGGAACTTTATTTTGGAGGTCAGGTGGTGGAGAGAGGGTCAGCCATGAGGAACTCAGGGGCAGGGGCTTGGCCTAGAAGGACAGTGGAAAACTTGTGAGACTTTGGATGGGGGGGCAATGTCGGTTGGACCATAAACCAGGTTGAGGTCACATGGAGGGCCTCAGGGTAAGAGGACAGGGTTAAATCCTTTGATCCCGGGGTGTGCCAGCCCCACGTGCTCATAGAGGTGGTGAGGGGGAGGGCTGGGGGTGTAAAAGGTGCAGCACTTCTCCATTCACAGTGCCTCACCCACAGCCTTTCCCACACACTGATCTTATCATTTCTAGTCTTTTTTTTTTTTTTTCCTTTTGTGGCACGCGGGCCTCTCACTGTTGTGTGGCCTCTCCCGTTGCGGAGCACAAGCTCCAGACGCGCAGGCCCAGCGGCCATGGCTCATGGGCCCAGCCGCTCCGCGGCATGAGGGATCCTCCCGGACCGGGGCACGAACCCGTGTCCCCTGCATTGGCAGGCGGACTCCCAACCACTGCGCCACCAGGGAAGCCCCATTTCTAGTCATTTTAAAATTTCAACTCACTGTCAATTGTGTGCTTATGTCTTTGTCCATATTTCTTTCACATTATTTTAATGGAATGCATTGAATCATAAGCACATGTATGTTATTTGAAAGAATTTGGAGAAGAATTATTTGTGATTATTTTGAAGCTAAAAATGAGAAGAAAGCGAAGATGTTAATATGTTTTACAGGTATAAAATGATTTCTGTTATGTGGAGTTTTATTTTTATTTTGAGGTTTTCATTATCTTGCTTATAACATGGCCTGAATATTTGATGAGTCATCAAAACTCTTTTTCCCTAAAAATAGATTATGGTTTTTGTGGGTATGCTTTACACTTACTTGTGTTTATGATGATACATAGTTTTATTTTCTTAAAGAAAAAGATTCTTTAAAAAGGTAATAAAATTTAGCTCAATATTTTGATCACCTCCCATGCAACAAGCTTATGCATTTCCAATTATATTTTGAATTTAAGTTTTTCCTTCTTTTATTAGATACTTTGTAACTTCCCAGGTGCCATGTACTACATTTAACACTGGAAGAGTCAGCTTCACCCCAGGTTTCCCTGCCCCCAAATGGCAAAGAAGCAGCCAAGTGTAGCTAAGCTGAAAGAGGTACATGTGAACAATGACTATCTCATCAGTTACCTGTGGGACCGATGACTGAAAAATGTGTAGCCCCCAACATCAATACAAGGGTAATGCCTAAGACCCCAGAATTGAATAATAACTTGGGAGGTATCCTTTTTGGACTGGCAACTCAGTAGAGCAGAGGCTGAAAGGCAGACATTATGTTATAACAGAAGATTAAGAAGCCAGTTTTTTGCTAGCTATTATTTTTGCACACCTGCGTTGTGAATCGTTTCATACCCTGATCAGTTATGTTAAGCTTTTTCCTATGACATGGTTTTCTTCGCTGAATGTAGGCCACTTTGCCAAAGTTTAAACTTTGGCAACCAGAACTGATTATCATCACCAGGATGTGATTTTATGAGTAGAGGTACGCTATAACTCTCTTTGTTCTGGTCATTATGTTTCCTTTAATGCTGCCAGAGTTAGTTTTTCTTTGACAGCTGCATCACAGTGATGACCCAAGCTACAGACAACTAAAACCTCAAAACTTTTTTCATTCATATCAACATTAAAGAATGGCTTCTCAGCTAGATTTGTATCAACATTTTGAGCTAAATGTTAGTTTCTAGTTAACTCATTTATTTTTCTGACTCTTTTTTTCTTTTGACCTCAAGTGCAAAAGTTGTGACCTTCATACTCTTCACTTCTTGGCATGTTATCATTATTAAAACCTATAATGATACTCTTTTTTTTTTTTTTTTTTTTTTTTTTTGCGGTACGCGGGCCTCTCACTGTTGTGGCCTCTCCCGTCGTGGAGCACAGGCTCCGGACGCGCAGGCCCAGCGGCCATGGCTCACGGGCCCAGCCGCTCCGCGGCATGTGGGATCTTCCCGGACCGGGGCACAAACCCGTGTCCCCTGCATCAGCAGACGGACTCTCAACCACTGCGCTACCAGGGAAGCCCTACTCTTGTTTTAGTTTATTTTATTAATATTCCTTTATCCCTGGATTCTCACTCCCATGTCATCCTATAGACACCCATTTAAATGTGTGTGATATAAATTCATATGTAGGTATATGTCCTTGATATTTAACCTGGCTTTGGCCCTTCAAACTTTACCTGCAGGCCCACGATCTTGCCTATGGCCACCATCCCAGCTGGGGCTCTGATCTTGCCTCAGGCCTCCTGGCTTCAAGCCTGAACTCTGCCCTCTTCTTTCCCTGCAGATCTTTTGGCATTCCTGGGCTGACTCTGGAAGGAATCCAGGCTTTCCCTGTTCTCCTGATACTTTACCAAGGCCATGTTCTTTCTTTCCAGTTGCTGGAGTCTTTTTTAGAATTCCGTGAAACAGTTTTATTTTCTTCCCTTCCTACTTCGTTTCTGGGAACTAAAAAATCATTCATGAACTTATTTACTCAATCAAGCAAATATTTAGTAAGCAAATTCAATGGCCCCAGCATTGTTAGTCACATGTGCAGAATATACCTTAACAGACATACAGATTTTTTCCAAATTAGCTTTTGATAAACTAAAAATTGAGTTTATGTTTCTTTAAAAAAAATTTTAATTGCACAATTCAAAATAAAAAGTAAAAGTATTTTGACAACTACTTCCAGTCTACTCCCCAGTAAAAGAAATTAGTGATATTAAGAAATGTATATACAACTTAGCTTTCTTTGAAACACATGAACAGAATTTGTTCTGTGAAACTATTTACAAAAGAAAGTTCAGGAGCCATGGAGAGACATATCTCACATGGGCACAAAGAATGTAAATACAGTGTTATTTCATTTTTAATTAAAACTACCTCCTTTCTTCCCATCTCACTCCAAACCCAATCAGTAGAACCAAAACTTCATTTCTCATTAGACAGTGATGAGATCAGGAGAAGGTTGAATAGAAGGGGTTTATTATGGTCAGTTCTTTCAACCAGATAGATAAAAGAGGGTTGGTCCAAGTTTTCTTCATGGATGCTTACACATTTTACTTTTCCTTCAGAGTATTATTAGACTGAAGAAAAACCAACTAATGTAAGCCACAAAGACTTGTATGGATTGTGTGGAGTTTATATATGTTCCCCACCCATGGAACATCGTATGTCAGAACTTATGTACTAGAATCTTTTAGAACAACATTGTCTTGCTCAAGAGTCTTATTTAATAGGAACAAGTTCACTTTTCCATCCATGGCTGCCTTGGATTAAATTTGTCTTTGCCCTTTCACACTAACATGCTTGGAATATGGAGATTACTTTTTTTCTTATTTTCCTATGACTCTTCAATGAAACTCAATGTAATGTTCCCTGTGGGTAGTATCTGTTGAAATGTACATTTATTTATTCATTTAACAAATATCTATTGACTACTAACCACGTGTCAGGCACTGTCCCAGATGCTGGCAAGAGCTCAGTGGGAAAAAAAGAGACGCAATTTTCTGTTCTCATGGAGCTGACAATTTACTGGGAGGAGACAGGGAAGTAAATAAATAAATATACAGTATGTTGGGTGTATAGAGTACAATGGAGAGGAGAAAAGCATATAGGAGGCAGGGCAACTGAGGGGTGAGGACATGCAGTTGCAAGTAAAGTGGTCACGTTTGAGCTGAAAGAGAGAAGGAATGAGCCATACAGGTATCTGGGGGAAATGGTGCTTCATGCAAAGGAAACAGCTGATGCAGAGACCATAGGGTGGGAACATGTCTGGCTTGTTCAAGAAAGAGCGGGAGGCCAGAGTGGTCAGGGAGCAGGGGTCAGGAGCAGGTAAGGCAGGGATTTGTAGATCCTTTGAGGCGAGGTCCTTGGACCCACCTCTGAGAGAAATGGGATGCCTCTTGGGACATTTGAGCAAGAGTGACGTCATCTAACAAGTTTTAAAAGGCTCAACCCGGGGCTTCCCTGGTGGCGCAGTGGTTGAGAGTCCGCCTGCCAATGCAGGGGACACGGGTTCGTGCCCTGGTCCGGGAAGATCCCACATGCCGCGGAGCGGCTGGGCCCGTGAGCCATGGCCGCTGAGCCTGCGCATCCAGAGCCTGTGCTCCGCAACGGGAGAGGCCACAACAGTGAGAGGCCCGCGTACTGCAAAAAAAAAAAAAAAAAAAGGCTCAACCTGGGTGTAGTGTTGAACATAGACTTGGAGGTTGGGGTTATTTCTAAGGTCCTTTCCAACACTATGATTCTAAAATCCATACTTTTAAGTGATATCATAAGCATCTAGCCAGTTCAGCATGAAATATACATAGGACAATGATATTTTCAGTATCTTAAGATATCAAAATCACAACATTCTAAATACAAATTTAAGTATAAAGTAAGTATAGGAAGGTCTGAGATTGCCTAACTTGGACAGTGAGAGAGAGGAGATTAAATGGTAAGAATTTAATCAGAATAAGTAATTGTATACTCAAACCATAAAGGTTCATGAGTCAGAAAGCAACGGACCCTTTGGAAATAAATGCAGTGTGTTATATAGAAAGACACACATGGGAAAAAGAAACAGGCAAACTTGACTCTGAAAATGCTAGTTGGAATGCCTTGGGTAAGCTTCTTAACCTGTCTGTGCCTGTGATTTCCAAAACTGAGGAAATAATATCATCATGATAGCATGTGAAGATTAAGTGAGACATTGTGTGGAAAAGACCCAGCATGGAGTAAATGGTCAGTAAATGTTAGTTCCCTTCTTCCTCCTTCTTTTGACTTGCCAGCCATATCAAATTTCAACCAGTGGTGAACAAAAGGGCTAAAGAGAGTTTTTGTTAAGTATACTTACTGCAAACCAAATATTTTGATACATCATTGAATAAAATTAAACACATACACCAAAAGAAAAAAGATAAATATGCATCTGCCCCTGATGAAGAGTAAGGTGTATGAATGCTAATGATAAGTGGTATTCTCATGTAAATACCACCCTCTTACACCATAACGGATGACAGTGTTCAAAATATGAAGGATTTATCAAAATTAAAATAAAAGGATTTACTTAAATTGTTGAGGCCTGGAAGTTCAGTCAATTCCAAAGAATGAGAAAAAATCCTAGGATACAAGAATTTCAACTGTAAAAGGAGTATGTCATAGGATTTCAAAGATTATCCCATTTGAAACTTTCTAAGTAAATTTTAAAGCAAGTCAGTCTTAAAAAAAATATATCTGGGGCTTCCCTGGTGGCGTAGTGGTTGAGTCCGCCTGCTGATGCAGGGAACACGGGTTCGTGCCCTGGTCCGGGAAGATCCCACATACCGCGGAGCACCTGGGCCCGTGAGCCATGGCTGCTGAGCCTGCGCGTCCGAAGGCTGTGCTCCACAACGGGAGAGGCCACAACAGTGAGAGGCCCGCGAAAAAACATATCTGAGAGCAACAAAACGTACATATTAGGTCACTAGTATGGTCATTGATACAGGTGCTATATAGATCAATACAGAGATGCTTTACCTCTTCTTTTTTCCTGTTTGTTTTTAAACTTTTCTAATACAATAACTAGGGTTCCATATACTGAGAGGTGACATCTGAAGTAATCAGTCTGTTTTCAATGGAATTGACTTCTGTTTCAAGCCTTGTAACATCATTGTCAGATGTACCAATAAGTCATTATTTTCAGGAATGACACCTACAATATGGTGGCATATCCCATCCTCTTGGTTACAAAAAAGGACTAGTACAGATGGAAAGAATAAACAAATCCATAGAAGCCTTGTGGTCAACACTAAATTAGAGTGATTTGACAAAAAATAGTAGAAAGAGAAAAAGCATCTCATCTGTTTTTTAGGCTTCAGAAGATTTGTAACTTGATATATTTCTGATTTCTACTAAAAACTTAGAAATAAGGTAAAACACCATATAAATCTTAGATTCTCTGATGGAAAAGATATGAACAATGAACATGTTGTGGAATGAATAGCATAGCCCTTTGCAAATGAGAGAAAAATTGTCACATATCAGAAAACCTGATAGACTTAAACTATTGAATATGATGAGTGAATAAACATTAGTTTTCTTGTTGCTTAGTTCTTCTCTTAAGCAAGAACATTTTCTTCATAAGGACACACTAAATGCATCCTCCAGTTGACTCATTTTCAAACTAGATGGCAAATGTGTGGGAGAGCCCCCACACACAAAGTCTTTGATTAGACTACTGAGGGGAGATATTTGATTCATCCATAAAATGATAGAGGCTATATTTGTTCTATTGATGCATCTAAGATTCCATTTCCAGTTGCTTGATTTTATTTTTATTTATTTTTTAATTTTTTTTGGCCATGCTATGTGGCTTGTGGGATCTTAATTCCCCGACCAGGGATTGAACCCACACCCTCAGCAGTGAAAGCATGGAGTCCTAACCATTGGACTTCCAGGGAATTCCCTCCAGTTGCTTGATTTTAGATGGTGCTTTTGGAGCTCCTATCTTGAAAAATATATAAAAGCCTTGCGTTGAAATAACCCCTTTTTTTCTGACCTTAATCTTGAAACCAAGAAACTTTCTGAACTATTAAGTGGGTAGAGGAAAGGGGGTATTGGAGAGGACAGTGGGGGAAATATATCAAGGCCAGGGAAATGAAGAGGATGAGGAAAAGGGTGTATGGAATTTCAGGGTTGGGAACTTACTCATGACATCGAGACATGGTAATCCATATGTGGTCCTGCAAGAGATCTGCTGGTGGACATTATATAGGCCTGACTTTTTTTTGCTTGTACCTTTATATAATTTTTTGGCCCAGTGTGACCTGTTGAAGGTTTCCTAATAGATCTTGGTGTTATTGAACTTTCCGGTCTAATATGCTCTTTAACTTCCCGCTTCTCCTTTTCCCTTGAGCCAAATCACATTTGCTATATATAGTTCCTGAGAATTTGCAACAGGATATAAACTTAAGGACATTTTAAATTTACCATATGATAAACAAAATAACTCCCCAAGTTTTATCTTATTCCTGATAATGAATTTTTTCTGCATTATTGAAATGGTAACTGGTACAAGCATAGGAATGCCGTTTAAAGATGGAATAAATGTCTTTTCTCTGTACCATTGAATACCCAGTGCTCAAAGTAAATATTCAAACACCGGCCAATATTAGCCCCCAAAATCATTGATATAGATTATATGGAAACAAAATTCAATTTAAATTTAGCATTAACAGCACCTTATTCCAAATGCATTGATTTATAATAGTTCAGACTACAGTGACTAGTCTGGCATTTAGCAGTTATTCCAGGTGTGCCGATGACCAGAACAAGTGTAAAGTATGATAAATTTTCTCATTTATGTGAGGAATATTAGACCGCTCTGAATTTTTTACGTAAAATGAAATGTCTCATTTTGCCTGATTACGTGGTATATTCTTCTTATTTTGTTCTCAATGGAGTATCATATACAGATTATGTCTAAATGTGACCAAATGTTAGAACAAAATGTGAAAAAGTCTGGATTATTTTAGTTTTTACTTTTCTTATGAACTTGGATGCAGTAAACTATGCTAAAATAAAAATTTCTCAATAATTTTGTTCTAAATATTTGGCTATATCAGATAATTTAATGAAAATATTGAGTTGACTTTATTGGTAATCTAACTCACGATTGACACTGGACTGGAAAAATTGGAAAGTCCAGTTGATTCTTCTGTGGTTGATTTGGTCAAGAGAAAGACCTAGGAAGGAAGGAGCTATAACAATAAACAGGCGATCAAATCACTCCACTCTACATAGTGAACAAATAAACAAACACAATTCAAGAAGGAATTCTTATTTCAACCTTTACAAATCTCTTAACCTTTCTGAGACTCAGTTCTCTCACCTGTAAATGGGGATAATAATGACCATTTCATTTGATTGCTATGAAAATTAACTGAGCTAATATAAAGCATTTAGCATAGAGCCTAGTAGCTATAAACATTTAACAAATGTTACTTTCTGTTTATCCTCTTATGTACTAAAGAAACAAAGTCCATTTTTTTCAAAGCCTTGTATCATCATGTTAAATATCAACTTTTCCTTAATGGTTAAATCCCTGCTGATGTTTTATTCCATGATGTTTGTGTTTAATTGAACAGTGACTCAAGATGTCTATACACTACAATTAGAGATGTCACTGTAATCTAATGTAGGCCCTCTCCTTTTTAAGAACGGTTTGTGCTCTAAAAGACAATTTGTTAATCTGCTGTTAAGAATTCAAAGGACATATTCCCAAGGAAACAATGCGAATATAATTTATCATTTACCGGATGTATTATATAAACAGAACTGAAGAATTCAACAACTTTCAATAATATTCTATGGGAAAATACATTCAAAATTCCAAGTTGGGACTTTGGTAATACATGCTCACCACAGGCAGTGAGAAGGGAATTCCTCTTAGCTGCAGCTACTGTAGGATTCTCTGCAGGGGCTGGAATGGTAAGACTTTGGCCAAGAGTTTCCTTCTTGCCGTCTCCGCTGTCATCCTCTTTTTCAGTCACCATTAATATAGCTTTCCTACTTTTAGTCTGTTCCTACACACACACACACACACACACACACACACACACACACACACACTTACTTTTTTCCTTTAAGAACTATCGACTCTGCATTACTACTATTCCTCACCACTATTTCTTTCCCTTCTGGTCACTGCAGAACTTAATGCAAACTTGTGATCCTACATACACCCCTTGAGTCACTAAACACATAATCCTTTTTTTTTTTTTTTTTTTTTTTCGGTACGCGGGCCTCCCACCGTCGTGGCCTCTCCCGCTGCGGAGCACAGGCTCCGGACGCGCAGGCTCAGCGGCCATGGCTCATGGGCCCAGCCGCTCCGCGGCATGTGGGATCCTCCCGGACCGGGGCACGGACCCGTGTCCCCTGCATTGGCAGGCGGACCCTCAACCACTGCGCCACCAGGGAAGCCCCACTTTTTGGTTCCTGCCCCATGGAACTGATGATCATTATCCTAACCTATTCATTTATTTCTACAACCTGCCCTCACCTCATCACATTTCTCATTTTTCCATTTAGGCCTTGGAGAAAATTAAAGACATATGAAAGACTGAGGAAAAAATCACCTACACCTCATAGAACAAGCTAGAATCATAAGAGCTGAGATTTGATGAATGGAATAGGAGAGGGGAGAAGGAACAGTATAGCTATCTAATGGGGATAGGAGATCAGGACACTGGTAGAAAAGGTCTCAATGATAAGTTGAATAAATACATGGAGGAATAAACAATTGAGTGAGATTTCTTTGCATAAATGTGCTTTGAAAACTATAAATCGATATATAATTAGATGGTGCCTCCCCCTCTCCCTAGTCCACCTTGGCAAATGAGAAGGGTTTGGGGACTCCTGGAGTGTGTAGGTGATATTTTGACAGGCAAACAGGTAATCTGATGCTTACGGTATTCATATAGGTAGCGGGGTGTGGTAAAAAGAGCTTTTAATTGCAAGTCATCTGGGTTCAAGGTAATGTTCTGTCACTTCCTAGTGAGTGTAGGTGATTTGGGGTAATTCTTTCACCTTTCTAGGCCTCTGTTCTAGCATTTTTGAAGTAATGAAACTGAAACACTAAATGAAAAATACATAAGTACATTTTTTAATAAAAAAAAAAATGCCCTGCAATGTAGTTCATTAAAGAGTTTGAACATGAGTAATTTTTTTTCTTTTAATTGTCCCAGAATCATTGTCTATACAGTGAGGAACACCCACATGAATCCAAGCCATTTAGTCAGCCATCTGGATGACTCCAGACATAGAGGTGTGTGGCACCCTGCCACTAGAGCATCTGTATGGCTGATATTTTCCTTTCCTAAATGAATGTTTGGATATTCTGGTGACATGGACCAAGAAGGACCCTATTAGCTAGTATTGTTTAGTTGAGTGCCTATCCTGCATAAAGGAAATAATAAGAAAATAATTTTGTGCCTGCACTTCCATTCAAACCAAATCACTGAAGGCATTCACTTGAATGGAGTACATCCTTTATTGAAGAATAAGGAAGATGAACACACATTTTTTTAGCATGAAAACACTGGCGAGGGTCAAGTAGCACACTGCTAGCTGAGTTGTGGCCCAGCATGGCTTGTTATGGTTATTTGCTGAGAGAGTGTGTATCAAGTCACTTGGCTCATTTTTAAACTTTTTTTTCCCCTCCTTAACAAGTGCCAGACATGTGAGGCCATAATGAGTTTAATTAAAGTCAATGGCAGCTAATAATTCAAACCTTATAGATGTAATTTGGGAGCAAACAAAACTCCTCACTCAAAACATGCAATGTTCTACTTAAGTAGAAGTTTAAATCATGTTCATAGAATAAAATTGCCACGTGTATTATGGGTTGATATAATGCAAAGATCTGATTTCCAATGCTTGATCTACCTCTAGCTGACTGTGTTATTTAGAGCAAGTAAAATTTTTAATTAGAACGTTTTTAAAGCACCTAGCACCATGCTTCTGCATAATTGGTACTTAATAAATATTTATTAAGCATATCAGTATTTTAAAATGTACAGTGCTAACATAAGTAAACAATAAGGACAACAAGAAATGAAGACAAAAAACAGCTAGAGAGGAGAAAAGGCAAATAAAGGAGGGAAAGAGACTTACTTCATTAACTTAGAATCTTTGTGATTCTCCTATGAAGCTAGATTGTCACCCCCTCCTAGAAAGACTTAATGTGAGCTATAATGAGTTTAAATATTATAAAGAATTTATCACTTTTGCAGGATGTACTATTGTGTCATACATAATTAAAATAATAATTTGGAAATGATTTATTTCCAAAACAAATGGATCAAATCTGTAAAGGGATTCAAGACTCTGGATAGTTCTTTGGAGGCTGCCTCTCAAATGTGTGGCATTTAAAATCATTGAAGTCACTGTTTTAACAAAATAGACGTCTTACTACGAAATCAGTAGCTAAAGGTTTGTATTATTTATATTATCTTGTTAATAGAAAAATTTTATTGGATCCATTCTTATTCTCTCACTCAAGTCATTTGGATTTAACATTTTATTGAAATCTACCCTCCTGTTTGAGACAAGTTCTGGGACTTGAATCACAAATGAGGACAACAAATCACATCAGCCACACTGCTCACACCATCTTCACTTGGACTACAATGTTTTCCATTCTTGCCAGTTTCCAAGAACCAATATTCACAATCGCCTTCTTTTACAGGAAACCAAAACATGTCTTTGAAACAAGTATGATGGGAAGATGGAGCAGGCAGTCAATTTTTTTTTTTTTTTTTGCGGTACGGGGGCCTCTCACTGCCGTGGCCTCTCCCGTTGCGGAGCACAGGCTCCAGACGCGCAGGCTCAGCGGCCATGGCTCACGGGCCCAGCCGCTCCGCGGCATGTGGGATCTTCCCGGACCGGGGCACGAACCCGTGTCCCCTGGATCGGCAGGCGGACTCCCAACCACTGCGCCACCAGGGAAGCCCGGCAATCAATTTTTGAATTGAGAAATTTGTATGGTTAAATTATGATGAACCTAGCCTTTCTCTACCATAAAAATGATAGTCTCCTTGGAAAGGGAATTAAATGTTCACTTCCCTGAAGAGTACCAGAACTCAGTCTCATCCACTTGAAAGATATGTGATTAAAAGTCTGAATTTTGAAATATTTAAAATTTGGCTCCATGTTGCACAACTCCAGATACCGCTTTGATTACATATTGATGTTTTAAGGTAAATTTATTATGTGCTGTTTATATACATGAATATTTTGAACACATTCTTCATATTCCATCATAAAAATATTTTACATAATTTTTGAATAATAAATGATGAACTATGATCCTCTTCATGCATAGTAAATGTTAAATGCTGCATTGTTTGCAGACATTAAGCCATAAGTGTTATTTGAGATGTTGCAAAATCCTGACCCCTTTAAAAGCCAAACAGCACGATGGCAGGCCTTCCCTAGCAACTGTATTCATAATAGCAATCTCCGACAGGCAGTCAAACTAAATAAACCATCAAGAATTCCAAGCTAGAAATAAGTTGTTGAGGGCTCCCGTTATCATGTCGGGACTGGGGTCATGGAGGAAACCAGAATGTTATTTTCACTAGTGCTGGCCTGCCAGTTAGTGCTGGAATTAGATTTTAGTGAAGGTGAACTTCACCATTGCTGATACTGGCAGAAATGCACTCAAAATCCTTGTAAGGGCATCAGAAAGCTTTGTGGACTACAGAGAGGTGAATCTACCCCCTCTCCTGTTTCTCTGTTTCTTGTCTAGAGTGTCTCCTGTTGATCTAGAAAACCATTGCCATATACCAGGATTTATGATCCACAATTTGTCTGCCAGCACTGGGAATCAAACCAAAATTTCCTGAGCACAGTGTCAGCACACTCGAGAGGCATAAGCTTTGATGCACTCTGGTTAAGTGGGACAATCCTTAACAAAATATTATTTAAAGTGAGATGCTCTAAAGATGATGTTCTTTGCTTTTAGAGTGTAGCTGCTTTATTGTATTTTAAAAGCTTTATAGGAGGGGCTTCCCTGGCTTCCCTGGTGGCACAGTGGTTGAGAGTCTGCCTGCCGATCCAGGGGACACGGGTTCGTGCCCCGGTCCGGGAGGATCCCACATGCCGCGGAGCGGCTGGGCCCGTGAGCCATGGCCGCTGAGCCTGCGCGTCTGGAGCGTGTGCTCTGCAACGGGAGAGGCCACAACAGTGAGAGGCCCGCGTACCGCAAACAACAACAACAAAAAGCTTTATAAAACATTACTGTTTAATCACATTTTGGATCAAGAAATCATCTTAGCAGGTGAAAAAGGCATCCAGTGAAGCTTCTGACAGTCTTCCTAAGCACAAGACCCCTGCTTCTGAGAGGTGGCATAGGACATAAACTTCCACTGTGTACACACAGGTTGAAGGATAACCATACACTCAAACTCTTACTGTATTTTCTTTCCTTTCTAGCAATAAAACCTAACTCAGTTATCCTGATTTTATGTCAGTTGTTTTAACAATGAAAACTCAAAGGAAAAGATAAAAATCTACATTTATATAATGTCATTTGTTGCAACAGCAATGTGTGATACAGGTTGTTATTAAACTTTGTAACTGAGCTAATGGGTTTTTAGCTATGAATAGAATATGTGACTATAGGATGATATAGCTCATATACCCATTTTTTTCTTCTACCAATGGAAAGAATACAGGGATGGGATTTAAAGTCACTACCAAGTCCACAAGAGTTTTGCATTTCACTTCAACGCATCTGTGAAGCAGTGAGGCAGATATAAATAGCCTGTATTTTCCTTTCATTCTAGACCAACCCTCAAGACACTATTATTTTTGCAGAAATAAACCCTCGCAAGAGGTCCTATGAATTCAGATTAATGATGGTTTTTTTCTTGTAGCTATATTAGCTTTAGTAGTGCTTTCATACAAATAGCCTCAATGTATCATCAGGAATGCATTATTTATCACAGTCCCAGATATTGCAAATACAGTGGGCAAGATGGAGAATCCTTATTGACATATCGATATAGCAGAGAGAATTAGTACAATTAAGATGCATCTGGCATGGAATAAGAGGTTTTGAAAGAATGGCTGAAACTTTGATAAACAAGGCTTGGTGAGCAGAGGTGGACCTCTCCTGGCAGATGAAATGTCAGGGCAGAGGCAGGAGCCTTTGTTATACCTGCTGGGTTGGCAATAATAAGCAAACATAGACTTGAAGGCTTGACAAGTTATAATATTTTATATTCTT
The DNA here is from genome assembly GCF_949987515.2 of Delphinus delphis. Classification (NCBI taxonomy): domain Eukaryota; kingdom Metazoa; phylum Chordata; class Mammalia; order Artiodactyla; family Delphinidae; genus Delphinus; species Delphinus delphis. Next base: position 67,920,077 of record NC_082689.1, read on the forward strand.
ATTTTAAGACAATATTTCAGAATTATTTATTACTTTCTATTGAGCTTGGTGGAAATAACCTTTGTCCTGGATTTTGAGCACGAACAGGAATTTTCATATCAGTCTAACATCAACATTTGAAATACGCCCAAAACCAAATATTCTCAAGATTAGAAATAGAGCAGCCTATTACATCATTTCTTCAAAAAAATTATAGCCTGAGATGCAAAAGGTCTTTTCTAACTGATTTCTGAAGGTTATGGTTTTAAAAAAAAAAGAAAGAAAGAAAGAAAAGAAAAAAAAAGGAACCTAAAACAATAAGTGGTCTCTCTGGTAAATGCCATTGTCTCTCTCTCAGTCCACAATGGTCAGCAGAGCACAAAGAGGTTCTGCTGCTCATGTTAATGACCTGGGCAATGGGTTAGTAGAGTTGATTTTTTATTCTGTGCATAATGTTGAAGGCTGTGAGTGGGTTTCTTGTCTGAATCCTGCCACTGGTCCCTTTTCACCTTCAGGTAATGGCCACTGAGTATGTACACAAAGAATTCAGTCACAGAAGTCAGAGGCAGGTCAGCTGTGTTGTCTAATGTAGGGACCTGCCTAGTAAAACTGGACTAGAGAAGAAGGCAGAACTTCCCTCCTGCCAAGGGCAAAAGTCCTACCCTTCTAAAGATCCAAAGGAGGAGGAAAGGGAGATACCCTGTCGCTTACAGGCTAGTGGTCTAAGGGAGAGAAAGAAAATAATAGCCTGTTTCCAGATTTGAGGGTAAGAGTAAGCTCACACCCTAATAACCAAGACATGGCCAAACCAGGGAAGTTACTCTTGCCTCTGGGGTGAAGCAAATAATTGGGTGGAGAAAAGGGCCAAAGATTTTCCCTAGCATTTATTGGAGGGACAAAGTGGGACATCATTGATGGATGTTTCCTCCCCGTATGGAAATTCTAAACAAGATTATATAAACTCTTTGCATGTTCAAGAATTAGTTCTGCTTTTCTCACTTATACAATTTAATATAGAGTTCTATAAGAGGTCATGTCTCAGTGTTTTCCAGAGTGTGCTCCATGGAACATTAGCTCTTCATGATGTAATTATAAAGGAGAAGGGAAGTTCAGTAACAAACTAAGTGTGGTTAGCTTTGAATTAAACATTGAATTATCCATTTTCTTTACTAAAAGTCGTCTCAGAGCTGTTAATATGTGAATGTGTATAGTGATCATTTGAAAGGGGGCACAGTATATGTTATTTCCCATAATTATTTGATAACAAGATCCTGTTTTTTTAGGAATATCTCACAGGACCAATGTCCATAAAAACATTCTTTGGTAAATGTTAGACCAGTGGATATTCTCTCACTTCCGGAATACCAAGGCCATTGGGTGAAAACAGAGCGAAGAGAATGATAGCAGGCCTGAGCCGTAAGAAACCAAGGTCATATTGGGTCTGGAACAGGATGGGTTGATGCTAGATGTGATCCGGAGGCTCTAGATCTGAATTCAGTTCCAGGCTGGATAATTTTAAAGGCACAGATTATAAAGAAAATACGAATGATAATGCTTTTAGAGGGGCACGTTCTGTCCAAATTTGCTTCCAAATAATATCTCATACCCGTCACACTTAATTCATTTATATTGCCTGCTAGATCCCTGAAGGTATTTGAGTTTGTAATGCCTCTCCTGGAAAGTTTGCAATCTAACCAAGAGGAAAACTGAACTGCCTAGTCAGTTCCTGAATCATGCTAGGCTCTGAAGTGTACAGGGTCATCTATGACTGTGGGCTTCCCATACGGACCACTCTTGATGGGAAAAGTGCTAGAGCCTATTTCACTAGATTCATACAACTCTGGAGTACAGTAAACCCAGCTGTGTTTCTAAGTGCTAACGAGGGGCCAATTTCTGGACATTATCTATGACCATTCCAACACAGCATTTTTATCTCCCTCCTCTGACTGAAATTCTAAACATGTATCTGCCACTCATTTGCACTTAAGTAAAACCTGCCAAAAACACTCTTGGGCTCTGTCATTGTAGATTAAGTTCTGTAAATAGTTTGGTTTTATCATTTAATATTTTTTAACAATTTTGGAACAAACTCTAAAATATGTTACAAATGTGTCTGCCTTATTAAATATAACATATTGGTCAGAATCTAAATGCTTCTCCATATCTTGGGATCATTATATTGAACACCAATTATTGTATTGTAAGGAATAAGGTTCACAAAGCCTGACAAAGCATATCGGATTGTCTCTACACTACATGATTTCAGAAAGTAGCAAAATTTCAGTTCTCCTATTAGTTCTCTTTTTCCTTCATATACTTTCTTTTATTGTCAGGTTTTCAGTTGTTATTCTCACTGCTTTCAATATGCCTGACTAGTCTGTGGTAGACAGGAAAATCAAATGGATATGATTGCTACAATTATATGTTGCATAGGAGTTAATAGGCTACTAAACTACTTTTCTACAAGGAAACCACATGCATACAGTGCAGACTTGGAAACCTCACTTTGGGCTGGTTTGGCACAGAGGTATTTTTACTCATTTCTTGGTTGTTGACTATGTTTTAAGGTAAGGAAATGTTTTCTGTTTGCTTCTAAACACGTGTAGTATCCAAAATCCTTGAATTCAATTGTGAAGTCCTTGAAGATAAGTAGATTATCGGATGCTTAAAGAGTATTCTACATAGTTGCACACATTAAGTGCTCAGTAAATATCTGTTGGCCAATCTAATCCTTTCTAATTCTTTCTTTCTTCCCTGTTCTTGACAACACCATCAGATTTATTCTGACTTTTACTAGAATTACTTGAAAATTTATTTTACTTAGCTTAAGCATTGTAATGTATATTATGGAATAAATTGTGTCCCCCTAAAAGATACGTTGAAGTCCTAACCCCAGTACCTGAGAATGCAGCCTCATTTGGAAATAGAGTTGTTGCAAATATAATTCATTGAGTTAAGCTAAGGTCATACTAGAGTATGCTAGGCCCTTAGTCCAATGTGACTACTATCCTAATAAAGAGAAGAAGAGACACACAGGAAGAAGATGGCCTCGTTATGACAGAGGCAGAGAGGGAGTGATGAATCTACAAGCCAAGGAAAATGAAGAATTGCCACCAAACACCAGAAGCTAAAAAAGACAAGGAAGGATTCTCTCCTACAGGTGTCAGTGGAACTATGGCCCTGCGAACCCCTTGATTTTGGACTTCTAGCTTCTAGAACTATGAGGCAATACATTTCTGTTGTTTTAAGCCACCCCAGTTTGTGATACTGTGGTACAGTAGCCCAAGAAAACTAATACAGTATATTTATTTATTTATTTATTTATTTATTTATTTATTTATTTATTTATTTTGCGGTACGTGGGCCTCTCACTGTTGTGGCCTCTCCCATTGCGGAGCACAGGCTCCGGACGCGCAGGCTTAGCGGCCATGGCTCATGGGCCCAGCTGCTCCGCGGCATGTGGGATCTTCCCAGACTGGGGCACGAACCTGTGTCCCCTGCATTGGCAGGCGGACTCTCAACCACTGCGCCACCAGGGAAGCCCAATACAATATATTTTCAATTTTAATTTCTTCTTAAGTTTAAGGAGAAACAAGGATAAGGAAGTGAGACTAGCTCTCTCTGGTTATTACCTGGGAGTGAGATGATTCAGGTGATGGTTCTTTGCAAGGCAGTGATCCACTCCAACTGTTGTCACAACAACTGTGGAATCTCTACAGATAGAGACTTGTTAAAGTAAAAAGGAAGAGCAACCTATTGGGCCACAAATGGATTAAGAGAAATACAGATGGTTACTAAGGCATAGGGCTAGGGAGGATGATAGAAAAATCTAAATTTTCAAGACCTTACCTTTAAAATTTTCCTTCAGCATTTTCAGTGACAGCACTCAGTATTATCAGAGCATGACTGTACAAGAACATTATAGTAATTGAGGCATTTTATAACGGTAATTCCATTATGGGACATCCCCTTCTATTTGTGGTTAGGAGAGAAAGAAGAAAGGGGAAAAGGAAGAAAGGAGAGAAGGCAGAGAAGAGGGAAGGACAGAGGGAGGAAATATCATGACACTACCACTACCACAATGAATAATAATAGCTACGCTTTAGCGGGCAATTTTTGTGTGCCTGCACTGCACTGAACACTTTAAATGCTTTATCCAGTTTAATTCATACAAAACCACTGTGCTATAGGTATCATTCCCCCCATTTTACAGATGAGGAAACTGAGGATCAAAGACATTGTGTACTTTGTCCGCATCACACAGCTCTAATAGGAGCTTCATTCAAGCCCAAGTCCTTCTGACTCTAAGACACATGCTCTTTAACCCCTGTGGCTCCAGGCTGCTAGCTCATTAACTGTAGGCTCTAGAAATTCATATTGAATTGCTTCTGTCAAAAGAGATAATCACTAAAAATGAGAGAGGGTTTGTCAAATTAGCAGAGATTTATTCAGCACTTGCAATAGTCCAGGCACTGTGAGGTGCCCTATAAAAGATACAGGAAAATATTTGACTATTCTGGTGTCAAAAATAATAGTAATAAAACACTCTTCCTTATATATGTAATATCTACCTTATTGTAAAAAGCACTGAATGCGGGCTTCCCTGGTGGTGCAGTGGTTAAGAATCCACCTGCCAATGCAGGGGACACGCGTTCGAGCCCTGGTCTGTGAAGATCCCACATGCTGCGGAGCAACAAAGCCCGTGCACCATAGATACTGAGCCTGCACCCTAGAGCCCACAGGCCACAACTACTGAGCCTGTGAGCCTTAACTACTGAAGCCCGTGTGCCTAGAATCTGTGCTCTGCAACAGAGAAGTCACTGCAATGAGAAGCATGTGCATCACAATGAAGAGTAGCCCCCACTCGCCACAACTAGAGAAAGCCCACGTGCAGCAACGAAGACCCAACGCAGCCAAAAATAAATAAATAAATAAATTTTTTTTTAAAAAGCACTGAATGATTGCACAGGTGTTCAGTGTGTTCCTTGGCATCCCTTTCATCTCAAACTATTCTTTTTTTTTTTAATTTAGCTTGTGGATTCCCTGTTTAAAATCTAATCTGTCCCAAAGTTTGACTGTAAGAGCAATACCTCATTTGTATGTGGCAAATTTATTTTACTTGCTTACATAGATTTTTTTGTTTTTACATTTTTTACTAGTAAAATTAGAATCTTCCAACTTTAATGAGCTGCTGATTATCTCACCTCTTCACCATCAGAAGCTTGTAATATAAGTATGGAAGGAATATCACAATTATATAAAAGAGGAAATTAATACTTAGAAGGGGATGGGTTCCTTTTAAAGGAATATCCATCTATAGGAAGCTGAATTAGGGATCTAAATAAATCAGAGCTCTTCTAAAAGAGAATTACTACTTTTCCCATTTTGCTTTCTAATGCCAAATCTTTTCCTTGAAATTTTTCTCTTGCTTCATTTAGGATGTTTTTAAAGTCTGTGGGTCTAAGAAGCAATGCTGAGCAGTTGCTTTAAAAAAAGCAATCAAGTTAAAAGTTCTACACAAAAGAGACACACTTCAGAAAAGCTACAAATAACTATATTACAGCTTAAACTACAAGCACTCAGTAGTATTTTTTGTTTTTGTTGCTCAGGAAAACATTTTATTCCTAGAACTTGGTCAATACAAAAGAAAAAATACAGATTTGTCTGGATTTCTCTGCACGTGAGTTAGAGAAAATAGACAAGTCTGACAAACATCTGGGAAATGGTTGTGTAGAGCGCTCAGGGTTTTTACTCCCTTCACATATTGCCTGGAATTAACAACGGTGGCCTCTGTCTTCTAATGTGATTGGCTGCAATGGTTCCAGTCATTTAAAATACAAATAGTGCTGAGAAAGCATGGTAAAGATTGGCGTGTTATAGTTCTGGAAACACTGAACTTTACGAATGATGTAGCGGTAAAAGGAAAGAAATACTGCCAGAAAATATTGATAATGGATTGGATCTAAATTCACAGGAGAGGAATTGCCCGGCAGACATATGAGGTCCCCTACCTTTTTACACTGAAGTTTTTTAACGACCGATTTTCTTTGGGAAGAAAAATGCTTTTTACTTTTAATGCAAAGCTTCCGTTTTCACTACTTATCAATTAATGTTTTGATTCACGATGTTGAAGCTCTGTAGTTCAGAGCACAGACTTTGGAGTCAGATAGACCTGGGTGAAATCTCAGCCTGTCCACTTGCCTCGAGTCTGTTACTGTCTCAGCCTCAGTCACCTCATCTGTGAACTGGGTAAGTATGAATACTTCCCTCATGCAGTGGCCATGAGGAGTAAATGATATAATGCCTGTCAAAGACTCTGGCAGAGTACCTGGCACTCGAGTATCCTTATTGAATGGTGTTTGCATTTATTCTTGACTTTGCATTTGCTCAGCCTGGATATGCTTGCTTAGACCTTGGGAATCCTGTGAGTTTAAAACAATATTTCAAAGTAAGGCTGAAAAAAATCACCTTGTTAGCAATTATATACCAATGACTAAGCATTCTACACTTTAAAGGCAGTAGGGCCATGCGGAATTGACAGGACTGAAATAATTTTTCCTTTATTTTTATGTTTAGGCTGTAGAGCTTATAAGGAAAGCCAATAATGCAAATCAGGATGATGGTGGTCTTTCGGGCCATAAAAAAATTAATTTGTCCACATCAAGGAAAACTCTAAGACACCCAAAACAAGGTAAGAACTTTGGATGGATTAAAACTAATCCTATCAGTTTATGGAAGGGACATAATCAAATCTTCAGGTAGATTCACTGGGAGGACTTACAGGGAAGGAGCTGGGAAGAGGAATAAACTTGGGAATGCACCTTCGTATTCTCCCACACCTTTCCACACTTTATCTTCTCCACCATTCCAGACCTGATCCAAAACTGGCTCTTGAGTAGAATGAGGACCAAAGATCTGATTTAGGAATTGGAGAGAGATTTCAATTACCGGCGTATCTCCATTTGACTGTAGTTACCGACATGGACAAAGGTATTAAAACAGAAAGGTAAGAATTAGGCACATCGAAGAAATACAGACTATAATAATCCATGATGATTACGCTTCTAAATTAAGATTAATTCGTTTTTTTAAATTTATTTATTTATTTTATTTTTTTGGCTGTGTTGGGTCTTCGTTGCTGCACGGGCTTTCTCTAGTTGCGGTGAGCGGGAGCTACTCTTAATTGCAGTGCGCGGGCTTCTCACTGCGGTGGCTTCTCTTGTTGTGGAGCACAGGCCCCAGGAGCGCGGGCTTCAGTAGTTGTGGCTCGCGGACTCTAGAGCACAGGCTCAGTAGTTGTGGCTCACGGGCTTAGTTGCTCCGCGGCATGTGGGATCTTCCCGGTCCAGGGATTGAACTCGTGTCCCCTGCATTGGCAGGCGGATTCTCAACCACTGCGTCATCAGGGAAGTCCCAAGATTAATTCTACATTATTAAAATCAAAAGCTAGGATCTCTGTTTTGGTTTTGTTTGTTTGTTTTCAAGGAAAGCTGAGTTTCCAAGAAGGTTAAATGGTCATGGTTGCTTTTAAGCCAATGAAACAAACATAATCAGCTCCAATTTTAGGTTTCCTTTCTTAGCTATAAATATGTTTAGGATAAGGAATAGAATATATGTACATAATTAGGTTATAAATATATCTTAAGTTAACGTGAAGGAGAGCGTGCTTGGAACATAGCATAACACTGAAGTTTATAAAGTAGAATTCCCTATCACGTTAATAGGTTGTGTTGTTTGTTAAGATTATATGAGTGCTATCAACCAAAATTGGCAGAATTCTATGTTTTATTCTTTAAGAGAATTAACTTTTATTCACGTTCCAAAGTCCAGTGATTCAGCATTTTTCAGTTAGGAGGCCTTGGGCACACTGAGCGCTTTCTCGTTGATCTACATCCCCCATGGCAGCCCGGGGATACGGAGAAAGAGACAGCGTGTCAGAGATGGGGGCAGCACTTCCACCTTGAAGGGGTCTGAACACACGACATCTGGACGCCAGGATTTCCATGGTGGGAATTCTGCAGCTGCAGCCTGGGGTCACCTTGGTACCCTGTTCTGCATCTCATCCACAGGTAAAAATCAGGGTTTCCTTTTGTAACCTCTAACAGGAGACTTCTTTAAGAAGTGTGAGAACTTATTCTTTCTCTCCCCCCTTTCCACTTTCTCTCCCATTCTACACACATACACACATACACACACACACACACACACACACACACACACACACAGAGCAAAGAAGAATAACCCCCCAAAGTCCAATGGTTTAAAAGAAAAATAGATTAAACAGCAAGTACCTCCCAGTTTTAAACGGTTCCACTATTTTAATGATTGACTAGGCATTGCTGGCATATAATTTTCTAGAGCAGCAGAACCAAATACTGTAATAGTTTAATACTAGATCCTACTTGACTTGGATGCTATTTGTCCACATGAAAGTATCACCAGTGACACCTTTCTTGGCCAGTTTCAGCGAAAGCACCATGCCCTTAATGAGCATTTATTATTTATTTGACCTTCAGAGGTCTCAGGGTACGTGCACAGTTATAAAGTCATATGCATAAAACCACCTCTGCAATAAATTAAAATTAAACTAACCATGGCAGCAGTATTCCAGGGGCATAGCTTTACTTACTGTGTAGGCCAGGTGGAAGCGATGAGCTCTGCTCCATGTCCTGAAGGTCAGGAGAACTGGATTCTGTCAAACAAGGAAAGCCAGAAAACCGCAGAGTCCAACAAGAATCACCCTCCAGCCCGTGGCCTGGCAGGAGCAGAATCTAAGCAATGGGAACCATCTAGTCTGTTTGGGAAGCATCAGGCTCAAGTCCAGGCATATTAATGTGGAGACTTTCACATTAAAGGAGACTTCCAGTGAAGTGCCTCCATCCCCGCCAGTTTACCTGCTCTATAACACAGGACAGCCTTCTCCAGGGATGTGCATCTCTACTCCACACACAAGATGTTTTCAGTGGAGCATATCAAAGATGATATTTTCATCATTTGAACATCCTGACAGTGAAGAGCCTAAGATATGCCTTCCCCCACTTAATCAAGGGCTGATTCTGTGAAGAAAGAAAATGCCTTCCAAGACAAATGGAAAAAGCTGAGAAATTAATTGAATGAGCTTTCTGTCATGTATGCACTACTAAGTGTGTAATTTAATACTGAAACCAGAGCCATATTACATATAGTTGGATGGTCAAGTGGTCAATTGCAAGGTTAACTTTTCTATGAAAAATAGCCACAAACCTCCTCTTTTGAGTCTCAGGGAATTCAGGAGCTGCGTCTCCCTACCTTACTTTGAGCTTCCGTTGCCTGCAGTTGAATGGTAATGGGGCCAACAGGATACGCCAGAAGTAGTTGACTTGCTGAAACACACAGAAATGCCCATTAGTGTGACAGAGAGAGTCATTAAAGCTCTCCATGTAAGACAGCTGATAGAAAAATAGCACAAACTTCTGAAAACTGTTTTCCCAGTGTTACGCTTTTATTGACCATACTAGTGCTCAACTAAGTCAGTTTAAGAAGAGACACGGGAGCCCTCCCTACTTAAGGTATTATTTTAAGCTGGTGCTACAGAGCTATACATTTGGATTTCTTATCCAGTACAGCAAATGTACCAGTATTTTTAAAAACTACAAGGCTTTTGTCTTTTTTTTGTTTTAACACAAGCATAACAGCACTATGTAATATTTATACCTCCACTGCTGTTAATGTCTCCTTTGCAGAAGGTTAGAGTAGGTCAGTTAAACAGGCCTGAACTTCTAAGACGAATACAAAGATGGAACTTAATTATCCTGTACAGTTACTCCCTTTTTCTTCTTCCCCTCCTCCAAAATTGTCTAAATACCACACTTGCTTTTTAAAATTTCCTTCCAGTGATCAATTCATAATCATCTAGCTCACAAAAGCAAATGCAGAACTACCCAAAGCAGTCTGTGAAGGTAAAGCCTTGGAGAAAGACCATTTGCTGGAGACTTTATTTCCCTGATATTTTAGGATGAAAAACCAAAAATATCATTCAGTCACATAATACAGTGCAATACAATACATTAGTTTTGGAACAACCCTTCATAGTGTCTTGCCCTTCAGAATTAACAAATTAATACATAAATTAAGAGCAGTTGGAACACCAAGTAAAAAGACACATGCCTTAATTTTTAAAAGCCAGCAAAGCCAAAGTAGTAAGAATAGCTATAAAAAGTGGCTACTCATCTTGAGAGTGCCAAAGGCCCTCATCAGTACCTGCAGTCTAGCCCTCCCACTGCATACCCCTTCAATAAGCTTAGACTCCTCACATCCCCTCCCCCACACCTGCTCAGTGCCCCACTCTGCACCTTTGCTCATACACTCTCCATGGAGTGGCAAGCGGGACTTGCACCCTTTCCAACCACCCTGAGCATCCATTATCTCTACCATTGCTTTGGCACCTGATTATATTTAGCATTTTAGTATATACTGACTCTCAGTTTTTTTCTTAAATCACAAGCATGTAAGGAAAAGGGCACTGCATATGGAAATCTCTCTGGTTGAGGGCACAGAATATCAAATCAGACGGCAGAACACTCGCACTTCTCTGCCATTGCCAGCAGGGTGACCCATAAAATGGGGATAGTGGTAGTACTGACCTTGCTGGGTTATTAAATGAGACAATGCATGCAAATCACTTAGCGCTAGGCTGGTGCTTAATAAGGATTAGAGCAATTGTAGCGGTGGTAACAATCTAAGCCACTGAAGGTATTATTGTTACAATTATGGGAGACTGGGGCCTGAATCTACTACTAATTTGTGTGACATAAGTATTCAATCTTTCTGAGCCCCAGGCTCTTCATCTATAAATTGAGAGAATGGGACTAGACGGGCCCACTTTTTTTAAATCTCCAGCTCTGTCATTGATTATACATAATCTCATCGAAAGCAAGATTTGTAGCATATTCTTTTGCAATCACCTTAGCACCTAGTACATCACATATATGTGGTACATTATGTAAATGAACTAAAAAAATAGTACCACAATTTTAAATATACATATATACGTGTGCGTATCTATTTGCATACCCCATATGTGTCTGCATGTGTAAGAAACCTTCATCTGTGGAGCATGGAGAACTGTGCATATGCAGAAATTTCCCCAAGGTGTGATAAATTAAGAGCTATTTTCATCAGAAGGTAACCAAGAAGATTAATCCTCTGGAAAGCTAGCATTCCCTTAGATAAATCAATGTGGTTTGAGGTACCCTACAATGCCCTGGAGCTCCCCTCCCGTAGGAGTGAGTAAGAAACTGCCCTACACTCTCTGTCTGGGGCTTCAGAACCAGCTTTCCAATTGACAAGAGCCTGGGAGCCAGCCTGCTCTGGGCCTCAGGACTCTGAAGACCCTGGTGCCATCATAGACTGATGGACCTTGCTCACATTGGTCTCTTTGGCTGTCTAATGGTTTTGATACTCAGAAAAGCAATAGATTTTGGAATGATTCCTGGTGGTTTTGGAGCCCACCAGGAGAGTAGCCTCTTGGAGAGTTACTCTTGTAAGTTATAAATCCCTGGCCATTTATTTTAATTAATATCTTTGTATTAATCTCAATTTCTTACCAAAACCATTTTTAAAGCAGTGTGGGAAAGTCTGAGAAGAGCATAGAGAGTAATTTATTATCAAGCTGTTTGTGTTGTTATTGCCAAGAACATTTGCCTGAAAACAAGCTCTTGGTTGCTCGTGAGTGGTTGGCTCTTGCTGTTTCTACAGTAGCTGAAGTCATTGTTCTCTGTGACATCACAACCCTCCCTACAGCAAAGGAACTTAATCTCAGAGACAGAAGAAGCAGTGAGTTTGATGAACTCCTAAGAGAGAAAGATTACATTTTCATGTCTGGTAATGAAAAAAGACAACAAATTTAATAACTGTCCCAGAAATTATATACATTTATTAATTTGAAATTTAACCAAAGTGAACTTAGCATTTTATACACTTGGCCCTATTTGCTACACACACATCTGTACTGTGTTGTTACTTTTTCTTCCACTTCTAGATGTGATACTTCATAAGTTTAAAGAAAGTTATTTTGTCTCTATTACTTTATATGATATAAAGTCTTTAAAAAAGGAAAGCAATTCCAAAATTTTATACATTGTGGCTGATTATATGATAATGACTAAATATGTTACCAAATGTGAAAAAGCTACAAAAAACCAGATTTGGCTATTTGGTAAGCTCAGATATTAATATTGTGGTTCTAATGGCACATAAGAATATTTATCTGAGAGAACTGCCAAAGCATATGAAAAACCTAGATATGCAAAAATTAAAATGATTATATGTGAAAGTAGAGAGTTTCTGCATCAGTGAATAAACTAAATTAAAGTATTGGCATCATAATTCAGAAGGCACTCCTACTAATTGGACTATAAGTGAAAAAAATTCAGATTTTCAGTTATTCATATTCTCTAGAATAGATGCTTATAATGGGTTCCAGTTACTTCCAATAGTTTAATTAAGTGCCATATTGAGACATTTTGTTTTCACTCATTTCAACATTCATTCCAAAAGCTTTTTCTAGCATCATTCACTTCCACATTCATTCCAAGAGCATTTCTCTAACATCTACAGAAAATGTAAATGGAAGTTATTTCCCTTGAGAAACTCGAGAGACAAGTTTAGACTTGAGGGAAGCCAAAACACACAAATACACAAATGATGACTAGTAAGCATAAGTAAGCACATGACTGTACATGTTAACAATAACCAATATGTATTGGTTGATTGCAAGGTGCCAGGCACTGTGCCAGGAGCAAAGCAGCAAGTTATTGTGTTTCATTCTCACAACTCTATCAGATTGTTACTGAGAGTCTCTACAGTTTACATGGACTAAGATGTTAAATGTCTTACCCAAGGTTAATCCAAGTGTTGGGATTCAAACCCAGTTCATTGACCTCAAAGCCCTTAACCTTGAGCACTCTGCAGGGAAAATGGTTTAGCATTGGGAAAAGCCTGGGATTTAGGGTCAGAAGATGTCAAGTCCGCTCTGTGCCACTCACCAAACTATGAGATCTTAGACAAATCACTTAACTCCCTTGAGTCTCCAGTTCTTTTTTAAATAGAATGGGGTAGATGAAGAGGCTTTGTAAGCCCTAAAACACTCTGCAAACATCAGCTGCTAATATTTTCATTCCAACATGCACATATGTAGTGAAGGAATACCGTGTACTATATTATACTAATAAAAAGAGACTTCTTAAAAAAAGATGTTTCATTTTGGAGTCATAAACATTTACTAGATAAGGACTGATGGAGAAGTGTCAGTGTTCATTTACTGCTTAGAACAGTACAGCTCAATTCTCATGGTCTACATGGAAATACACTACTCAATATTTACAATGAAATTAAATTACAGTACTAAGTCTACATACACTTAAGCTATTCTAATCACTAGCACTGACCCACCAGTTGAGACACTTTGAAATAACAAGAATTTGTTATTAGAGCAGTTAGAAACATATCGGTAATAGTTATGCCAATATGTAGCTCATGTCAGAACAGCTAAATGGGAGGGCATGAGGCTTATACTTATATCAGAGGCTTATACTCCCCACCCTCTGATTTCCAGAGTTTTCTAGCATTTCATAAGCAATCTGACACATACAAAGCCCATTGCTCAGATTGTGCAAATGAATTGGGCATATTTAATTTTTTTTACTATTTTTGTTATTATTGTTGTTATGTTTCCTTAGGGTAACTCTTAGTGGTAAAAAGACAATTAATGTGTCGAGCCAGACAGTAAATTGATGTGTGATGTCGGTTTCATTGAAACCATCCTCTACTAGTATAGTTTTAATCTGATTTATTTTTATTCCTGTCGTAATAATACTTTAAAAATATTAATCAAAAATATGAATCAGCACTGTTTTACTTTAAGCATGTTTAAAATTTTCCTAAACTTAAGAAGTTAACATTAATTCAATAATTAATATCATTTTTATTCTGCAATCGAATTAGTTCCCTAAAAGGGGAGCTGTATTGTTTCAATACAAATTTCAACCTATTACCCCCATGAATGTATTTTTCTCCAAATATTGTTGAAAAAATTTTAAAGAAAGATAATGAGTTGAAGAAATAATTTCATTGGAACATAATCACCATTTGGATTCCCTTGTCTCAGATTAGCCAGTGGTAGTTTATTAGCTGAATACTTACTATAAAAATACAGATTTTTTCCCCCACTTTTGTCTGCCTCACATATGAGCACTTCATACAGCTGAAACAAACCAACATAGACTTAAACTGGTACATGAAATAAAAACGAGAAAAAGCTTAGGAAAACAATTAGCAATATAAGATTCTGATATCAGTGTTTTTTTTTTTAAGTATGTGCCAACTTCTCAGGCTCATTAGTCACATATTGGGCTTTACGTTGAGATGAGCCACACCTGTAAGAAGAAATCACTTTTTCATATTATGTCACAATCACAGAGCTCTGTGGGGGAGGCCCTCATTGTATATTTCATCTCCTCTTCCTCATTCAACAAGCATAAAACTGGTTCACTGGTAACAAAAAAGGGGAAGAATCCAGTCTCAGTAATAACCAAAGCATTTTCTGAACAGCAGCTGGGAACCCAGTGCCAGATTCTCTCAACTTCACAGATTGTAGAGCTTGGTAGAGGCAGAAGTTTTATGCTTTCTATTATTTAACATCTATGATCCAAGTTGTGCAATGATGCCATTCTCATCCACGTTCATACACTGAGTAAATTATATTGCACACAAAAAATGTAAAATTAGTCTCGGATTGCTACTTTTTCTTTTTCATGTGTTTGTTTTTTAACTTTATTTGAATATAAGTCAAATGGAACAATGGCAGAAATCTTTTGGGCACAGAGGTCCAAAACCAATGTAAGCAAATCTATGGTCAATGGCCCCTGACCTGCAGAGGGAGCCATTCTGAATAGTTCACGCTCAGATTTTCACTTTGGGGCCCAAGTGATCTGGATCAGTGGTCTTTAATGCCTTAAATCACCAGAAAATTTCTCACCTCTTCCCTGTTCTTGGGCAGCATAAATGTGGTCTACAAATTGCCCTGCTGCTTGTCTGCCCAGTGAAGAGCTCATGATGATCTAGCCCTTTCCAAGTTGGGAAAAATTTTTTTGCCCAAATAGAGCTCACTATTAACCTCTCCTCAGCAACTCAGTAACAACTTCTGATACGCAAATTTAATCTTGACATTCTCTTCCTCAGAACTGCAATCAGCAATAGGAAAGTTAGCTGGGCTACTAACAGGTGCAAAAAAAAAAAATAGCTCACAACTATCATTTGAATGATACTGTACAATTCATAGAGTACTTTCTTAAAAAGTGTCGTATTTCACTTGCACAGTAACTCTGTGAGGTTCATATACAAATACCTAACACTATGTAATTTGTTGCCTCAGTTCACATCTTATAAATGATAAAACTTAGGTTCAGAGAGGTTAAGTAATTTATTCGTGGTCAACAAAGCCCATGGTATTTCTCCTCTGTCTTGCCACCTGAGACATGGCTCTTGGTGTTTCTTAGAACAAATTCCCAGCAATTAAATATGACATTTTGATAATGATACATTAAGAAAGAGGTACAGGATCTATACCTGCCGTTGTCTACCATCAGCATGTTACAGTACTATTATCTGACCAGCCCCTGAGCATACTAGTGTTCTCTCCAAGTGTGTTTCAAACTCCAAAGCTGCATTTAAAATATCATAGATTTCTAGACACTAATACTCAAAAATGACACACAGCCCAGGTTTCTGGCATTTTTATGTTCATCTGCTAGCATGGCATGGTGCCCATTCACAAGGTGATAAGACAATTTCAGGAGGACACAGATGCCAAGCATATCAGGGTTTAGAGTGATAACCTGCAAAATGAAGCAAGCAGCTCTTTTCCTACAATGAGGAGATCCTCCTGAGTCAGAGCACCAAACTATACCTCTACATCTATTCCATTAGGTGAGATCACATTCATTGACATAGAGTAGGACACACAGTGGAGACTACTGTTACTGGTTCAAAACTTTGACTCATTTCTGTTTGTAGGTTATGAAGAATTAAGGTACAGTCCTAGAAAATAATATCCTGCCACCTTCAGCTCAGCTCAAAGACAGGCGCCTGCCATGGAAAGAATGAGCGTTGGATGGAAATTCCCACATTCATTTTCCAATGTCAGGAAGCTCTGTCCCTTTGTTTACTTGTGACCAGTCAAATCACTAGTAGCTCATGGCTCAGCCCTGCAAGAAGGTTCAAGTGTTAGGATGGGGTTGCATTCTCTGTAGATGTAGGTAGGTTCTTTTATTCACCCATCTGCCTGAGAATATAATGATGAGGAAAATATGGTAAACACAAGTTCCAGCAAGCATCCTGTTACTAGATCTTTTTACATGGAACCTCACTAAAGGTACATGATTCAGTCATTGGCCCTTCTCAGTATGTTATTTGTATGTATATATATTTGAGGTGAAGAATTGTTTAAAGAGCAAGAGGGGTAGGTGAGGGGAAAGAAGAAAAACAGCAGAAGAAACTAGAAGGAAAAAAAATTGACAATATAAATCTGTTAATAACTATCCTACAACATTAATTCCTGTGCCCGGTTCTATAGTAGTTCTAAAGCAAACATAATTTTGATATTACAAAGAAATATGTGAATTTGCTTAAATATCCTGTAGTTCTTGAAAACTACATAGCTCTTTGTCTCTCCTTTCTGTATTTATATTTACAAAATATATATCCTGAAAAACTATATGGCTATATATGTATATACACACACACATACATACATATATGTGCATATATATATGTATATTCATAGGTAAATGTGCATATATAGATATATTGTTAGAAACTACATAGACATAGATATGTACCAATATGTACAGACACACACACACACACTCATTAAAAATCAGATTCCACACTATAGTGGGGTCATCTGAATGGTATTTAGTAGGTAGTTACTTTTATATAAGATATTTTCTCTTTCCTCAGTTTATAAAGGATGAAATTAAGTGTAAGATGTTTCGTGATAAAGTATTATAAGAAAATACATGGGGCTTCCCTGATGGCGCAGTGGTTGAGAGTCTGCCTGCCGATGCAGGGGACGTGGGTTCGTGCCCCGGTCCGGGAAGATCCCACATGCCGCGGAGCGGCTGGGCCTGTGAGCCATGCCGCTGAGCCTGCGCTTCCAGAGCCTGTGCTCCGCAGCGGGAGAGGCCACAACAGTGAGAGGCCCGCGTACCGAAAAAAAAGAAAAAGGGCAAAAGGAATCAATACGTTTCAGGAAGGAGGGACCATTATCTGCTAGCAGATAATTCTCTCTGTTCTCTCTCCATCATCTACATATCTATCTATCAATATATCTATACAGAAAAGACGGAAGGGAGGAAGGAAGTTGATAGAGGAAGGAAGGAAGGGAAAATAGATTGAGTGTAAATGGATTCAAGCTCCTTGGAACTTTGTAAGTGTGTTTCTCACTTGAAGGTGAGGGTGGTCTAGAGCTACACCACAAGGAAGAAGTCCTCAAATTTAAGTATGTTAAAGAATCATCACAGGGGCATGTTAAAAGTAGATTCCATGATTCTCCCAAAAAGATTCTGATTTGGCTGGTCTAGAATAGGATCCAATAACCTCCCCTAGATGAATCTAATACAGGGGGTTGAGACCATACTTTGAGAAATGTTGCCTTTAGGAATATTAAATATCCCTTCTAGTCTTATGATTTATCTGCAGATGGAGATTTAGCCCTACAGTTCTACATTTGTTTTGGTGGAAAAGTAGAAGTGCCCACTTTTCTAAAGGACATTACATTTACCAAAGATCTTAGAAACACACTTTGAATTTGTGTATGTATATTGTAATACATTATGTAAACATATATAATTCTGTTTCAATTTTAACCTCAGACCTGAATGAATTCCACACAGCATATCTTTATTTTCTGGAAAGGATAACTGTGATTTAAGAGAAAAAGTCAGTTATAGGAAGAAAAAAAGGGAAAGATGTAGAAGAGGGAACAGAAAAGCTATCTATGAAAGAAGTTGAAGTCACTCTCAATGTGTATCATTTTTAGTTTAGCAAAAGAAACAGGTGAAAACTTAATTACTAAAATATTCACATATTTTTGAATCGTGAACATTTCTCAAACAAATGAAAGAAAATGGGCATTAAAACATAGAAACACATTTGGCCTGACTTATTGTCCCCTCACCCCCATCAACTTAATAAGCAGTTGACATTTCAGAAAAAAATGTAGTCGAGAACTACCAGTTTAACTGAACAATGAACAAGAAGAACTCCGCTGCACAGTGTTTCAGCTCTGCTTTACAGCATGAGTGGGTAACTTCAAATCTAATTAGGATGGGAAATTTTGCCTGAACAAGTCTGAAAAGTATTGAGCAATTTCCTTGCAGTCATGACACTGATTCTGGGTGTGTACACACTTCAGTGATGTTCGGCAAGGCACAGGGGCGTAAAACACCACTGAAAGTGAGCAGGACAAGGGCTAGATGTAATAAAAATTGCAAGGACTTGGAATAACTGGGTGTAAGTCCTAGCTCTGCCGTTCACTGGATTTCTGCCCTTGGTGCAAGTTATTTATCCTCTTTGGGACTCAGTTTTCTTACCTAAAAATAGGGATGAAAATAACTCCTTCCCCAAAATGAAATAAGTTAGGTAAAAAGCTTACCTCGGGGACTTCCCTGGTGGCACAATGGTTAAGAATCCGCCTACCAATGCAGGAGACACGGGTTCGATCCCTGGTCCAGGAAGATGCCACATGCCACAGAGCAACTAAGCCCATGCGCCACAACTACTGAAGCTGGTGTGCCTAGAGCCCATGCTCTGCAACAAGAGAAGCCCCCGCAATGAGAAGCCCGCGTACCGCAATGAAGAGTAGCCCCCGCTCGCCGCAACGAGAGAAAGCCCCTGCCGCGCACAGCAACGAAGACCCAAAGCAGCCAAAAATAAATAAAGCCTACCTCGGTGTATGACCCACAGCAAATTCAAGTTTGCTTATCCATAGAGATTACTTTTAGAATGTTGAAGATACAAACAGCCAAATAATCAGCAGACAATGGAAAAAACATCATGGAGATGTTTCTTATGTACAGTACTGCTTGTAACTGAAATAGCAATTGGTTCTAAATGCCATGCTGGCAAAATATGTGGGAGCAATTAATACTTGGCTATTTTTCTGAGGGGATTGAGATGTTTCTCTCTAAAGATTGCTTTCACTCTAGCAAGCTAATAATGGTGGGTTAATATGATCGTATTTTGAGATATTAACTGATCTTTCTTACCCTGGACATCCTCCACATTACCCTTTCTGCACAATTCATCATCTTCCCAGTGAGGGATTATACAGTTAAGAAAGAAATAAGAGTCAAAATCTCAGCTTTGAGTTCCAAGCATAGAGACAAATAATCTTGAGAAAGAAAGAAAAGACAAAGGATTCTGAGAGAGAATTTCTTGAAAATTACAAATAAAAAGCCTTATGGATGTAAGGGAAGAGAGTTTCTACCCAAAATAACAGAGTTGGAAAGGTTAAAATATAAAGTAAAAATTTATTTTTCCAATACAAAAAAAGATCAAAAACTTCATCTGGATTGAAAGAAGGGGAAGAGATGGATGAGGACAGAGGTGGACGGGGAGGGATTTGATCATTAAGGGAGAGCAGACTAATAGGGCTGAGCTATAGTTATGGGGTTCTTGCTGGCCGCTCCCCATTCTCCCTTCTCAAAACAGTTTGTGCTAATCATGGTGTCCCTGTGGAATAGGAGCAATGAGTGAGTAAGATATCTACAGGATTAGGTCTGAGGACAGACTCTCAGAAGGCAGGCACCAAGCATGGTAAGGGAAAATATTCAAAGAACCTTTAAGATGGATGCAGAAAAGCTGAGAGGATTTCAGTGGACAAGAGGAAACATGCTTTGGAACCTGACCAGATGCCACTCGGATCGTACAGCTGAAGACCACATGATAGGACCACAGATACTGACTACAGATGTATCCGAGAAAGGTTGAAGCACCAAGACTGAGAATGAAGTAAACCTCAGGGAAGACAGAGTGTGGACCACAGCCTCCACGTCAAAAACAGGTCCTAGAACGCCCCTCACAAGAAGGAAAGGATGAAGAGAAGAGGAAGATTCCGGAATTGACTGAGTGCATCTCCAAGAGACTAAGAAAAATTGAGAAGGCTGAGATTAGCTTGAACTAGCAAGGTGACTAGTTTGCACAGGAATCATAAAGTTCCATTGGTTCCTTATAGAGTTTTTGTCTATATTTGTTGTTCTCTAACACTACAGCCACTGTGACACACAGCCAACACCAACCTTGTGGAATATTGTTACCATAAAAGTAGATCTAGCGCATGTGTAATTATAGAAATAGAAAAGAATTAAGACTATTGCAGGGGAAAATGGAAAGGGAAGGAAGGAAAGTTGCTATCGCTATGGCAGCAGACGCACAAATGGCCTTCATAACACAGCGTCTGACATGAGCATGCTGCTCAATTGTTCAGCTTTAAAAAGTATAATTATAGTCATTGAAAGAATGGTTTTTATTTTTGAAACAATATAGGTAGGTATTTCTTAAAGTTGAAGTCATGCTTCTATACACTTTAAATTATTCAGTGTTTATACTCTTCCCTCCCCTGCCTCCAGCCACTTCCTTCCCCCCTTCCTCCTTCTGGGAGGTAAACATTGACAGTGATCCTATAGAAAATTATTTCAAGGGAAAGCTGTCATTATTTTTGTCACTGTTAATGCAATGAAATTATATTTTATAAGTTTAACTTCACTCCCTCTACTTTGTCATCACAGGCAAAAGTTGTGTTTCTTCAAAATCCTAGATTCAGTAATGGACCTTGTTAATGCCCCAGTGCTTGACTTCTATTTTGGTGCAACAATGTCTATCCCAAATCTTTTCTGTTGCATTTTTTAATTCCCTCTTATCTCCGAGGTTCTAAGAATGGCTAGTTGGACTCTCAGGGAGTGCCTTAATTTTACCTCTTTGCTGTTTCTTCTCTAGGTGGGCTTAACTCCATTCATTCATTCAATCATTCAACAGTTGAGTGTCTCCTATGTGCCAGACCACAGACTTTTTTACTTTAAATTCTTTAAGAAAGTTAATATTTGAATGCCTTCATTCATTTTACTATTATATTTAGCTAATCAGCATCTCTATTATTTGCTTAAGTTGGAAAGCATTTAAATGTTTTAATTCATGTTCATAATAATAGTGTCCACATCCCAGGCTCCTAATCACTTCTGAAATCATGGCCACTTACCTGTGCTGTAAGCCATTGAAACTTAGGAAAAGTAGGTTCTTAAAATAAAGATATAAATTAGATCATAAAAAGCTGATTCAGAACCATACCACTGGGCTAGAAAATACGGCAAGTAAATTAGACTCTATTTGTTGTTCATATACAGGTTGTAATGTGCAAACCCTTCAGTTGTGCAGTGCAACAACTCCAGGGGGCACCATTCACAGCAATCAGGGTAAAAATGGGATTCCTGGTATTATAAAGAATGGTGGACTTGCACAGCCATTCTACAAACTCTGCCACAGCGACCCCTTCTGTTTCTTCTTTCTTGAGGAGAGAACTTCACATTTGTTTTCTGTGTTTATCAATAGTTGACCCTTTTCTCAGCACAGGAACCGATTTATGATTAATTTAAGCCAGTCCCAGTGGTCTCACTCCCCTGTCAGTCATGGTTTAAGTAAAGAAATGTGACCCAATAATGGTACAAGTAAATCCCCTGATGGCTTCTGAAAGGGTTTTCCTTAGAAATTAAAAGAGACATGTAGAATAACAGTCCTCTTCTTCCATTGGATGTTGTCTAGTCTCTAGTGACATCTGAAGCTGTAGTCCTGTAATGTAGAGGAAATATCACTATCAAGACAGTAGACACCCAAGAACTTCCCTACTCACAAATTTCTATTGAGAGATAATAAATTGCGTAGTACTTAAGCTACTGTTAGTTGTTGCTTCTTTTATTTGCAGCCAAAAGCATCCTTAATGAAACCATGAATTTGGCTACTCCACTCATCAATGTGGAAAAGGTGGAATAGAAAGGCTCTGTAACTTCTTGTAGTTAGTGACCAGGAAGTGTAGAAACCCAGCTTTCTGATAGCCCCACCCGTCTCACAGGGGACTGCAAGTCAATGACTCTGAAATTAGCAAAGACATGGTTTACATTCAGTGTTCACCAGCTATTGTAGGGGGGTGGAGAGACTTACTAAATAAATCAACTTTATTGGGGTTTTTTTGTTTTTTGGGTTTCTTTTTTGTTTTGTTTTATTGTTTTTTTTATTGTTGGTTGATTGGCTGTGGTAGTTGGGAGACCAGAATATAGTCTGGTCTCATGCACCGTATTTGATTCACATAATATCCCACATGCATCCAAGGGTTTATTCTTTCCACTTCCATAACTAACATCCTGGTTACTTATGGTTCTCTTCACCCTCTCTTCACCCAGATAGTTGAAAATCCAATTGTTCTGTAAGTATGACACCTCTTTAGAAAACGGAGGACAATATTTATACATATTCATGGTAAGTATTCAGCTACAGCCCAGATTTCTCCTATGCAATACAACCCAAACTTGTCATTTTTGGAAACTGTAATAATAACAGCAGTGACAACCACATTGGAAGCTGACATTTTAGATAGCAAACAGTTGATATTTAAAGATGCCTTCATCTGATTACCTGTATACCTATGCTAAGGGGAAAGAATGGCTAAGGTTGCAATCCGTTTCTATGTTTTACATGATCTGAGAGCCATTCTTCATATCTTTTGTCCCCTAATAGAAGCGAGTACCCAAAGGGGGTGGGGGGGCTTTTGAGTTTTAATGCTCTAGTCAACAGGCACATCAGGTCACTTGATAATGGTTGGCCTGGCAGGGGTCCAAGGCAGGGGATACTTCATAGGTATCTGTGTGTCCTCACGCCAGTGATGACGGTGAAGTATGGTGGAGCATTTGTGTATCAGCAAGAAGAAGAGGGAGAAGAGAAGTATGGACAAAAAGGGAAGGTGAATGAAAATTACTGTCTGGGAAAAAACACAGTATTTAGTGTTCTCAGAAGAATTTTATTTTTCTTCTTTTGAATTAAAAAAAACGCACATGGCTTGTGGCCTTAAGGAGAGAAGCACAGGAACAAGGCTGCTTTTGTACTCTATTAAGGTTGAGATTAAAGTCCCTACTGATAAACTGAACATTCTTTAAAAGTGACCAGAAGCAAACAGTGTCTGTTTGCTGCTACTTTATTACAAAGACACCACTGAGAATAGCTAAGAATATACTATTTGATCTTTAACAGGTTGACCAAATGATTGCAGTTGGCTCCAGTACATGAGATGCTTTCTGCAAATTATTGTTTCTGGTTATAAACCTTTATAATATCTCAGAATGAATTATGTATGTATTTCATGTTTTCTTTTCTGTTATCAGCCTTGATGTTCTCATTTCAAGTTTCACCCTAGCCTCCTAATAATGCAATATTGAGGCCATTCAGACACTAATTATGCCTCCGTGGCTTTTTTGAAATGACTAAATCAGCATCAGTTCTATAATTATCATTAGCAAGTTTGTATCAGTAGCTCACATCACTTGAAAAGCTCAACTTAAATGATTTGTGAATGTACTCATCTAATACATTGAACAGTCTCTATAGATAAACACAGGTGCATGCATATTGCTTTATGTAAAGTAGAAAGTCTGTACATGTATATTGTATGAAATATATTTTCAATGCAATATTAAAACATTATTTCCATAGCTTGAAATATTAAGCTACGCAGAGACATCCGAGATACCTGTGCTTTCAAAGCTCAGTTGGGATGAGCAGTGTAAGGAAACAGAAAACTATTACTCATACTTAAGGCTAGATCTGATGTCTTCCTCATTTTCCAAATGTTCAAATAGGAATCTGGCAAAGATGATTGACAGGAAGAAGTATCCAAATGCAATTCCTCTGTATTTTCATTGTTTCTGTTCTTGAATTATTGATATTGCCAGTAGTCATTTGCCATGAAAAGAAATCAAGTATGTATGGTAAGCACTTCCTTGAAAGCAACACTTTTATTTTTTTAAAAAATGTTTATAGTATGCCATTTTTATAATTTAACAAAATGGCAAACTGATGGGGAAAATAACTGCAGCAAAATAAAAGTGTAGTGTAAATTAATTCTGTGGCTAAATACACAAATGCTGTGTGGAAACATATTATGGGGTGGGGAGTGGGCAGCAAACACCAGCTACTGAGGGAAGCTGAGAAGATTTCTTTGTATCACTTAAATGGGAAAGACTCACCTTAAAACAGGAAAACCTGATAAGAATTTCTGAATTTGGGGCTCTTTAGGAATAGTGGAACATACATCAAAAACTAAGCCATTGTACTTCCCAGTGATGATCTTTTTTTTTTTTTTTTTCCCCATACCACCTAATACTAGATCCTTGTTTTGTACAAAAAAAAAACTTGTGCCAGGCTGTAGTATTTTATGACCTACATTATTACCCTCTGGGTAGTGAAATGATGGTGCCAAACTAATTATTGCTTTGTCTAATTTTAAATCCAGGTCTATGGAGATTAACAGCTTGCACATTAATTCAAAGCACCAACAGCCCACCTAACCTCATGCCGTTTTAAATGAATTAAAAATCCTGTTTAGGAAACTTTAATATACTTTAAATGAAGGAAATGTGCATCTATACTTTTATCCAGTATATAAAAACCAAGTTCACTTTGCTTATTTTGCTTGCTCACACATACTCCAGGGAGGAACTTTTCTTATCTTCAGGCATTACTTCCCTTGAAAATGAAATACCTGCTAAGCTAAAAGCACAGGCTGAGTGGAACTAATGGTAAAGTGGCAGTGATGGTGGTGGGTAGGGGGAGGTGAAATAATGAGAAGAAAGACTATGTTCAGGTTGAGGAAGGAAAACATTCCGTTCCAACGTATTGTACCTTTTTATATCTTTGACATTAAATGAATGCCTTTAAACACACTGACATTTTGTTATATTACAAAATGAATGTGTAGTATTGAGCAATCAATACAGATAGACCATCTATAAAAAAGGCGAGGAATCATTTCACCAAACCCTACAAGAAGGATTGACAGTTTGAGGAACCAGAAAATGATAGACCATTGCAGTAACTTCCCAGCCGGTCTCCCCATTTCCAGTTCTATTAGCTATATCTTCTTAAAGCAGGTCTCAGACCTCATAAATCTCTGGCATCAAAACCTTCCAGAGCTTCCTATTACCTACCTACTGAAATGCAAACCTCTCATCCAAGGACAGAATGAAGTTCCTCCATAATGCATCCCCCATTCTCATTCCCATCCTTATTTCCCCCTTTGTGCCTGTGTACAGCAAAGGCTCAACCAAACTAGATTATATGTTGTTTCCTGCAAAGGCCCCAATAGTTTCCTTCCCCACTGCCTTTGTGAATCCCTATTTCCTCTACTTGTCAACTCGTTAATTTCCTCAATAAACATTTAATCACTAAATGTTTATTGTCACTATTTTAAGCACTGGGGGGGAAAACAAAAGCAAAACCAAAAACAAAACAAAGATGGAAGTTACAATGATTGCCTGCCCTCCAGAAGCTCACAATCTAACAGAGGGCTCAAACACAAAGATACTTTTTAAATGATGTGATAATGCAGAGAGAGAGAGAGAGAGAGAGATACAGAGTCTGAAAAGAGCCCAGGGGAAAGATACTGAAGTGCCCCTAGGAAGGCTGGGAAGTCTCCTTGGGGGAGATAGGTGCTGAGAGTCTGCAGGGAGTTAGCTCACAGAAAAGGAGGGCAAACCAGGTTGCACAATGAAAAACAAGGCACAAAGGGAACAGACGACGTGGTATATGCAAACTACAAGCGGTTTTTTGTATTGGAAAATAAAGATTAAGACTACAAAGGCCAGGAAAACTGCCCTCTCCTTCATGAAAGAACCCGTATCTTTTGGACAGAACCTCTTTATGAGTCACTTATTACTGTAGTTCAACATTCACTTTGAACTATATTTATCTGTGCACATCCATAAAATGTTAATGTCAGTTTTCTTTTAAATCCTCTGCAAGTTTTAGTGCAATACTTTTAACCACAGTAAGCGTTCAGTATGTGCTTCCTAAATGAGAGTCATGCAAAATCAGGCAGAGGTTGCAGCAAATATACAAAGTACCACCATTTAAAGAGTGAATGAAAAAATATAATCCTCAGGTTACTAGAAGAAGACACTTTTGCAAAACCAAGAAAATATCTCTGGTGAACCTATCACAAGATTTTCTGGTTGTCTCTCCACTGTAGGGTTAGATCATGGAGGAGATATATGGACCACTCTAATACTATTTGACAGTACCTGTATTCAAGTGTAATTCTAACAAATTGAGTAATTTCACAAAAATGAGGTCAAGGTCTTCACTAGTTTTTTTTTTTTTTTTTTGAGGAGGTGGGATAGTGCATAAGAACTTCTCAGTAGTCTTAATTGAAGTGCAAATGAAGATCCTTAAACTGCAATTTTATGGAAACATTAAAAAATTACTGTGCCAGTAGTTTGCATTATTGTAAGACTAACTTCAGATTTTGTGAGCAATATGAAAAAATTATGTACGTCTAGTAAACAGCTCTAAGTCTTGGAATGTTTTTTGAAACAGTAGTTTGGAGGAAGATATTACTGGTTTAATGTTTATTAAAATAGTTAGCCCTTGAGTTTGAAACTAAAAAGCAGTTTTAAAAGTTAAATTGAATTGTGTTGAGCATTTCTTAATAAACCAAAATTATAGAAACTTGTTTTTCTCTGTAAAGCATCTTGTCACCCGCATCTCCCTCATCTTCTCTACACCGTCTAACCTCATCTTTTCCTTTCTCTTTCCTCTCCCGTCACATAGGTAAAGCACATCTTTGTGTTTACCCTGGGTCAAATTATCCTTAGTCCAGTGCAGACAAACACATGGTCACCTGCAAAACCCCATTCAGTATCACCTTGCTTATTTCCCTACCCTTCACTTTGATTGTTGTTTATATGTGTAGTGAGAATAAGAACAGGAATAAGTAAATGAATTTTTCCCTCTGAATTAGCTTGAGAGTAACACACACAAACACACACACACAAACACACACACTCATGAAGGAAAAAAGGATACTTAACGTTTATTTTTCTTTTGATTTTCTTGAAAAGCCCAAGTCAGAATATACTGTGTATTAGAAATTCATTATATATATCCTCTCTACCTTAAAAAAGTAAGAGATAAGCAGTGTATATAATGCAGTGGGAAAAAATTAGCACAGTTTTTCACTGAATTAACTGTTTCCTTGACTAGTCAATCAGCTTTCTTTAAAGACAATTTCTTGTTTTCATGGCATCACAAGAAAAGTTTTGTAAAATATGTTATAGAGGTAGGTGTCAGTTACAACCAAAAACATTTCTTTTGAATAAAACTTAAAAAAATATAGATAGAATACGGTGACTATTAAAATGCTACTTAATCGTATTACGTTACAAATAGTTTCATTAAGACAACAAAAACTAAACGTTGTACTAATTTTTCAAACAAAGAATGAATCTTTTTGAAAAACAAAGTTTCATATTCCTCTGCAAAATGTAATTGAAGGAAAGCAAGCTTTATCCATACCTAAAAAGAAAGAAAGAAAGCAAACTAGAAATGGTGGGATGACAAAGTCCACTGTGGATTTTATTAGTCGTGCAAATCCCATAATATTTTATTATATAAGCCTTTTTTTCCTGGGAGTATATGTAATTTTGGACACTTTGGAAACTCTGTGTAAATATAAGCAGTGCTCTTTTGAATAGATTCCTTTCTTTGATTCCAAGTTAATTATGTTCATTTGTATGTTGAACAATGGATTTTATAATCTGTATTTCAAATGAATATATAAGAGAATTGAAAAAAGTACTACTTATCTATTAATAAACTTCTGGGAACCACACTTTTCCTGCCCCTTTTTAAAAGTAAGGCTTATTTTGTTGTAAATATTGAAAATGAATTTCTTTAAGTCGATCGTCAAAATACATTGTGTTTTACTCAAGTGGTCATTCCATTATTTCTATTTTATTCAGTATTTTGGTTTACATGAGGAACTGTAAATTCAGTACTAGGAATTTAGTGTTAAAGGTTGATGAGCTTTGAACTTTTTTTTTTTTAACAAACAAGGACAGAGCAGTTTTGCTTGAATTGCACAGAGGACATATCATCAGCATTCTCCACATGGGCAATAACTGAAATTATAAATTCTTCACAGTTGTTGTTGTTTAATTCATCTGTACTCAGTCCAACAGTGACCCATAGATACTTTCCTACACTTATTCCTTTGTGGTGAAATCCAATGGGCAACTTCTCATAATATCATTTTCAAAGCTATCTTGTAAAATATAACTAAAGTGGCTTCAGTGTTCTCTGTTAGATCAGAATAAAGTTCTGTTGTATTTTGAAGCCTGTTTTTAAAAAAAAAAAAAAAAACACAGAAAGGTCAAATCTATTCCAAATAGAGATTTCATTCCCTAGAAATATTTAGTAAGATTTTGAATCACCTTTTCTTGTCTTTTAAATTCTGTTATCTACTTAGATTTAACTAAAATCATTTTTCTTTCTCTTGTGTTAGGTAAATGCATCCATTCAATAGCTAACCGTAAGGTAAGAAAATCACAGAAGGAGAATGAAATTAATTTCGCAGTATATAGTTGGTATATTTTAAAAGCTGCATTTCATCATCTGGAGAGCTGTAATTTAGTCTATTAAATCTATAGCTGAGAAGCGGGGGGAAATGTGAATACCGTTCGTTATGAGGAGGGTCAGTCCTAAACAAGTATGTTTTCAGTTCCAGCCTTCACAGATAACATTTTCAGCTTGATGGGCTCCTGGTCCAATATTTAATTTGCCTCTTTCATTCTTAGCTTATTTGAAATATAGAGGACCGGATGTCCACCAGGCCAGAGTATAAACTTACCATTTATCTATTAAAGTCCTATTTAATGTAAACGAAGAGAAATTATTACCCCACTCACTCTCTTTCTCATTACAATTTCTAAAGAACTTTGCCGGGCACATTATCTCGTAGACATCATGATCAAATGTTATTGTTTTGCTTTATTATCTCAGTTGGATGGTTGGCTAGTCTAGAATGAAATAGGTTGAAGGCAATACTCGCAGCCTAGAAGTCTGAATGAGGCTCCCATTCAAATGATTCTGGTTGTTTGGGGGTGGGGCGGGGTGATTAGTAAACCAACTGAGCTTACACTGCATAGTAAGCGTCTGGATGCAGCACATTTACATCTAACAAGAGACCCCAGAAAACGTGTGCGTGTTTCTTAAACCTTATGTTCCGAACAAAAGGCTATCTCAGCAACAGACAATCAGCACTGCACCGCTCCCTGGGATGCAGCAACACACTCAACTGCACATTTCATTCTTCTTCAGCTCCCAGCGCCACAAAGCCCCTACTCTCTTCCCACTCCTGGGTCCCTAGATTGCTCCATAGAAGGGGGTTGGGAAAGCAGAAGCCTAACGTCTGTGCCTGCGCACCAGCCGCCCGCACCAGGGGCCCCCGGGCGCTGCTTTCCCCTGCCCGAGCCGCCTGGGGGAGGTAGGGAGGGGAGCCAGAGAGCGGAAGAGTGGACCGCACACCTAGCCACTCCGGATTTTATTGATTCACAGGGCAGCGGGGGAGGGGAGCTGGGTTAATTCGGATCCCCCCCCCCCCGCCCCGAAGTTGCCTCCTCTTGGCAGATAAAGTCATTTTCTGGCTGGTGCTGGGGGCCCAGGGGAGAGTGCGGGCGAGGTCCCGGCTCTCGGGGCCAGATCCCGTCCTGTGCGCGAGTCTTGGGGGTGGGGAAGGCTGAACCGGCCGCAGCTGTCGAGAGGGCCTGGAGCGGGCGGGGAGGGGCGGCGTGCCGGAGAGCCCTTTAAGGCGGGTTAGGAGCGCTAGGGCCGGCCGGTCACGCGTGGGAAAGAAAGGCCCCTTCCCTCCCGAGGCGTCGCTCCCCTTTCCTCAGGTTGGGCCGCCTGAGAGTGCGGGCCGGCAGAGCTCCCGGTCCCCGCGCTCGTAATCATGACCTCGGGGCCCCCTCCGGGCCGCGTGAGCGCGTTGGCGAGGCTGGGCGGCCGCCGCGGCCCCGGCCGTGTAACATGACCCGAGCGGCCGGCCGGCCGGCGCGGCGCGGCCATTGAGCCCTCCCTGCCCATGAATCTCTGGCGCGTCTCTAGCTCGCTCGCCGCTCGCCTCCCGCCTCCTTTCTCCCCCTCCAGCTCCGCGGGCTCCGTGCGCCTCTCCCTCTCCCTCCCGGTCCTGCCGCTGCCCGTCTCTCTCCACTGCCCGCCTCTCGCCACTGCCTCCCGTCTTCTCTCCCTCACGGCAGCCTCCGTCTCTTTCTCCCTCTCTCCTTTGAAAACTGATCTTTGGCTCTTAGTGTGAAAGTGATTTGAATTTGGCTCGGCGGCGCTCTGCGCCTGCGCCCAGCCTCTGGCATGCTGGCTCCTTCCAAGCAGCTGTTTTGGGTTTGAAATTCCAACATGGCAGAGGCTGCAGTCCGTCTTCCCTTCAAAAACTTGGAATGATTTCAAATCATAGGCACCTTCACTTAACCCTAGCTTCCATTCATCAGCAAACACATCGGATCGATGCTACGCTAACCTATCGGGTTTTCGCTCCGCGCGTTCAGGTAAGAGGAGCTTCGTAGTTTTCCACCAGCTGTTTAAATTTGTTTTTGTTTTTGTTTGTTTAATTTTTAAAGAATATAAATAAATTCAAGACCGTAATGAAAAGAGATCTTCGAGTTGTGCCGTAAACATTAAATTTAATTTGCACTCGTTTCTATTCTACGCCAACCTGCTGTCTAATTTCTCTGTACAAAGTAGCCCCGAAACATTATAATGCATATTTTTGCTGCTTAATCATTGTAACAATAGTGTGGGATTAAGAGTTCGCGATTGCAAGAATCTCGTTTTCCGCTATAATGGGCTTACTTATTACTATCTTTTTTACTTCAAAGATAAAAAATAAGAAAGCGGAGCCATAGGGTGGGGCTAGACTTTCTTCGGGAACTAACTTCTAAGTAAATAAGAAGTGTAAATAAGAATCTTGCACACACAAAAAGTTGAGGTTAAATTACAATCTCGTGGCTGGAGGAACGTGAATATGTCAGAAGATCGGTTGCAGAAAAATGTAAGCACATCATCTTGGAGGGGGTACAGCGTGGTGGGCGTATTGTTGGCAAGGAACGGGAGAGAAAGATGTATAATTTAATGGTATATACAATCCACTGATCCTATTACCGTCCTCCCCGGAGCTCTTGTTAGTTTCAATGGGAGTGAGTGAAATTGACATGGACTTGCATTCCTGGTCATGTGCTTTTTTTCCTTTCTTTCTTCTCCTGTGATCTGAGATCCCCTTTTTGTTGATGTTGCTTTCCCCCTTAATTATATGCATGTAGGTTAAATGAATACCTGACGAAAGGGCCCACGTTTCAAGGCAGTGACATTTGATAGCTGAGAGGAAAAGTGGCTTTAATGAAAAGCAACCTTTGGAATTCCTGCTTGTGAGAAATCCAATTCAGCTTTTTGTGCTGCCAGCAAGAAATGATCAGTAGCACCAGTGTTTATGGTATGTCAGTTTTGGAATTTACTTCCTTTGCATCTAACTAGGAAAGACAAATTAAATAGCATGATAAACCCACTGAAGACTCTGCTTGGGAAGGAGCTGCTCATGATATATAATTCCTTTTAAAATATATATATGTATAATGTATATTTTAATCTGTCAAAATGCTTGTTTGCTTTTGCTATCGCTTGTTTGTATATTTCAGTTTTGATTAATAGATTGCTGGAGTCCACCTTTATCGGTTTTAGCTGTAATTCCAAAGTTGCATGTTACTAGTAATGCACTATATAACCGCTGAAGTCAAATGGTATGTAAATTAGTTAAACTCAGTGTGCAGTTTTTTGGGGGAGGGGGCTGGGTGGAGAGGGGAGAGGGCGGGAGTGCGGGGAAAGACTGCTTACTAATGAAAGTGTATGTATATATGTACACACACAGAAGTGGATGAAATTTTTTTTTCTCTATCTATTAATGCAATTTGACTCTCTGCTCTCTCAATGATTGCACTTTGTGGAGTAATCACTTCTTCTGAGTGTGTTTTTTTTGGGGGGGGGTGAGTGAAGGGATATCTTTTCCATGAAAATAAAAAATGTATTTTGATTGCTTAAAGTCCTTAATGCCTTTTAAGGAACAGTGGTAGGGTTTTGTTTTGTTTTTTTCCTTGCCATTCACTTGTCTGCCTGTCAGCGCTTTTTACTTTTAACCTGTGACAGAATTAAATAAGCAGGCACTGAAATTGACTTTGTTTGAAATCTCTCTTTCCTCTTTCTTTACCAAAAAAAAAAAAGAGGTCAGATAAATGGAGTGAGAGGGAGTTTTCAATAGCTCTTGTGACCGTGTGTACACTTTGTGATATTCAATTAAGACTAGGAGGGAGCAACAACAAAAAGATGTTAAAAAGTATTTTGCATAACCAAAGGATATGTCCACTTTAAACATTTTTTTGTTTTTGTTACATATAACCCCACCACCATGCATTCACCCTGAAAAGAGAGAAAGGAGGAAAGGAAGAATATGAAAGAAAGAAATAGCAGTAGAGATAGCTGCCAGGGGTCTGTAATGTGGCCGTGGTTACTGGTCTCTCATAACACAAATGTGAATACAAGGAAAGGGACTATAAGAGCCGATGCGCGACAGACACTTCTGGTTGGACTCTGGTGACTGTTGAGCTAAACACACACCGCTCTTACATGATAGGAAGGATTTGATTGAATTTTGCATTTGGAACTTGTTGACTTTGAAGCGATCAATAAGAAGACTGTTTATTTTAGATGCACATAATTTGCCCTGAGAAATGTTTTAAGGAGGAGAGAGCACAGCTTTTTTCCCCCGGAGCTGTTGGAGCGAATGGGATTGCCAGATGGGCGATTTCCCTCTGTGATGTTAAAGCTGTAATATATATTCAGAGCAGATTGGGCTGCTGCCTGTGATGAGGAGGATATTACATTTATAAATTTTAAATCGGAGCTCGGACAATGTGCTGAGAACAGAAATTGGATGGTTTGACTGTTCACCGTATTGATACTTAAATGTGATTTCTGGGTAGTAGTAATAGTAATTATTGCAGTAATATGTAAAAAACACGTTGGGGTAGGAAATCATATAATTCATGACATTTAACAGCAGATTTAAGTGTATAAATTACTCCCCCAGTCTCTGCTTACTATTAAATAATAGTCACATAATTTATTTCCCTCTGTGTTTAAATGCCCAGTTGTGCAAGTGATATTCATTCAGAAAGCTTGTTTTTATACACTAGAATTCTGCAGAGGCAAAGTTTATATATAATCTATAAAGTAGACACTTGTGCATATGTATAGAGTGGCATAAGTGGCTCCTGTTTTGTAATTCTGTTACTCTGATTATTTTTAGATTTTGTTTGTCTCAAATGTGTGGCCTATAGGAACCACAGCTACAAACCTAAAAGGCTGGAAAGTGGACAAGGGTTCACACTCTGGCAGCTCTGCTGTTGCAAATTAAAAGTGTGTTGTGGTCAGGAAATGAAAGCTACAATGTCTCTTTTGAACAAGTCGTTTATCAAGAGAAACATCTATCAGGGACTGCCTTGTCACATTGATCCTCTAAAAGTTAGGTCCGAGGTGGAAGCTGCTTTGATGTTTTTGATCCTAAATTTAATACAACGGGAAAAAAAAAGCAAGGATATTTTGACCAGAATAGATTTAAAAAAATGTTTCCTGGGACCAACAAGATCTATTTATTAGTATTGTACTATGTGTGAAGTTTTTTGGACATAACAGTTGAAAGGCTTAAGAGGAAACCCCAACCTTTATAAATTGACAGTTGTTCAAATACATATTTATAGTACATTCAGTTATGGCCACATTCTTGGTTCACATGGACATTTTGAAAATGATTGTTTTAAAGGGAAAATTATTTTGAAACAGTGTCTTAGAACAATATACAGAGAACCAGAGTTTTCATTCACTCAGATTGCAGAGTGGCTCTCTTCTCTTCGTGTTGCCTTTTAGTTCTGTATTTCTGTTTCACTTCTTCATTACATGTGTGACATAATAGCTTTTAGTGGGGGAAGAAACATTTTTTCCTATGAAAACCATTTCCCAAAACATGCTTGCTCACATCATCTTTATTGTTTATTAACTGTGTATGTGGATCATCATCAATATAAACTATAGGAACTCAAGTCTTTCAGAATTTCAGCTTAAAAATATAGGTAGGTAGCAGATTAAATATGCCATGTATTCTTAAATACTGAATATGTTGCATGCATTATTCAAATTTTAAACGGTATTATTAAGAAAATGACCAACTTAAAAAAATTTTTTTTTTTCGTGAAAGCAGTTAAAAGCAGCTTGTTTCATTTTGGGAGGCAAAGCTAGGAGAGAGGTGTGCCTTCTTTGAAATAGAGTTTTTGGATACTTGTCTTTTACTGCTGGTGGCTACTTGCTATTTCACATGGGTCTATCAACAACTAGGCTGATGGATCACAAAGAGTGTGGTGGGAGTTTTGGGAAGTATAATACTTGCTAATTAATCATGTCTGAAATGAAAGAATCATAGCAGGGTAATAAAGTCTCGTTGTTTTCCTGGAAGAGGGTAAGACTTCTGTTTGGAAGCTGTATGTGTGAGTTGACTTTCTTTTTTCTTCTCCTAAAAAGACAGTTTATAGGGTCACTTTAGAATTATTTCAGGAACCGTCTTTTTTGAAAATGTAATATTTTTCTTTTTCCTGACTGTACCAAATCAGTGAAATTCTTAAAAATGTCTCTGAGTGAAAACATAGAGTTTTTTCCTCAGTTATATTAAAGACTCCTGCGGTTGAGTTTCCAGTACTTTTTTTTTTTTTTACCATAAATAGAAAATCTTTCTGTTGTTTTTATTCATGTCAGGCAGGAACTTTGGAGGCTGGTACTTCTGATAGGCATACAAGAGAGCAAAATTTTTGTTAATTACTTTTAGCTAGTACAAGAGTATGACCAGAGGGGAGAAAGGGAGTAGTACTTCCAAGAATCTAGAGATCGTCTGTATTATAACTTGACGTTTCTAAGGTAGTTTAAAATATTAGCCACCTGAAAAAAAAGCAGATGAGCAGTATCATTATAGGTAAATTCTTTTTTTCCTGAGCTTTGGCATGTCACCTTTTAGAATTTAGTATTTTGCTTAGTTTACGCATGGGGACAGATCCTGAAAGTTTGTGTCTGCAACATTTTTCAGAATTTTCATCTCAAGGTGAAGACGGCTATGCTAATAATTCCCTGTTTTTGGCTGTGAGTGTTTGGATGCCTTGAATGATTGCCTAATTAAGTAATCAGTTTTAATGGTCCAAAATCAGCAGAATTGCTAGGTGTATTTGAAACAATTGCAGGCTTTTATGTTTTGTACTTTCTAGTTTGTTCTTAGAACCTTGGTTTGATAAAAATGTTTGCTGTTTTGCTTTTGATATTCTTGAGTACAAATTTCATGTACCTCTTTTGTAAAGTACATTTATTTTTGTAGAGGTAATAATTTTAATTACCAGGAATTTAAATCGATTTATAAATTTTTGATTGGGAGAAATTGTTCTGCAGACATTTGTGTGAAATACTGACGTATGCTACTGATCGATAAGATGTGATTAATCAGCATATCTGCTTTTTAAGCTTTGGTCACTGATAAACTAGAATAAACAAATGGCACAGAAAACAATGCAATTTTTTTCTTTCAATTAAAAAAATGCAATATAAGTGTCTCTTTGGCGATATACAAGAGTTAATGTTTTAAAATCAACTGAACTTAGAAATTCTTTTGGGGTACTACTTGGAAGACTTCAAGTCCAAAAATTATTCCACCTTTCAATTAACTCTTTCTGTCTCACACACATAACAGATTATAGCTAATTGTTTTTAAAAATCTATTAAAATGAAAGACTTTTTTTTTAAAGACTGCAAATAAATCCCTCTTTAGCAAGTGCTTTTCATGGTTGGATTTTGTAATTTTCTTCCTTCTTTTTCCCTAAACTTGAACTTTTATCAGCTTTTTCATTTAACTTATGGTAGAAATTTCAAGCCTAGCTGCTTTGAAACATGATTGCTGATTACTGATCCTTTTGATATTTTTGATGTTATCATTTAAATGGCCGTTGTACTTGAGGGATGCTTACTGCAAGAAATGCAGATAGTGGAAATAAAAGGTAGGCAAGAATATGATAAAAATAAATTGTACTGATAAGTTGAAAGCAAATCAAAAGCAGGTGGGTATGCAAAGTTTCCTCAGGGCAGCCGCACAGCTGCCAGCTCAGGAGCTCTGCCTCAGCACAGCACAGGAGTGCGCCGTACCTGTTGAGGACAGTCTTAGTTAGGAGACTGAGGAGGCAGAAGAGATAGGTGATCAGAAACCGTCCAGACATGAGATATCGTATGGCAGTTTCTGTTAATAATATTTACATACGTTATGTAACAAATCTGCTTGTTGTCTTGATACTTGAATATTGACACTGTACTTAACATTGCACATGGTGGGCTGTGCTTTCAGAGTATATTAGAAGCAGTGAATTCAAAGGAGAATTTCAATGCAGAAGTATTTACGTTGAGTATATGTATAAATGGATACGTTTGCTTATATTTGAGCTGCTATGACATTCACAAAGCATTGACAGCATTACTCCTTGCAATCATTTTTGAAACTGATACATCTTGAAAGTAGAAATGCACGATTTATCATATGAAGGCCCAAGGTTAAACTTTTTTTACCCTGCAACCTGGCTTCAGTATTTATACTTTTAAGTTGGGAAATCTTTTTTAGAAAGTATTTTTTAAGTAAGATTGGAAAGTTTGCTTCTTGTTAGGATTTTGTTCTTATTTTCATATGAGTAAGTGATATATAACTTACAAAAAGCATTTTCTTACTGTAGAAAACATAATGTAAAATACTTATAAAATTTATGTTTTCTTTTCCCCAATATCTTAACATTGAGAATACCTTTACCCAGTTCCTTATGAGTTTTTATTTCGGCTGGTAATTTATACATTTATTCCATTCCACTTGTGGATATATTTCAGGCAAGAGAACAGAAACTGAATTTTACTTTACTCATCAAAAAAGAACAAAAACAAACACACACCTCCCCCCCATCTAATGTTTGCCTTATGTCAATTGGATGCTTTTTAAGCAACTGACAATTGATTAAATGCCATATACTTATGACAGTAAACTCATCTGAGAATGAGTGACCTCTACTTTCATGCTTTGGTTTTAGGAAATATTATTCATGGAAACAGTAACATTCAAAATAATAATTTTAAAATAGTATAATGTACAGCCATGGGTTTCTAGATGTTGCTGTAAACTTTTTACAATTCTTCTGATTTATGATGCTTACCGTCAGCACACATTGTCACCTTCACCTAGGGCTGGCTACATAATTTCTGGGCTTGGTGCAAAATTAAAATGTGGGGCACCTTGTTCAAAAATTATTAAGAGTTCAAGACAGCAAGAGCAGAAGATTAAACCAAGTGCAGGGCCCTTCCCTGTGGGAGACCTATGGGCCTGTCCAGGTCGCAGGGCAATGAAGCAGGCCCTGCCTTCATTACCCACAAACCTTGTGGAAGTCACTGGGTTTCCTACGTGGAGACTTGACTAGTCCACAGTGATTCCACGTGCCTCTGCCTAAAGAGATGCTAGTGGTTGTTGAGTAAGAGCCTCGGTGGGAAAATTGGACCATTAGGTATCTTCTGCTCTTTCTATACGTGAACTGGTGACTGAAATCTTTGCCTTTATCTTACGTTGCCTTTTGCCTGATGTGCTCCCATATATCACCTGAATTTTTGTGCAGATATTCTTAAAAGCAACTCTGTTTTGTAATTGTTTGCAGGCAGCTACATACTTAAATATGTATTCCCCAGGCACAGAACGATTAGGGTGGGAGGATTTTAGTAAGATTTGAAACAAGAGCCTGAGAGTTTCTCTGTTGATTTGTACCGCTATGCCACCTAAGTTTCAAGCACAAGTGAAATAAGTATTTTTAATGTAGAATCTTAAGTTATCTAAAAATATAGAAAATTCTGACCATTGAGAAATAAAAGCACAACTCATTGAGTCAGGGAAGATGGGCAAACACAAAAATAATTACCTTGTTATAGTAGCAGCGATATTGGTATTTTGACATTAGGAAGTGGCATTGTAGCTGTATAAACATGTGGTGACAGCTGTGTTAAAGATGAAAAGTAACTCTTGCAGTAACATTAACTTTGCAGGATGTTATATTCAAACGGTGAACTTAAACCAGAACAATCCCCTTCCCCCTGAAATATGTAGTCACCATCTGTGACTCCTTTCCGCCTTGGTTTGAACAGTCTACTTGATGGGTGGATAAAACGTTTACATTGTTGCTTCCCAAGATACTTCTCAATGAGATCAAGCTTCAAATTGAGAACCCTAAAACTAAATTTTGAAGTCAAGCGGCTTTTTCAGATACGATGGAATGTCCAGCAAGTAATGGATCTGAGTGTACTTGAAGTTGCACCATTTATTTTCAAAAGATATTTCCCACATCAGATGACTCTGCCAGGAAGAACAATATCAAAGAGCTCAGAAAAGTAACTATTCTTTTATGTAATCCAAGACTGATGGAGGGGAGGGAGCTTTAAAGATATTTCTGAAGAAAG
Organism: Delphinus delphis; assembly: GCF_949987515.2. NCBI lineage: Eukaryota > Metazoa > Chordata > Mammalia > Artiodactyla > Delphinidae > Delphinus > Delphinus delphis. Next base: position 67,958,807 of record NC_082689.1, read on the forward strand.
AGAAAAACCTAACTTATTTTGAATGCCTCGTTAGTCTTGGTGGAGAGAAATCCTATATATGAGACCTTCTAAGAAGAAAAATCTTTGCCCTGTGTAATAAGAAGGCATTGCTCTCTCGGTTGACATGTACTTTAATGAAAGGATTGGAAATAACTATTACAACAGTGTCCCATTTAATTATAAATTCACCCCACAGTTTAGAAATCTTTTGCATTAAAGACATTGTGAATTTGAATTTTTTTAAGAGGTAGTTAGCCACAATGCATATGTTTAAATATTCTATGTTGTATAACCTATCTACAAATTCTAGTAGTATAATTTAATTTGGGAACCATCTTTTCCCACCTTACTCCTATCCTTTAGTATGTTGTGTTTTCGTATTAGTTGTTTAGCTTTAAAAAAGATTAAACTAGGAATCTGGGTAAATACGTGGCAATATTAGTGCATCCTTGTGCCCCAAAGAGCTGTTTATTTCCCTTGTATTCACTTCTCCCTTTCCATTTCAAATTGAAGTTAAGATTATAAACTCTTTCTCTTAGATCATATATCTGAATGATGCTAAATTATAAATCTTAATTAGGTATGATTCACTGATTTTAATCTTACAAGATAATTATTCTGAGTAGGATAAAAGGTTCCTTTAAGATTGAAGGCATTTTCATTACAATACCCATTTAAGATCAAACAAATACCATAAAATAAACAGAGTCCTATTAGTCTTTTAAGCTTAACAGTTAATACTTTTGGATTTAAATATGTGAAGAAATAAGGATATGAATAGGACGGTCTTACTGTTTGCACACTTTAAGTGCTTGTGATAAATTTTACTGCCAGGAATTACATGGATCTAAAAGAGTCTTTTAAGTAAAAATTACAGTTTTGATTATCTAAATGGAAGATGCTCTTGTGCACGTGCACAGATACATTTCTCTGTGAAGGTATTGATGTCAGGGACGCTTTTGGTATTTCTTTATGAGTAATTAGGTTAACGGGGTTAGTTAGAAAATGTGTCCTTTCCTGGAAAACGAAAAATTACATTCAAGCAGAAGTAAAAGAGTAGAACATAATCATGACTTTAAGTACTTAAAAAGATATTTTATGAGTCATTTTTAAAGAATAATACTCAATATGTAACTTGTTAAGAATAATAGCCATTTTTACTTTTTAAAGCACATCTGTATTAAAACTGGCTTTCCGTTCATGAGTCACAAATCTGGAGTCAATTTTCGACCCCACTTACAAAAAATATGGGTCTAATCGCCACCCCCTCTTACCATGGTGTTCCACTCCAATCGTGTTGGTATCGAGTTCTTTAAAGAGAGATCTTCGCTTGCATTATTCAGAAAATTAAGCAACATTTTTGAGGGGAATACTGATATGACCGAAATGTAGACACTGGGACCCTGCCTGGCCTGAGTCCTTGTCTGACAAACGAGAAGGACCTTTATACGCCTACAGCGCTTGTCCTTTCTATGGGAAGATTTTAAATGTACTAAGAATTGAACAGCACTTGTTCCTTCTATGGGAAGATTTTAAATGTACTAAGAATATAAGTGTTCCCTAATTGGAAAAATATGTTTTATGTAATTCTAAGAGTACCAATCAACTAATCAACTAATTTACTTATGGATGGTAAGATAGTAGGACTAAATAATCTTATTCAGAAATAGGTGTTTAGAGTAGTAGTATCTTTCTAGAGAGAGAAAAAGTCTGTACGTATGCAAAATCCCTTTTGGGATTTTTTTGTTTGTTTTCTTTTCTTTCTTTTTTTTTTTTTTTTACTGTGGGTGAAATCTCTATCAATAATGTTTAGGCTGTAAAAGTATTAGGAAAAAATCTAATATTGGAAGTTCTTTATTATGCTATGTACTTTTAATAAGTCCTCAATGAGTGCATACAATGCACTAATACTTGTTTTGTTTGTTTTTTGATTTGTGTCTTGTTTTATTTTGTTGTAGCATCAAGTTAAAAAGACCTTACAGGAAACTATTTTGTATTGTTTATTTTTAAAAATACTCAGAATAGTACAACCTGTGGTATAGGTTTGTTTATAATGATGAGCAAAAAGCCCCAATTTTACCCCAATATAATTCCGTTTCCTTGAAATCTACGCTACTATATCAAAATGCCACTACTACTAAGCTACAATTTAGGAGGTGTTGCTGGTGTATAATTGTAATGCACATGTGTACCTAAATACATATTTTTAAAATATTTATCTATAAATTCTACTAGCCAACTTTGCAGGTGTCCTTGTGCTTGGGGCCAGTGGGGGAATGGTTTTCTATCTGTTTTGCTGTTTGCAAACTCACCAGAAACCTTGCTGTCTCATCCATCTTCCTGCTCTTGGAATTCATTCTTACCCATACCTGTGTACTGTTTTGAGGGACTGAGATTTTTTTCTCTTTCTTTTTTTTTTTTCTTTCTAGTATTTATCTGTAGGGTTGTTTATTACTTGATCAGATGGAAAAATCAAATTTCACTTGAGCCACTGGAATATGATATTTAGATCATGAGGAGGTAGCTTGAATTAATTTAGAGGTTATTGGGCTGTGTACTAGGAGGAAAGTGTAGCAGCATTTTTCGGCATGGACAGAGGGTGAAAGACCACTTGTAGGAATGAGGAAAAAGCTAAAGGCAAAAAAAATTAGGGATGTTGTTAAGGAAACTAAGGGTGAGGGCTGTTTTCGTGTAGCTGTTGCTAAAAATGAGGTTGGCAATTTAAAAAATCAAATCCTAATATAATTATGTGAGAAAACCTCATTTGTTAGGAATTAGTGACTAGTACACATTGATTAGCACACAGCACTATCTAAACAAATTATGTTCTTCTTTTTTAAAATGGCAAGTTCTATACCAAATCTTGGATGTATGGGATTTGTGATAACCCAAATTAAAAGAACTATACCCGCTTTTCTTCCTTATAATTTTAAAAAAGTGTAAAAAATACACATGCCTTTAAAGATGATTCATATTACTCTTAGACTCTTCTCCTTCACATACTCAATTTGGTTATGTCTCACATGAAGTTATGGAAGAACATCTACTGAGGATTAGGGTATATCTTTATTAAGACTTCTTTTTGGGAAACAGTGAGTTTATTGTCATAGAAGTCAAGTCATTAAAGTAGATAGATATATGATTTAATTTGATTTGAGCATAGTTTGATGATAAATTCTGTATCTACCCTGTAAATGCTAGCTGTATGTTAATGACCAAAACCAAACCAAACCAAACAAAATTTGTCAAAGCCTCACCTCAGACCAGTTAGATGGAAGTTTTGGGGGATAACCAATTCCTTTTTCTTTTTCTACCCCAGTGATTCTAATGTAAAGTTAGGATTGAGAATCACTTCACTGAACCAAAAATTTATACATTTCATGAGCTCTTAAATTTTTTGCTTTAAGTTTTAATTTTAAGAACTTCATTCTTCCTGGTTTGAAGTCACAAAAATAGAGACATCTATTTAGAATTGAATACACTCATGATATGTACTAGAGATAGTTCACTATCTGGCTGAAGTTCAACAACAATCTATGAAGAATTTTAGGGACATTGCCACCATGCTGGTAAGAGTACCTCAGGAAAGTGACAATGCTGACAGCAGCAGACGCCAACAGTCTATCATATTTGTGACCTTGGGTAAGTCCTTCAGCCTCTTTGAACCTCAAAGGAGGGTTCATCCAATGACTCTTAAGAATTTTTTCCAGTTCTATATAATTCATGATTGCTTGGTCATCGACTAGTGAGCTTGAGTCACTTGGAACCTTGCTGGTGGCCAATGGCTGAGTGATTTTTTGTTTCTTTTTAAGAAACTCCAGAAATTGTCTTGGAAATAATGAAGGGAGCTCAAGGACGATTTATCACTTTGTTAAGCCCTTCAGGAGGGATGGTAACCAGTCATTAAATATGCTTACTAATTGGTTACAAGCAAATGTGTCAGCAATTCTAATACCTTGAGAGTTGACGAGTATTAGTTAGCCAGTGCTTTCTCCCTGTAAGAGATATAAATAGACTGACAAGCAGATTAACTTAAGTAGTAATGGATTTAGGGACTTCAGATCTCTTTTAAAATATGTCAAAATTATAGATCAGTATGAAAGTTGGATGTTTATCATACTGGAAGCAACTCCATCTTTTTTAAATTTTATCCCTAACTAATCTTTGTTCATCTTCTTTTTACCGCCTGGAATGCTCTTCTCCTCCACCTGTCGAAAACCTACCAGGACTTTGACATCTAGCTCAAATGTTGCATCATCTATGAAAACTTCCTGAGCCACCCTAATGAGGATCCATTTCAACGTCTGCTTGATATTCCTTAATCACTTAAAAAATCTCCTTTCAATCATTTGCCATCATTTTTCTTCCTCTATAGATTGCTGGGCATTTTTGTTTCTCATTTATGAAATTGTAAACTCCTGAGAGCAGACTACATGTGATTCATTTTTTATTTTTAATCTCCTCAACGTGTGTATACAGAGCAGGACCTATATAGTAGGTGTTCAATAAATGTTTGGTGAAATGAATCAATAGAAATGTAGGAGGCTGTCACTTGGTTCATCTTTTATTAATCTTACTTTAAAAAACTAGAAGATGCTTTTAAAAGTACTTAAAGAACAGATATATTAACATTGTGTATTTCGTTAAAAAATGAAATTTCTGGGCTTCCCAGGTGGCGCAGTGGTTGAGAGTCCGCCTGCCGATGCGGGGGATGTGGGTTCGTGCCCCGGTCCGGGAAGATCCCACATGCCGCGGAGCGGCTGGGACCGTGAGCCATGGCCGCTGAGCCAGCGCGTCCGGAGCCTGTGCTCTGCAATGCCGCAACACTAAGAGGCCCGCGTACCGCAAAAAAAAAAATGAAATGTCTGTATTCTTTAATTACTAAAGAAAGACTTTACAATCTTCTTACATTTCTGAAAGAAAAGTTTTATAATTATATACCTAAGAAAGGGCTTACAGTTATTTATTCTATTTTCTCCTATATCTCTGGGTAGGAGAGCATTTAAACTATTTTATAAAAACAGAACAGAACATTATAATGTATCTTTAACAAAACTCTGTAACCTATTTCGATTACAGGCAGTAACACATGGCTTCAAATCACTATGCTTTACATATTTAAATATTTTTTTCCTTTTGTTTTTGCAGTTACAAAAATTCAAGGGTATAGAATCATAAAACATTAGATGTGGAGACTTCCAAATCAACTTCTTGACAACATAGGGTTGATTGACACTTGGTTATTCAGCCTTCGGTTGAACATGGGAAATCAGCATATCCAAAGGCATTTCTTTGTATTTTTGTCCTTTCTCTGATAAATAGGCAGTGTGCAAATATGTGCCTGGTGGTACTCAAAACATTTCCTTGGGAACATGATGGTACTTAGGGTGATAAGAAGTAAGATGCAAACTAGCTGATCTATAGTTGATATGATAACTTTCATTGACTCTGTAGTTTGTGAATGTCTTTGGTTAACACTTTAATTGACATACTTTTGTTTCGTATTTAATGTCTGACACTATTCATTTATTTTGTATTAAGTACTGGGCAGTAAACAATTTAGCTGGGGTTACACCCAGTGACCCTATCTTCTAGTGGTTCAAATGCGTCACCCGCTCAGTTTGTGTGTTAGTGGAAGGGTCAGTTTCTTTCTTAAACCTGTCACTAATGTTACAGCATATAGCATTACAAAATTTTCTAAGGGAAATTTAGTTTGAGCAAATGTTGAAATTGTAATGTGTTAGTCAACAATATTTTACAAAGTTTCTGTTTTATATTTGTGTATTTGAACCTAAAGATAGATGTACTAGAGAAAAGCACTTGTTCACATTGCTTCATGAAAGAACACAGAAAAAACAAAGACTCTATTCTCATTCTTCTAAAAACACAATTTTACTAAGGAAACCTATAACCTTTACTGAAAGCTCACTGGTTTTCTTCCAATTTGGTCTCTTCAAATCTGAAAAGTTCTAGATGCTATCTTACTACTTCATATTGAAATCTAGGTTGATCTCATATACTCCATGTAGAAGAAAATATCTGCAATGCTGATCATTGAACCTGAATTATTACAAAGATACACTGTTAAGTGAGCCACAGTGGACAAATGTTGTTTGGTCAGTTGCATGAAAACACTGCATCTTCAGCAAAGAGCTTCAGTACTAAAGAACTATAGTACATTAGAGGTAGAATAATAAAGATTGTGAAGCAATAGGTTAAAAGTAGCAAGAGCATTTTTGCAGTTTGACTGCAACAATCTATTTAGTTCCTTTGTTAAATTAGCTTTTCTGGTTTTCTGGAAACCAGTACTCTTCAAGCAAGTTAAAATTGCTTAACTATAAGTTGAAATCCATGAGATTGAGAGTAACGACTATGAATTGTAAAGCCATAATAATGATGGCTTGCCAACAACCAGACTAAATCAAGGGAGGATTTAAAAGACATAGGTTTAAAATTCTACCTGATTATAATCAGGAAGTTGGGGGGTTTGAAAGTAAATAAATAAAAATATCCACGCAGATTCCTCACACCTAAAATATCAGCTATTCTTCCTTTAGTTCTCTCGTAGAAAAAAGTAGGGTGATTCCCCAGAGAGGGTAGTCATGTAAGTAGGTGGTCACTGAAGATGAGCCATGGTTAAAAGCCAGTGGTCAATAGTTTATTTTGTTGCTGTTCTTTTTTTTCTCTTGCCTTCATAAGCATAGCTGACAGCTGTCAGTCACTGAATTTTTTGTTAGGTCTAGACATGGCAATTCTTGAAGAATATGAAGCTATAATCGTCCTCTTGGCTTAAAATCTAAAATAAAACAAAATTATTTCAACTGAATACAGCTCTGTGTGTGTGTGTGTGTGTGTGTGTGTGTGTGTGTGTGTGTATGCATTCAGAAGAGAAACCTATGACGCAGCTGACAGCGTCGATGGCTCTTTCATTCTGAATGGGCCAGTTAGCCGCTCCATACAGACACCATCTAAGTGAGCCAATTTAAATCTCTCCAAATTCTTAACTAAGTGGCCCAGGTCTATCTGGGAGGTGGTACTTATTTGTCCCTTAGGTGATAGATTTGGCATGATATTCAGTTGAAGACTCAGTAAACAAGATTTATGAGGAATTAGTTAAAATTGAAATTGAAAATGGATATTGAGGTATAGTTCACCCTAAAATGGCTTGGATATATGTGTCAGATGTGCATGAAGAGGATTTTTAAAAATGCATTCTTTGGATTAGAATAAAAACTAATCACAAATTAAGTCACTTAAAATTTGCTTGCCTGATATGATTATTTTCTTTGACTGACCACGCCTTCTTTTAGCACTCCCACCTTTGTCCAGGGTTCAGTTTCGTGTCATGCACATGTCCTTGAAGAAATGCAACGTCTTTCACAAGATTTTGTACGAGTGAAATCAGATACCAGTTTTTATTGCAGAACCGAGGCTACAAATGTTTCTCTTTAAAGACATTTTTAATAGAAACAGTAAGGTATAAATCATTTAAGCAATTACCTGGACATTGTGGAAATGGGGCTTGGCTTGTTCTGTAGCCCCAGATGTTTCCAGATTCTAGTAATAACCCAGCCCAGATATTTACAGCTTAATTTTCTGTGCATGTGCACTTGTCCACAAATGGCTCCTATTTCCCATGTTTCTGTTGGACAACTGGGCCACTTAGAGGTAAGGAAAGTGATCTCAGCGTGGGTGATGACAAACAATGGTTATAATAAGTTGCTTCTAGAAACTTTGATCACTTAAAAAAAATAGAGAGGCTAATTCTTAGAGGATTTTATACTAAGAAATAAATTATTAAATGGCATTTTCCTTTATGGATGAGGGTGGGGGAAATAACGTCTCCCCATCCCTCAAAATTATATTTAGCCTTGATCTACTATGTGATAGAAGTCATTTTTTTTTAATGTGTCTTCTGGCACTGGTTGGGTTATCATGCAGGCTGCTAGTTTTCTTTGCATCACTGCTCCACAGTTTCCCTTGTTCTTACTAGAAACTAAACAAATGGAAAATAATGATTGGTAACCATCTGCTGTGCAGAAATTTCACATATAGCAGTTAACTCTATTTTATAAAACAAGACCAAATGAGTGAATTATACTGTTGCCAGTAAATAGCAACATGCAGTAGAGCGTTCCTTTGGACAAAGCAAGAGCATAGGGAGCCAGCATTTATTATGGGAAGTCAGTTGGGTGGGCTCTGGGGCTGAATGTGGCCCGGATGTTTATATGTGTATGTGTGTGTATGTGTGTCTGTGTGTGTACTGCATGTGTGAAGAGAATGGTGGTTTCCTCTCTACCTGTTCCTTGTGTCTCCATTCTCACCCCCAGATTTCCAATCAGGTAACTCGGAGTAATGTAGATGCAAATAAATCAGTTCAGTCACATCTTCCTCTATCTTTTTATTTGCTTAAAAAAGGAAGTCAGAATCCATAAAGCCATACAGAATAAAGATTTGTAAAAGTATGTAGGCTTCAGATCAGAATCCTGTTTTTTCCTAAGCCGTACATATTATAATGAATAGAGACTAGCCAATTTAGCTTTAAATCATTCTCTGGTCTTATCCCCTGCCTAAAGAATACTGGAAATTAGATTGAGTATATGTCCAAAAGATATTGACAGGCAATGATTATTCATATAGTTGCTACTGAAGTGTGCATGCTATACTGAGGGAGGACATATAATGGAATAGACAGAAGTAAGTGGTTACAAAGAATTTATTCAAATGGACCAGGTATAAGACCTGATTTTATAGTTGTCCATATAATCAATCAGTTTCTTTCTCTCCCCCTCTCTATATCTGTAAAATCTGTTTAGTATATCAATGTACTTAGACATTCAAAACATACATGTTCTCTCTAACTTTCACTTATTCGATACTAGGATTTTGCCATACAGCAAGAAAAGTTGTTTAAAATGGGCAGTATATTGAGTTCAAAGGACCCATACAGTTCATAAATTCTCTGGTGTCTACTGGATTTTTCATCAGGGAGACTTCCAATAAAAATGATCTATTTTAGAAATAATATTGTTTAGTAGGTTGAAATGTGGTGTAATAAAATTAGACCTTCAGTCTTCTAAAGTTACTACTTAGATGGCACCCTTGGGATGGTAAAATGGCTGTATAAGCAGATGAATCAGACAGTTCCACTGATGGGTACATTTGTCAGTCTCTGTTACAGATATAATATATTCTTATATCTGTAATCCTGACACTGTTACATCCAAATGAAATCAACATGAGGTTGTCATCTTTAAGCAAATATGTTAAGTGTTGTCTTTTGTGCTTTGGATTTGAAAGAAAGGGGCCCAGGGGAGGCCGCATCATGCAAATGGAACAAATCCCATTTCTTCTGAGCTGTGCTGTTTTCCCCTCCATGGCAGCTGGCTGTGTTATCTTTGTGTGTTTCTCTGAGCGCTGACAATTCTTTCAGTGATCTAAGTTAGGGCACATTAGAAAGTGGAAGCAGCTGTCTGTCGCTATACTGAGAGACGTGTTTGCTCTACTGCAAAGATGAAGGACCATGAATCCTTGACACACTCCCCCCGCTCCCCCTGTACTTTCCACCATGATCAACATTCAGACGCACAGATTGTCTGCTTGGACAGTTTTTTGTTCTGACTGACAGCATCTGGCATAGATAAATTTAAAAATACATAGCATGCCATGCTTGGAATTGGAACATCCCTTCTTTATTAATCTTCTCATTTAAACCATTCATTTACATTTCAAGAAAGGTTACAGCTTGATATGGTTGAAACGTTGATTTTTAAATGAATAACCTTCTAATGAAATGTCTTGAATGAGTACCAAGCAGCTAGTGTTCATTAAAAATTACACCCGATTAACACAGCCTTGAAAGCCTGAGAGGAAAGGGATTTCTTATTGTTTTAATCCACAGTGCAATCGGTGTTTACCTTTCTGGCACAAAGCGAATAGAAATGATGCCTGTACTCGCAACACTTCTGATATTGAACACAACTATGATATCACCCTTAAGCTGACAGAACACTTGGCCTTGTTTAATCAGCTTTCTCTTCCTCAGAAAACCCCCAGAGTGTTAAAAAAATTTTAAACGTCACCAAAATCTGCCGTGTTCAGATCCTCTCTTTCTCCATGTCCCACCCTCTCCCCACCCCAAAATACTATGTCTCTATGCCCAAATCAGAAAAAAAAAGGCTGATATATTTTCAGATGGAAAAGTGGTACAAAACGCTTTTAGATTAAACATTCCCTCTGACCCCAGGATGGTGGATATACATTTGTTTGTCTGCATTACTTTAGTGATAAAACATAACAGTGCAAAAATTGCCCTCTTTCTCTGCCTCACGTAACTCCCCCATACATACTCACATTTCTTATCCATTTTCAATTCCACAGCCAACCTTAGCAACATGCTTGTCTAGCATTTATGTAAAAATAATATGAAAAGTGGCCATATCAGTCAGTCTGTGGACTTTGAGTCCAGAGGACGGGGGGTGGGATGTGGGGGAAGGAATCCTCCTTTTATCCTACATTTTAGACTTCTCATATCACTGCAGATTTCAGCTATAACTACTCAACCGCAAGTGTGGCTGCAATAGTTCTAAGGGGTGTATGGAGGGAGGGGTGGTACAGAATTTTATATATATATATATATATATATATATATTTTAGAAAGGAACTGTTCAGGTGCTAGGTAGTAAATATGTAAAGCAAGCACACTGGTTAACTTGGAAGAATGGGCTTCAGAGAGAAGTTCAATTAACAGTTGTAGGCAGAAGAGGTGATGTATGTATTCAGCATGTGTAAGAGGTCATTTGCTTTAGGATAAATTTTGACGAATTTGAGAGAAATAGATGCTGAAATAAAAATGAAAATGGATTACAGCTTCATATCAAAGGCACTTTTACATTCTTTAATATAAGAAGGGAAAATGACACATTTTTACTCCATGGATTATATATTATTTTAAAATTTTGCTATTTTGTGTTTTGTGAACTTGTTTCATTTAAACTGTTTATCTAAACAAAATAAATCTTGGAAGTTAATGTTATCTTTGAATCTGGAATCAGTTTATTGCTTCACCCCTCAACCCAGACCTGGGCTCTAGAAATTTAGGGTAGACACTGTTTGGTTTTTGTTTTTCTGTTCTTTCTTTCTTTTTCTTTTCTTTTTTTGCAAGAAGCTAATGGCAGGGAATCAGATCAGAGTAGATCTGGTTCCAGCATTTTGATTGCCAGTTAATGTTTTATAATCAACATTTTAAATATAAATTACTTCATTTGTTATTTTCCATTTTGATTTTTTTTAATGACCAGGTTTTAAAGGTGGCCATTGTGCATCTGTGAGCAAACTGGGAATGGGTTAGAATACACAATTCCCTCGTGTGAAAAGCCAGGTTTAGCAGTAATGCTTTTAATCTGGACTTGTAGGGGATTCAGAAGCATCCACAGATCTGCTCCAGTAATTATCATACCCCAAGTGGCACTGGAAGAGACATTTGCCTAAAAACTTGATGTCTTCATTACGCTGTTTACATTTTAATTAGAAACATGAAAATTACTGATTCATACAGACAACTGCAGTTTAAGTGGTTTCGTTCACCATCCAATAAATATAAAAAAAAAAAACTCACCACAGTTGGCATAAATAGTTTACTAGGAATCATTCATGGGAATAATGTGTTGGCACTATAAGCCGCTTAAAATATGTTTTTATTTTACCAGAGGTAGAATTTGCATATAAATTAGAGAATGGCATTTTAAGTTGACAGTCATTTATGCAGAATACCACCCACATGCAAATATATGTATGGGTGGGTGTGTATACTTTCTGTGAGTTTATACAGTTTTACAGTATTGTGGATGTGCACATGTACACGTCAGCCTAGTCGATCAGTTTTTTAAATGCACGTCCTCTTTTAAAATCCACTCAGAAATGCTGTGGGTGTTCTAAATATGCCCATCCACAAACACATCTTTTGTCTGTTGGGCAATGGCAACTTTGCATTAAGGAAAAATGTTTATTTCTTGTATGCATATGTCTCAAAAAGGAGTTGCTGTTGCATTTGCTCCTTCCTTCCCTTTCCTCTCTTTTCCATTCTCCCGTAACTTTTGCATGTAGCTGTCAATGCTGCTACCCTAAAATCGCTCCCACTCAGAGCGGCTGGACTGAAGCAGGGTGGCTGTCAGAGTCCATTCCTGAGTCAGCAGCACGCCCATTGCCTGAATCTTGCGACAGTCACTCATCCAGTTTTCCCCTCCCCAGGGGACAAGCATCCTCATCAGTGAAGAGGAATGACCCTTCTGTCTGGCAGGCTCAGAATCCCGTATCTCCCCACTTCGGTGTGTGAGTTCAAATCCCCTCGTCCTGGAGGCAGGGCTGGGACTCCAGCTAATGACTCCAAGATACAGAGAGGGTCAGCGCACTGGTGAGCTGGCATACTGAGGCATTGTACGAGCTGAGTTGTACATATTTCCCATAACTGTAGACTCCTCTCCATCCCCTCCCCTCCCCTTCCAAACCCTTTACTATTGATCAATATTATGCAAAAACAAACCAGGAAGAGCCGCAGCCATTAAAAGCCATTTTTCTTTTCCTCATCTTTGTTAGAAAGTTATTGACCGTGGCCGAAGGAGGCTCTGTTATTGTGTTTTGTTTATTGTTTTTTGGTTGAACGGAAGCAGACAGTAAGTGAACATTTACATTATCTCACTGTAAAGCTCACATTTTAGGCCCATGTTTATTTTACATTTTAGGCCTATGGGCTATAGGTAAAAATGAACTAAAATATTACATAGGAGGGAGAGTCTACACATAGGTTTTCTACTTGAAATGTTAGAGCAGTCATTGTTTTAAACTTCTGAACGTGAATGTATTACGTAGATACTCCTGCTAACTGCATGATGTGATTTCTGGGAATTCAAGGGAGTAAGATGAATTCTCATGAGGTGGTTTCAGATGATAGATTTTGTGCTTCATTTCTGCATCTTTTGGTGTGTCTTTTTTAAAGTTCTAGGGGGTTGCCAAAGTTTTAAGATGCTAATCAGGTGTTTTGTGTAGTCCACAAAATTTTAGATTTTAATGAAAACTCGCTAGGATCATTTTCACGGTCAATGAGGTAATTGGTCCAGGTAACCAGACCGGGACTTTTAAAAACAGTTATTAGTGCTTTGCGTTTACCAGGCAGAGTCCCCAAGCACATCGGTTAGGGGAATAGTGAATTCATGGGCATATGTTCATTGGTTTGCTTTGCAGTGCCTCTTTTTTATGGGGGCGGGGGCAGGCAGAGCACTTATTAGGTCTCTGTATTTCCTAGATGCGATTAGACACAACAGTCGACGTCTGTAAGGACAGAAACATGTTGCTTCCTTGTACACATGGCAAAATTCAAATAGTTCTGTGCTGTTTGGTAAATCCTGTCTGCTCTATGCAGTGTGGCCCGAAGCAGTTGTGTGGTGAGGGAATGCTGGCTGCTGGCCAGCCATTGACTATGAGATCCTGGGTACCTGAGAGCTTATCAGTTCTTTTGCTTTGTAAAAGAAAAAAGTGATGAAAATGTTGGTAAACTGCCATGAAGGTTTAAGGCTGCTGGAACAAGGAGCCGTGTAATCAGATTGGAAAATGGAGCTCGAGATTCTCTGCATGGAGAGCAGCCAGCCGTCTGTGGACCCCGTGAGCTGCTGTGCGAGTGCCCGAGCTGACCACTTTGTTAGCAAATCAGCTTGTTTGCTGCAGCAGCAGGGTGGAAAAGACCAGAGCTGGTGATGGTATGTAACGGAGGGAGAGCTCTTGCATGGCACAATCTAATCAGCTTGCAATTAGCTTGGGCTCTACAGTCACCTTAATTTTCTTCTTTCCCCCCTCTTTGTGTTAATACCATGCACTTTAAACAATTAAGTAAGGGAAGTAATCCTTCAAGCAAATCAAAGCCATCCTTTAATTTTATCACCCTGCTGAAAAAGTATCAGGTGGTCCACTGGTCTTCATCAGATGCTGGAAATTCTCCGGCTCACTGTAGCATAGAGAGGGGCTTTAACCAACTGATTTTTTAAGATGATCTTTCACATATCTTGGCAAAAGGGGGCAGAAAACGGTGCATCATTTAAACTAGCGTTAAAGTTAAAATTAATGTGATAGGGGGATTACAAATACCTTTTGGTTTATATACAGTAGTGAATCTGTTTTATATTTTTAATAACCAGAGTCAGGCTCTGTGTGTGTGTGTGTGTGTGTGTGTGTGTGTGTGTGTGTGTGTATGAAAGAGAGAGATCTGTACGTATATATCTCATCTATAAAATCCTTTATGCTGCTGTTTATTTAGGCGTTTCTATACAGCACCTTTCTGAAGGCTCTGATGACACAGCCACTTGTACTGATAATTCCACTATTTCACCTTTAGCAGACTTGATTCACTAAGGTTTAAAAGAACAAGGATATCATTGCCGATCATATGTGTTACTTGTTAATCCTTTAAAATAAAATTCAGATCATGTGGGGGAGAGGTGAGAAGAGCAAAGCATAGGTTTGCAAAATCGGCGTAATAGTTTTATATATTACTTAATTCAAGGACAGCGACTTCTGAGATACTGCTTAAAAAAGACCTATTTATCTAAATAAAATAAATCATCTAATAACATTACTTAAGCTACCTTATATCAATTTTCCTCTTCCAGAAAGCTTTTGCTAAAATATTATCCATGATATGATAGGTTTTATTAAGAGTTTGTCGTGAGGTGGAAAATGGGAGTTATTTCATGAATGTTTCCTTTAGAAAGCAGCATAGAGAATGATGATTAGAATTTTCTTTTAATGGTTATTAAAGAATTAATTAGAGTATTTTAAGTGATATTGCTCCAAAATAGTAAATTCCTTTCTGGGGGTTGTTTGTGTTAATAAAAATGAACATAGTCATAATATTGTTGCTATTGGATTACATTAGTATCATATTTGAATTCTCTCCATGTTGTCAACATATGAATTTATTTGCCTTTATTAAATGACTCAATACTACTAACAAACTCTCTGTCTTATTTTTTTCCTTCAGCAAAAAATGTAGCAATTTATAACCAATCATTTGGATTCAGGATTTTTTTTTTAATTTGACACACGATTCAAAAAGGTTAACTGTTCATGTACTAATGCTGTGTGAAAGATATCATGACTTCTGTTTTGCTCTACTTATTTGATTATATGTCTTACTTTTGTCTTTGGAGGAATGAATTCAGTTTGATAGAAAATGAGAACAGTTACTATAAAGTGCATTTAAAATTAGGTAAGCTTCTAAGTTTGCCTCGGGGTTTTGCTGGTGTTGCATCAATGTGTTCTTTTTTTGTGTGTTTTGAACTCTTTTTTGTCTTTAATTTAAAAAGTGGATTAAAAGAAACATACATCATCTACACACATCTTATGCTGCAAAGATTCACTTTATATTCTTTTAGAGGACAAACTCCATTAGATATGCACTTACTGTACGTTGGATTGTAAATCTTAGAATTTAATGGTAATTCAGTGAGCAGTTATTGCTTCAGTGGCCTTTTTTTCTTTCTTTTTTGTCCCATCTCACTTGTGAAATAGGGTTACCCTTTACAAGTGTCACATCCATAGATTCATCTTTTGTACTTTGTAGTTGTTCCCGGTACATCATTCTTAAGTTAAAAAAAAAAAAAAAATGGCAAAGCGATGATGGAGGAACCATGCGGTGGGTGGGGAGTGTGTGTGTGTGTGTGTGTGTGTGTGTGTGTGTGTGTGTGTGTGTGTGTATGTATGGGGGGTGTGCGTAGAATGAGGGGTATCATACCTATGCCACAGAGACAGACAGACAGAGAGACCCAGAAAAACACAGGAACTCCAGCACCAGAATAAGCAGGACCGTTAGCATCAGTCTCACAGATTAATCTCTTTTTCTAAATATGCATTTCCTCTAACCTCATTCTCAATCTAATGTTCAGTTTTCCAAAACAGATTGCATTCTGCACTTGAATTCCTGGAAGTAGAAATGGTATCTGATTGGTACAAGTCTCTGCCTTGCTTACACTGTTAATATTCTTATCCTTTTTGGACCCTGAAATACTTTTTTTGTAGAAACAATATATACATTCATAAAGAAATTATAAAGGGATTCTCCTTTTGAAGATAATGAGTTCTTTTCAGGAACTGCAGGTTACATGGCGCACAAATGAGCTCTAAGTGGGGGGATTTAAAGTCCTGCTACAGCATTTAATTTCTTGAGGAAAAGAGTTCAGTTCAAGGTTAGCCTGTTATTGTGGCACTGGCAACTACTTCTCACGTCCCCGTTCTTCTGCCAGCAGTTCTGCACAAAAGGCAGTCATTTTTATTTAATACGCAGGGAGGTATTAATCACTGCAGTATTTTCTTGCAAAAATTTATCTTATCATATTCATTGTTTCACTACCCATGACAATAATAGGTGTTTAATTACTCAGTAAGAGGCGTTTATAGATTCCATTTTTCCTGTGAGCTGGACAAATGGTATTGATTTTGTACTTTGATGCAACACGAAACTGTATTAAACACAATTAGAATTCCAAGGCTGGTAAAATGTACATTTGTTATGGTAACTGGACTTGCTTTGAGAATCGGCAAGTATCTTCTAATCCAGGCGATGCCTTTGGTGTAGAAAGGATATTTGATTTTATTGCTGCTCTGTGGTTAAAACGGAATGCTCTTTCTTCCTCACGTCGTGTGTGTGTGCGCGCACGTGCACACACACACAAGTGTGTAGATTTTAGTTTTAGTGAAGCAATGAAGAGTTTGTATGAAATGAAAAGATTTGAAACGGATGGTTCTTTGTGGTCAGATAAACCATGGTGTACAGGTGAACACTGACTCCATGTAATCTTGTAATTGTGTCTCTTTAGCTAATGCTATAGGTCTTTATTTTACCAATAAATAAGTTATTACCTGGGGTGGGGGTGGGAACCGTACAAGATGAAATGGCACCTTCATCTCATGCTGGATTCTGGTTTACTTCCTTTTAAGGTGATGAGGAAGACCTCCAAATCCCTGTTGTGTCATAAGTTAAACATTGGGTTTTGTTAAAATTGGCGCTAAATAAAACCTTTCATTTAGCTGACACTGTTATGTCACAGACAGGCAGCATGAGATCTTGCACAGAACTAAACTCAATTCTGTTCTACAGCAGTAGTGCAAGTCTGCCTGGGTTTTGCTTTACCTTGCTTTTCACAAACACATTTCCACCTGCATTTGGTACATCTAAAACCATAATTTGAGAGGACTCTCTTGTTGGTCAGTGCATTAATTGCCTATGATTTTCAGCTCCATACAGATTTATTTCCTGTTGAGGAAGGTCATTTAGCCTTACCAAAATAAAAAGCAAAATAAACCAAGGACAGTCTAGAGGTTGCTTAATCTTCATATTTTTCACTAATGGGTAGCTTGTATCCTTGCTAAATCTTACTTTACATTTCTTTCTAAGGACCATAGACCTCCAAGCTGGAATTTCACAGTTTTGGAGAATTGTATGGATGACTTTTATTCTTAAGAAATGGAGATTGCTCATTGACACAATTGCTTTCTGCATCAGGAGGGTATTTTATTTGTCAGAACTCTAATAATTACTACTGTAACATTAACTGATCTCGCTACATTGGCACAGAATTTTTAAAATTTGTGTAGCAGACACACAACTTTAGGGAAGATTTTACAAATACCTATCATTTGCTTCATAGTAAAGAAACAGTTGCCGTCAATTGTGTATTAGTTTTAATCGAACATTCCTTATTCGGTTAATATTTGTATTGTTATTTTCCTTATGGGCTGTCATATGACAGCATATGTTAACATTTGTAAAGCGGTGAGAAAATAAATATAAATAACAGGTTACATCCGGCTAGTGTATTTCTTTTTTTTTCTTTTCTTTTCCTCCTGGAGCTTCCAAGAGTGAGAGAAAAAATAAATTGATTGGCCTGACCATTTTAAAACACCATTCTATTTTTTGCTCATAGATATGAGAAGAAAGCCAACTTTCATTCCGGGAGCATGTGTGTTCTATGTTTATTTTGCTTTATTGGGGCTGGGCACATACTGGCAAGAGGGGGCTTCTCGGGTAGTGGAATCTGAGGTCTGTAATGTCCTGTGCAGATAGATCCTTGATCACATAGCAAATCGCTTCTTGGGCCCAACAGCTCAGTGGGGAATGCTGTAATTTGTAACATGGGATCAAGCTTTGGAGGGAATAAAAATAATAGTAATAATTTCCAAACCTTTGGCCTTTCTCCTATTAAAACTAAGGTCCTCTTGATTCTCTGACTTGGGTCCTGGATGCCTAGTGATTTGTTTGTATCCTTTCCAAATGAACTGTTTTGTGTTTTATATTTCTCCTTAGACAAATCATTTAATTATTGAATAATGTGAGTGTAGTTTCAATTAAGTGAAAGGTGATCACATGTAATTAGCTAGTTGCAAAGTGGATTACATAAAGAATTGGTATGGAAGCTGTTTATGGCTAAATACTACCTTTTAGGAATGTTTTCATTGCAAAGAGGAGTGCGTTGTTGCTAAGGAGTGTCTGGATTTGGATTTGGGCTGCACAGCTCACTTTACTGCAAGGTGGATGTGTTCCTTCTCTGTATTTGCCAAGGGCCAAGTTATGTGGTGTCAATGGAAATTTGGCTGTATGAGGAAGCCGAGTCCTCAGTATGGCACCCTGATTGTGTGAAGATTTACACTCAAGCATACATATACAGAACAGCCATCTCCATTTTCACAGTCCTTTTTCTCAAACATGTTTTTCACTACTGTTTAGAGCCTTGTCACTCATATTTAAGGTAAGGTAGGAGCCTGGGTCTGATGATCTTTTGATTATTTCTAGCTGTAAGGTTTCTGATTCCATAACGTGTCATGGAAATCATTCATACATATAAAAATATCTGATCTGCTTTATTTTCAAGATGAGAATAGCAAAAATGATACCAAAGGTGGCTGTAACAGGTTTTATCTCTTATTAGCAAGAAGCTCAGTCTCTCCTAGCGGGGGAAAGCTAGGCACACAAAACGAATGCATTTTCTTAAAGCTTTATTTATGCTGGCACTTAACAGTATCAGTCACACCTGTCCTGAATCAATTGACCAAGTATTTGACCAGACAAGCCAGTCATTTCAACTCGAGGATCAATTGGAGAGACTTGTATAGCGAATATCTTGGAATCTTCAGGAGAAATCTATTTTGAGAACTTTACATTTGTCATCTTGTCTCATAGAAACTTTCTGTATCCCTGTGAACAATAAATATAGTCAATGTGCAGCCATTGCTTTTTAAGTGTCATATCGTAGGTAACTTCTGAATCCCTTTAGCTTTTTTCCTTTGGGGCAGTGTAGTCTTCTGTTTGTGGAAGCATTCATTGTCTCCAGTGTGTTAATACATCTACTTTCTTTTCCTTTTTCTGCCCTTGCAGAACTCGCCCTCCATCCCTCCAAACCTCGACACTGCCCACTCTTCGCTACAGTCAAGCAGCGTCCTCCTAACCTCACTTTTAGCTGTTTGAATAAAAAATCGATAAGACTATTCAAGCCATTTGGAACTTTTTAAAAAAGAGAAATAATAGTTTAATTACTCGTGACATGCCAGTTTGAAGCCCATATCCTCCTTTATGACAGTTCAGTGTAGAAACTACATTGCTTCATTTCAGTAACTTTATTACCGTTTGGCTCAGAGATTGCTATTTCGCCTTGGCCACAGATTTCATCAGTTGCCCGGTTCACCTTTGTCCACACTATACTTGTGAAATGACCTCGTCCGTTAGTGCTTGTCAATAGTAAATTGCTATATTCTGCACCTAGAAACACACCAAATGACTACAACTCTTTATTGAATAACTGAGTTTGTACTTAATTTTTTAAAATTAAAACTTAACTGGCATCATCTTAATTACCACTTAATACCAGTTAATTAAGGCACTGGTTAGGGTCAGCTATCACAGACATTATTCTTATTTGTAGTAGGAATGGTGAGCACAGGGTAGTGTGTGGGTGTCTATACGATAAGTGTGTTTTCTTTGGTGTGCCCCCCCCCAATTTTCTAACTCATCTATCAAAATAACAGGGTAAGGTACTCACGGTTCAATTATTCTGATGACATCATATTAATTTTCTTTTCAAGAATTCTCAGTGACTATGTCATCTCTTCACAGAAGCTCTTTTTAAATGCTCAGAAATCTGTGCTTTTATAATATACAAAAAAAAAATAGGATTCAGTATCAAAATGTGGCCTTTTTTTCCTAAAACAATTATTAAAAGAATCAAATATAATTTTCTTTTAAATAAATGACAACAATGTATTGGGGAGTACTCAAATTTATGATTATATCAAGACTAGATATAACTCTGTTGAATACCTAATTTTCTTAACCATAAGCATATACTTTACTTCCCTATAATATTTACATGGAAAGAGAAAATAATGTTCACTGCTCACCTCTTTTCACAAATAGTTGGGCTCTTTTATCTCCTTAAGAAAGCTTCTGCCATAAACAGGTCACTCTTAAGTTGCCTGAAAATTAAGTTAAAATAAAAGAGCAGTATTCTTGGAAATCTCATTTTTATGAAATTTACAGTGATATCCAAATATTACTGTTATTTTCCAAATATTGTTTGACATGTACTTAGTTGTGGCTGAATAATTCCACAAAGACTTTTTTAATCTACTAAAAACACTTAAATTCCGGATTCTATCTTGTCTGGGTTTTTAACCTTCTTTGTTTTTGTTTTGTTTCTCTATTTTTGAAATAAGCTGGTATCAGACAGTTTCCCCACTAAAATAAAATGAGGCATAAATTGTTGAAGAGAGTACTTCTGACAGATAACCATGGTAAGCCTGGTTGTTTTCATAATATTCTTAATGACCTGAAATGAAAATGATTGAAATTTAATTCCTAAATAGAAATTAAGAATAATTGTATAATAATTGCATCGTTGAGTTGATATTAGGCAATGAAGACAGGAAAGAAACATTAAGATTTCTCCTTCCAAATGCAACTGATGTGAGGCTACCATTGCTGTGACATTCAGGAATATGAAAGTTTTCATTAGTTTGTTTATACCCTTGGGCTTATTTGCTGTATATATATATATATATACTATATGTAGTATATATATATATATATATATATATATATATATATATATAGTTTAAAATGAGATTAGTGTTCTAGAAAAAAAACTTAATAAAAACCTGTTTGAAAATAAAATTTTGTCAGATTTTCAGCCACAAAGATTTCCTCAGTGATGCACAGTAACTAATATTTCAACATTGCTTTTCTTCAAAGGCCATGATTTTTAGGTTGCATGTAGCTCAGGACAGAATTCTATCAAATCAAAAATATATGCAATCTAAATGCAGTTTGTTGGGAAGATATGCAGAGAGTAGTATTGTGAATTTTTAAATAGTGTAGTTTAGGTTCGCCTTACAAAAAGAAAAATTAGCATAGTCTAAACCTGAAATAAATACAAACATTTTTCACCTGTTAGAATCATCCTGTTTAGGTTTGTTTTACTAGATGGTACTTAAATTTCCCAGTAAGTGCAACAGTCACATTTAATGCACAATCTTTGAATACATTGTGCCTATTCTAGTTCTTTAAAAAAACTCATTTAGAAATAATAATGGGTAGAAATCACCAACGTGGACAATTAAATGAATTATGGGTTCAAATTTACTGATAGATAAGTTAAACATTAGAGCCATGAAGTGTAAAGTTTGTGTAGCATTTAACAAGCCTTGGAAGAGCATTAAAAGTAACTTATGTGTAATATGTAATACTAATAGAGCTTCACAGAGCCCCAGAGGAAGCTGCAAATGTAATTCAGCATGCTTTAGGCTGTCCGAGATGTTGAGATTATGTTCCATGAAGACCAAAATAAGGTTTCAACAAGGTTTTCCTGCAAGCATGTAAATTCTCCAGATGAGGAGAAATGAAAATATATTTAAAATTCCAGCAGCTTAAAAATGCACACATTTATAAGTGTGATGAAAATAGATTTAAAGTTTTTATTTTCTCTCTAGTGGTTGGCATATCTTAACTGGATTTTATGTTAAAAACATGTACATAGCACCCCTATTTTGTCACTGTATTAATGGAAAAAAGGTTGAGGAGATAAAGAAGAGAAAAAGGAACCATTACAATAAAAGATTTTGAGTGCTGCTTGAGAGTTGTGGGAAGCAATCCTGCATCATATCTATTAGGATTGACCAAAAAAAACCCAAAAAACAAAAACAAAAAAATCAAAAGAGTTTATTATACAGTGCTCTTTTTTTTTTAGAAGTGCCCCATATTGTCAGCTTATATATTTATACACATACACATATATACACAGTGGGCTGTAATTAAAACTTTAAGAATCGAGTTCTACCGTTATCTGGTAGTTCGGGAGGTGAAAACACTTCTTCTCTGGATCTCAGTGTTATTCTTTTGAAAATGGATAACTTGCATCGAAAGATTTCTAAATACTCTTCCAGCTCAAAAACACTATGAGGACCTAAGTTTCATTTTATGAAGTTCCATTTGAAAATTTTTAGGCATGTGGAAGCTGATTGTGCTGCTCAATTTTTCCTGGTGGATATCAGCTGTGCAACAGAGTGTTGAGCTATTAGTAATGAGGTGGATAGACCTAGAGTCTGTCATACAGAGTGAAGTAAGTCAGAAAGAGAAAGACAAATACCGTATGCTAACACATATATATGGAATTTAAAAAAAAGAAATGTCATGAAGAACCTAGGGGTTAAGACAGGAATAAAGACACAAACCTACTAGAGAATGGACTTGAGGATATGGGGAGCGGGAAGGGTAAGCTGTGACAAAGTGAGAGAGAGGCATGGACATATATACACTACCAAACGTAAGGTAGATAGCTAGTGGGAAGCAGCCACGTAGCACAGGGAGATCAGCTCGGTGCTTTGTGACCGCCTGGAGGGGTGGGGTAGGGAGGGTGGGAGGGAGGGAGAAGCAAGCGGGAAGAGATATGGGAACATACGTATATGTATAACTGATTCACTTTGTTATGAAGCAGAAACTAACACACCATTGTATTGCAATTATACTCCAATAAAGATGTAAAAAAAAAAACATAAGTTCTTACTATAAAAAAAAATAAAACAGAGTGTTGAACAGTATGTTATAACAGTATGTTATTTCTTAGCCTCTGGGAGAGTGGTTCCCACACTGAGGGCTGCAGACCTCTGAGGAATCTTGAATTTATTGCAAAAGTTTCTCAAATTCACATGTGCACCACACATACGATTGTCACACGTATGTCCTACAGGTTTTTTTTTTGGATGTATGTGGTGTGTCTTGTGATTAGAATAAAAACATACATCTGTTCAGAAGTGTCACAACGGTGTCACGGAATTCACTGTAGTTCTTAGTCATTATTTTCTCCATCAATGGATGCTAAAAGGTAAAATCAATATCTTGAATCTATGAGGTTTTTTTTTTTTAATGTTAAAAAGGGTAGAAACCAGTAATTTGAGATGAACATGTACTCACTGGGAGTACATTAATTGTGTATAATGTGAACTATTAAGCATTACCCTGGAAGTTGTGCCATTAATATTTTTCCAAGGGCTTTGGCATATTTTATTCTATTTGAACACCTAGTTAGGGTTATGGCTCCATTTCCTGTCAGAGTACTTGAAATATTCCATTAGCTTACTGTTAGCAGTTGTCTTATGAATTCCTCCTAATGGTGAATAATGACTGCCATTTGTTGAGCGTTTACTAGGCATCCTATATGTGTGTGTGTGAGTGTGTGTATGTATATATAGTATGTGAATATTTTTTCCATTTCATAGATCATAAGGCAAAAAGATTTTGTCCAACTCCTCATAGCCATTGGCAGAGATGGGAATCATAATTGCCCTTTGCAACGTCATTAAAGCCCACACAGTGCCTGTGGCAGAAGTTAATTTCAGATTTAGCTTAATGGCACATACAGACCCCACAAGGAAATGCCTGACAATACAGTCCACATTCTGAAGCACTGGTGTCATCATCATGACAGAATTGCCTCTTTTGTGCCTCAGTTTACCCAATTTTGAAGTAGAGAAACATTTTATCGTTTATTTTTACTTTTCTTGCTAGGATAATGTGTGAATTAATTAATGCTTATAAAGAAGTGATTTGATGAGGGGAAAACTCTATCTAAATGCTAAGTATTATTTATTATTCATGTAAGCATATTACTGTACCCTTCAATCACCTTTTTTTGGATGTTTCAAATGGGCAATTACTGTCTCTTTGTGTAAGGCTTTTAAATTTTTTAATTTAAATTAAAAGTTAATCTAATTTAGGAAAACTGCCAGCTGGAAAGGAACACAGATTTTTTTTTTTTTTTTCCCTTCCTTTCCAAACAAAACAGCAATTCAGAATAGACTCTTTTAATATAGTAATGTGGGTAGGCTTTTCTGGGCTAGTGGTATTAGGAAGGAGGGCTAATTAGTGATGGCTGCTTTGTAAGGCTGGTAATCTATGTGTTAGGATTAAAGCTGATAATAGATCTGATTAGGTGGAATTAACTGATATTTAGAAGGATGGAGATTCCTTTGTTTATGAAATCTCCAGTTTGGGGGTACAATGTATAGCTGAAGTGGCTGAATCTCTGAAATCTAGTTAATATGGTTTTTCCACAATACAGGGCCCAAATATGACTAGGGTCAGGAAGCAGTGAGGGTCATTTGAGCTCAAGAAGACCTTTAGTTCTTAAGACCTTATACTAAGGATCCCTACAAATAGTGAAAATCAGAGTTCAAAGGTCAGAAATGTCAAGTATGCTTTAAATGGGGAAGACATATTTACCTCAGCTCTTCAGTTAATATCTAGCAATCCTTGATGGGAAAATCCTTCTATAACTCTCTCCATCACATGGCTGTTGACTCAAAAGTAACTGGTTTTCATTTTAAGGTAGAAAGTAAAGAACATACCATAAAAAAAAAATCACTGTTTCTTTCAATTCTCCCCACACACAAATTTGCATATTCAACTTTCCTTTTAAAATAACCCATTTTAAATATTCCCTAGCACTATTAAATTTTAAGGAAGTATGCTTAGAAATCACATTATTCCCTTGCACAGTTTCAGTTGCCCAGCAGTATCATTAAATCCTCTGGAGTGATTCCAGTCCCATAAAAATTAGGGACCCCTTTACATTGTTTCCATCTTCAAATGGAAATCTTTTTGCAAGTTAGTAATTGAAGTATTTAACCTCTCTCTCCCTCCATTTATTAGTAAACTCTTTTTTCTTTATTTTTTCAGTTACAAAAAACTGCAAAAGCCAATCAAGCATTTATTTTGATAAACCTCTTGTAACAGTCTCAGCTAAATTCTGCAAATACAAAAAAAAAAAAAAATGAATTATCACCCTGAGCAGATTTTGTGGAGACCTTGCTCAACCTGTTCAGGGATAATTATGCCGAGCTTTTAGTAGGGGGCAAAGGAAAACATAAAATTAAGGCATGAAAGAAAGTCTACCTATTTTGAGAAAATACTGGGATAATTGGTACTCCTTTTATTACCATTTTATTATAGAAAGATACTGTCTTGCCATGAAATATCAGTTTACAGCAGTGAAATAGTACCATGTGAGGGTAGAGAGAATTTCTGTGTTAGATGGATTGATTTAAAATGTAATAAAAATAGCAAATTGCTAAACAGTAAATCGCTAAATAGTCAAATTAGAGTTCATTATTTAAATGACTTCTTTGTTTTTTCTTTTTAATCATATGATGTTCATAATTGCTTTGTTGCTGACAAGTACATTATAGGGGCCTTTTTTCTTGTTTTCTTTTCTTTTTTTTTTTTCTTTCAGGGTAGGCTTTGGTTTGGAGCTATGACCATAAACTTTTTTTGAAAAATGGAAACATTAGGAATGGTAGCATCACATGCAAGGGCCTAGAAGGAGAAGACAGTAGACAGAGTCACAATGTTATAAAAGGTGGTGATCTAAAATGGGACCCTGATAGTGGTTATGTGGTGCTTTGGAAATTTACCTCTTTTGTATGTGAAGGTGACACTGAAGAGTATGTCTGAACAGAATGTTGTGTGATCTGTAGCTCTTTGTATATTGATTATCAGGGGTATATCCTGGTTTAGTAGGTCCTGAAGCTTACACACATGGGGCCCTGTTTTGAGAATAATAGTACAAACTAAAAATATAAAACTAGGTTCAGGTGTTGGAAGGGGCCAGTGCTAATGAGGATTCCTTAAATTTAGCTTCATTAAGCTTCACGGTGGACCTGCCTCTTCTGATTCCATATGTGATACCTGAGAATGGGTATTTGAAGTCTTCATTTTGACCAGATTTGTTAGATTTGTTTTGATAGGTATTCATGCCTGAGAGGACAGGATTGGTTCTATTTTTAGAAATGTTAATAAGCAGCACTCGGGCTTCCCTGGTGGCACAGTGGTTGAGAGTCCGCCTGCCGATGCAGGGGACACGGGTTCGTGCCCTGGTCTGGGAAGATCCCACATGCCGCGGAGCGGCTGGGCCCGTGAGCCATGGCCGCTGAGCCTGCGCGTCCGGAGCCTGTGCTCCGCAACGGGAGAGGCCACAACAGTGAGAGGCCCGCGTACCGCACGCACACACACACACACACACACACACACACACACACACACGCACGCACACACACACACACACACACACACACACACACACACACACAAGCACTACTCTCTGTATTTCTGGCACTAATGTTAAATATTACACAGATTGGGGGCCAGGTTACAAAATTTGAATGACTCAGTTCCACAATTTAAAAATTGTATGCCCCTGTTGAGACACTGAGCTTATACCTGAAGGTGCTAAACTCTGATTAAATACTGAATTGCATGGAACTCATATTAAAGAAGTCACCCAGGCAGGAAAGACCAGAGTAGGCTAAAACTGTTCACATTAGTAAAAATAATTAAGGCAGGGAAATGTTGGTTTGTGCTGAGCGAATCTAGTGGGAACTGAAAAGTGTCCATAAAGGAGGTGACCTTCATCTGGCTGTCTTCATTTCCTCAGTGTCACAGCCCCAAAGGGGCTTCTTGATCTGCTTGGGAGCCTGCCGGCCAGAGCTTCTAGGACCTAGAATGGCTTCTCTTGTAGCACTTTGGTTTCCAGGGAGTCATCAGCAAGTGCTCCTGATCTGTCAGTATTTTCACACTTGTAGCATCTAGCTGGACAAGGCATCATCTTTGGTCGTCGTTCGGTGTGTGTGTGCTCTCTTGTGTCTGGATTATGCTTTACATCAGCACATATTTATTGAGTAACTGTAGGGTATACAAATACGTTAAAGATGATAGTAATACCATCTTACCTTTGGATAGCTGCTTACAATTTATAAAATATTTTTGTGTCCATTACTTCTCTTGTTCCTCACAATTCTAAGAGGTAGGCAGAGTAAATGCTATAATTCACATTTTACAAAAGACAAAGCCAAGGTTAGGGGACTTGTTCTGGGTCATACAATTAAGTGGCAGAATGAGGACTTTAGCCCTGAAATACTTACTCAATAGAGTTTTTTTTTTAACATGCACACAAAGCTTGCAATTTATTGGAGAGATGAGAAATGTAAAAATATGTTCTTCTTAGATGCATATACATCTATATATAGATATATATTCCGCTAGTAACTATACTATAAGAAAGTGTCTAAATAAAACACCCATTGAAGAGTTGTGTATCACAACTCTTTTTGTTTCACAACTCTATTTGTTTCACAAATAGGAATTAGTTGTGCTATATATGGTATACATATACACACACATATACATATACACATACACTGAGCACCTAGAGAGTGCAGGGTACTGTATTAGAGACTATATTAATTGATGATCATGACTGTATGTGGTTTTGGGCCATGCTTTCGTGAGAAGACAGAGCTATCTGCAGAAAAGCTATCAGCGGTTTTAGATACTCTACTTCTCTGCTTTCGAAAAATGCCATCCCAGACTCAGAAGCATTCCTTATCCTCAAATGGAACGTCTTCACATACCACGCTGTTCCGTTTCCCTCTTCCATTTGCCTCCATTGCTCGTAACCTTGGCTGAACTCTTCCCTTTCTGCCTTCTCTATAAATCTGCTAGTCACCACTTCCACAATATAGCCTATTTATGACATTGCTGCAACCCAGTCTCTGAATTCTGGATTTCATCTTCTCTCATCCGGGCTGATGTGTTCGGAAACTAGAGCTTTTTCCAGACTCTGAGTTCTCACCGTGGCCACTCCGCCGCCAACTCTGCTTCTTGTTATCCTATTAAACTATATTTCAGAGCTCTGCCCCAGTGTCCCCTTCCTCCTTTCTCTTCTTCAAGTGAAACTGCTCAAGACTTCATTATTCACATGCTTCCAAATCTGCACCTTTAACAGTATTTGCAATGACTCGAACAGCCTCCCTTTTTTGTCAGGTAGGAAAGTCTGCCTCTCTGATGTCCATTTGGTGCAGTTATTTCCTCAGCATATTTTGCTTTGAAAAGAACAAAAAGGATTCCCCCAATTTACAATTAAAAACAATACCAGCAGCTTATTAGATGCATGTCTTTTTAAAAATGCGAATATAAGGAATGATGGCAACCCTATGTTTTAGAATCGTTTTCAAATCCCTATGGTCTGGTTTTAAAGTCCATATATAACCCACATTGAACCCAGTGCCTTTTTTTTTTTTTCCTTCTACAACTCCTATTTTCGCTCTTTTTTCCCCCTTTAATTTCATACAGCCAAAGGCTAATACCTAAAAATAGCATGTTCCTAAGAGTAGATGAACTCACCCTACACACTTGAAAATTCAGTATATATAAACCAACTTTAAAAAAAATATCTTTATTGAATAGGTTACAATATTGCTTCTGTTTTATGTTTCAGTTTTTTGGCCACGAGGCATGTGGGATCTTAGTTCCCCGACCAGGGATAAAACCCACACCCCCTGCATTGGAAGGCGAAATCTTAGCCACTGGACCGCCAGGGAAGTCCCTAAACCAACTTTTAAGTGGATGACAGAGCATGGTTATTTTACAAATGGTTCATTCATTTTATAAAAAATTTTTTTCATACAGTCTCCTAAATATCAGGTATCTCTAGTGTACTAATATTATCTGATTTACTAAAAATGTTTATGTACAGCTATTTGGCACAAGATGTCCTATTCAGAAATGTGCCGTAGACTCTGTTAAGGTTCCTTCCTTAAACTAATATAAAAACTTTAATTGAATCTTAATTCAATTTCTCCATGAATAGGATTTTCTTAAATCCCTGTTCTTAGGAAGAGGTACTGTTAGAAAGTAATAATGAAATTTTGCTTGTTTTTGCTTTTTTTTTTTTAAAGTGTTCTAAATGTAAACCATATGTAAAACAATATTAGAAACTACATTTGTGTGAACACATAATGACTCCAATACACTCAGAATACCCTACATTTGAGAAAGCACTAATTTAAAAGTATATTGTTTTGTTTGCGTGACAATTTTTGAGGTTTAGATCACATATTTCTAAAGGTGAATTAGATAGCTGTGTGGTTCTGAATGTGTACATGGTTGGCATGTCATTTTTTTTTCTAGAAAAATCTGTATAAAATGGCATCTTGGGTTTTTTATGGTTTTAAAAAGCTATCCTGGTTTTTAAAAGTTCATTTTACTTTTATAAAACTGAAAATACCTGACAAAACCATTTCTTCATATTTGCTTTGTCCTGTCCTAACAACTAACTTTTCTTTTTCCTTCTTTCTTGATTTGTGCTTTGTAAAATTTGTATTCACAAAGGTCTTTCATTTAGCCATTTCCCAATGCATAACTATTGTTAAATTCTGTAGATGGTGCTTTAACTCATTTATTCCTGAAGGGCTCTTTGTGGCAAGTTTAGGTACATTCCTGCTAGAGGCAGGGGACTGACGGCCTGACCTCTGGAGTGCTTTCTCCTCCCTAGGGCTCCAGAAAAACTCTCCATTACTTTGTCAACATCAGGCTGCCTCTACTACAGAGACAAAAACGAACCAAAATTCCTTCAGTGTGTTTTGCTTCTTCTCTGATAAAACAAGAAAATTTTATGTGCAAGGCTCCTTCTTCAAAAGCATCCTTCTCGCTGACAGGAACTTAAAATATCTAACATTATTTTAACTACAGAGTACTGGCAGGCTTATGTGAACGTTCGGCACGTTCCAAAATTTGTCCGCAAGTGATTGAAAGGTAGAATGCAGGATCGCACAGAAATAGTGGTTCTCTTTGTGGTCAGGGCTCCTGTCCATTCTACAAGAGTTTTGTTTGTTTACCTGTATTATGGTATGAAGAGACTTTACCATCTATCATAAATTATGTGTATTCAGAGTTTCAAATTAGCAATTAGCAAGCAGGGAATGTGGCCTCCTTCCACTGTGTAGCTCGGGTAACAGGAGGGGAGACTCTGACTGGCTCTGTCCTTGGTGGGGTGAGGGCTGGAAATAAGACCTGCATTGTCTCAGCTTCAAGGCCTCCCTATCCTGGGGCAGGGATTCTGAAAGTGGAGTCGGGGGAGTGGGAGTGGCGCCAGCAAGGGGGATGTGGAAAAACGGGGATGGAGGGAGGGGTAGGTAATGAGCACAGGCTGTCCACGCCTTCTATCTTTCTTCGTTCCCTAGTTTGCCATCCTCTTGCAATCCCATTCTTTCTCAATAATTTATTGAAAAGGTTCGGGATGAGCTGTTAGGGGACCTCCCAGGGAAGACGGAGAGAGGGCAAGAATAACATTAATCCTAACCAAAACCCCTATATGTTGGGGGAATGAACAGATCCCTTTTATAGAACTTGAAAATGAGCCTCCAGGAGGTTAAATAAGCTGCTTACAGTTTCACAGCTAGTAAGGGGTGAGGCAGGATTCAAAAGCATGTCTTTCTCATTCCAAAGCTTATGTTCTCTCAGGCATACGAAAGGGCTTTACACAATGAGCAGGAAGGGGGTGCCCTTTTCCATCCATCTCCCTGATTCTTTATCTCTTCTAAAGAAGGTGGGAGGGAAATGGAGTGACAATGAGTTAGAGAGATTGTGGGGGAGAGGTAGGGAAAAATACCAGTAATAATAATACTTACGAAGCATATATGATTTGCTCAACACAATTTTAAGTGCTTTACTTATGCTAGTTTATATAAAATTACCTCAACTCTGTGAGGTTCAGCAATTGTTGTTCGCTCCATTTTGCATATAGGAACACTAAGGCTTGGGGAAAGGAACTTGACCACGATGCCATGACTAGTGTGCGGCACAGCCATCCTCACCACCCAGCTACAGGAGATTCCAAAGCCTGTGTTCTGATGCCGCCCTCTTCATACCCTTCCCTTGTCCCCTATCTCTGCCAACCCAGACTAAAAGATGATTGGGGACAGGAGGGGTGAGTGCTCAAGAGGAAGGTTTGTGTGTTTGTGTTGTAAGAGGGCAGCACGCTCTCTTTCTTCCCTGTTTAATATTTTCTGTCTTTTTCCCTCCTGCTAAAATCCAGACATCTTGACTTCCCTCTGAGAGGACCACCGTGGCTGGACTCTGGGTGGGAAGCCCACCCAGTGCCTGGAGGTTCTTTGTGTATGAGAATTATGTCCGTGGTCGGGGCGGGGGAGGCTGGCCCATTACTGGCAATCCTAATATTTTTGAGATACAAGCATAAACAGAGATGGAATCAATCTGTCATGAACAGGACCTAGATAAAGGATGGGTGAAGGCAATTAGAAAGCTGGGGTTATAAAGTAATGGGTCTGGTTTTCCTCTGTACTTTGTGAAATCTAGCTCATTACTTAATAAGCACATCTCATAGGGTGACACAAAGGGACTTGGGAGGATAGACTCCAGCGACGTGGGCATTAGATATTAATAAACAAACCAATGAGATCCTACATAGTTTTACATTTGAGTCTCACAGTTTAAGATTCTTAAGACGGTTAAATAAATCATCCTTTGCTGATTCTATGTTGAGTGAATCCAAACGCTTACAGTACGATTTGCCTGGAATTCATTCGACAATAAAAGCTACCTTCTTGTCAGTTACAAAATTAAGTATTCCCTGGCTTGTATGATGCTCTTTTAAAAGTATGTCAGTGGTCAGATAGATTCTATCCACGTACTCACGCTTCCTAGCTATTTGTGAGTATCTGCTGTGTCCCCAGTTCTGTGCCGCAAGCCGTTGGGAAATAGTTTCCCTGCTCATTGGTCCTGGACTGGTTTGTGGGGGAGACCAGACAAGTACATGATTATGACACAAAATATGCTTAGCGCTGTACTGGGGAATCATAGGGCTTAAGCAGAATCCCTAAGGTTGGTTACAGATGCCGTGATTTACCTTGCATCTTGAGGAATTTTCTTAATCTTCTGTATCTAGTTCTTTATCTCTAAAATAGAGTAATAACAGTTTCTCATGGGGTTATGGCGCAGTGTATGTGAACACTTCTGGTACTCTCTCAGGCACATGGCAGATACTCAGTAAATTACTGAATCTCAACCAAGTGCTCTGGGAGTATGAAGAGGAGGAAGTTCACTACTTGGATAAGTTCAGCAATATCTCAACAAGAAATTGCCATTAAAGGTGGGCCTTCAGTGATCGGTAAGAGATGGCCAGGTGGGGAAAAAGACAGAAAAAGGGAGCTAAGTTACAAGCCATTTATTTGTTTTCTCGTCTATTTCAAGGGGTAATCAGGAAATACTCCGAGGTTCAGAAATACCTCACCAAATTTCACGCAGATTTTGTTGAAATATAAGATTGTGGCGTACTACTTAACATCTGTTCTTTTTTTTTTTTTAACATCTTTATTGGGGTGTAATTGCTTTACAATGGTGTGTTAGTTTCTGCTTCATAACAAAGTGAAACAGTTATACATATACATATGTTCCCATATCTCTTCCCTCTTGCGTCTCCCTCCCTCCCACCCTCCCTAGCCCACCCCTCCAGGTGGTCACAAAGCACCGAGCTGAAATCCCTGTGCTATGCGGCTGCTTCCCACCAGCTATCTACCTTATGTTTGGTAGTGTATATATGTCCATGCCTCTCTCTCGCTTTGTCACAGCTCACCCTTCCCCCTCCCCATATCCTCAAGTCCGTTCTCCAGTAGGTCTGGAACATCTGTTCTTATTAAGAAATTGTTCCTGCTAAGGAAACTACTATTATCATTAACTGTCTTCATTTTAGAAGACTGCTGCTTTTGATATCTTCCTTTGACTTGATTCATGTTATTAAGAATCTAAATGCGCTAAGCATGATGCTGGGTGGGAAAAGGTTTCTGTCCTTGAGGAACTTGTAGTCTCTTGGATATAGAGCAGATGTGTGAACAAGTAGCTTACAATATGAGCTGGTAAGTGCCATCATTATGGCGACCATCCCTCCTGGTTTGCATGGGATGCAACAGTTTATACCTGTTGTCCTGTTATAATTCCTAATAATCTATCATTCTCAAGTGTGTCCTCGTTGAGCAACAAATCATATGGTCACATGAGTTAAAATATGCATGTGTATAAGATATTTTACATGTACATTGAAGGACGTGTGACAGACTCTAAGGAATCAATGATGACTTTCTCAGAAACGGTGAATTTTGAGCTGGGTAAGATGCTGAGAGCATTGCTACTCAGAGAAGGTAGTCGGAGGGGAGAAAGAAGCATATTTTGCATAAGCTAGGGATGCAAGAAGGCATTAGGTATTCAGGAGACAATGGCAAACAAAAAGTTCCTTGTGGCTGGAGCATTGTGGGTTGTGAGGTTAAGTAGTAGGGACAATTTTTAGGAGAGTAGGGGAGAATGAAACCAGATTTTAATCATTAAGGGATGAATGAAAGTTGAGGAAGTTGACATGTTAAATATAGACACCTTTTTAAGGAATTTGGCAGTAAAGAGAAAGTGACTAAGGTGGTAGCTTGAGATGAAAGATAGCACTGGGTCATTGTTAAAATTGGCGGTTAAAGTCAGAAGGGAGGGGGAGAAAAGCACAAAAGAGAAAGGGCTAAGTGAGGGCATGAGATCCCAAAGGAGGTGAGAAAAATGCAGTCTGGTGCCCAAGAGAAAGGGCTAGCCTATGAAATGGGCTGTGTCATCTTGGCCAAATGGTTTTACTTTTCTGGACCTTAATTTCTTCAAATCTAAAGTGAGGGATTAAAGTGAAGCTTCTAAGTTCCCGTCTAATTATGGTTCTTCATTTTATCAAAATGTTAGAGAGGCTAAACCAGTTACCTTCATTCCCTACCCCCCAACCTGCCTCATCCTGCGAAAGAGAGGGTTCCACAGTCAGATTAAAGTCTGGGTTACAGTTAAACAGATTTCTTTACAACAGGACCTCTCATAGCCTCTAGAATGCTAACGTGTATTAAGAATCTTAAAGTGGGAGTTATAATATACAACAATCCTCCAACTGATTTAACTATGTAACCTAGCGTTCCATGGAGCATACTGTGGGAAACATTATCTAAGCATTTACTCTCCCAAGTAATTTACAAAAACATTTATCCCAAGTTAACATGGGCTTAATGGCCGTTGTCCCTTGTGAGCATGGATGTTTGCTTGGAAATGATGTATTTCCTTCCAATATCAGAAGAAGAAGAAAAGAAGAAAAAAACGCTGGGCATATAGAATATTGGCAGAAATAAAACATGCAGCCCTGTCTAGGCATCATTGCTTTGAGATGGTGGCAGAGAGCTGGACCCTCCAGCTCTTCCCTTGGATAAGCTGAAGAGAAAGCAGTATTGGCTTACAAAGCTCTTATAAGGAAGGCCAAGAAGACAGGCGCTGTGTTGCCTGCATGATTTCAAAAGTTCCAAAACGGCTAAGGAAAGTAATTATGGAGTAATGTGCCTAGTTTGCTTATATGGTATTTAGTTCATTGTAGTTAAAATATCATCTAACATCTTTATTTCTTATCACTTCAGATACGTTGTAATATGATATTTAGTATACTGTTTAAAAAAGAAAAGTACAAAGCAATTATACCCCAATAAAGATGTTAAAAAAAAAAAAAAAAAAGAAAAGTACTTACTGGCAATATTGGGCCTCCCAATAAAATAAAATAAAACAAAATAATGTTTTCTTTTTAATAGTATCTCCTAGTATGGATGTGTTCTTTTTCAATTCTCTTCTTTAACTTGAACAGTTATTTCATATTTATGTGTTGTAGCTGTAGGGTTTCTTTATTGACATAACCCCTCTGATTTTGGTTGCTTTAGAATGTGATCATCGTAAGCAAGCAAACTTCTTCCCTGCTAAAGGGCACATGCAGTTTCCACAGATAGGCTTTTTTATTGACTCATTCACCAGTCTTTTTACTGAGCACCTGCTATGTGCTAATCAGCACAGTGCTAGGCGCTGGAGAAAGAGAGAATGGGACACACTCTCTGGCCTGCCTTTTCGTGTTTTCATTTTTCTTGCTCTTGGTGATTCTTCCTCAGGATTCAACCCCTTCCTTTTCTTCTGGTCTCCTTGGCCACCCTCACTCCATTGAACATATAGACACAGACAGACGGACAGACACACACACACACACACACACACACACACACACACACACACACACACACACACATAGAGTCACACACTGACACTCCTGATTAGATAAAGGGACTGTGCCAGCTGTGGAATCTGCTTAGAGCTGAGACAAAGTCAGCGGGATTTGCTTTCACTTGGAAACTGGAGGCGTGGTTTCAGCTGGTTTGTGGCCAGTTCGCAGAGCTCTGGTTTACTCTGCCCTGTTGATTTGAGTTGCCTTCGGTTTCCTTAGGTTAAAATGGATCATGGAAGAAGCTGAAGCTTCGGTTAAAGGAAGTACTGAGGGGCTTGGCTGCCTCTTTTCAGAACTGGAGTTCTTTCAGGGACAGGGCTATTGCGTAGACGTTCAGTGGGATGTTGCACATAGATGTCACTTCTTTTACTTTTTCTTCACAGATTCTTAAGTTGTGTTTGTCTTCTTGTCTCCCTCACTCTCTTTGGTACAAAGGTCGTAGGTTTCATTTGATCACATTTTGGTTCTCTGTCACACTAGGCTGGGTCACCTTGCTCCACATAGCTATTTAGAATTTGCTCATTTGTTTTCTTTTTTTCTTTTCTTCTTAACATGTCCACTGTTAAAAGTTAATGGTCTCTCCTTTTATTTCCACAGATTAGATGTCAGAGGACACAACATTAATTGAAGTCTGTCTCCTCTATTACCTTTCAGGAATAGACTTTCAAACCCCTTTTGGAATGATAATCTTCAGTAGAAAGACATGTAGAGTAGATTGGCTTTTTTTTTTTTTAACTTCTTTTCCTAATTCGTTCATTGCTTTGCATTTGGGCTGTTTCATTTAACTGAAGAGGTGTTATTAGTCTCCTTGGCATGCGTAAACATAGATTATATTTAAGCATATGAGGTGCTCCTAGCTCCTTAGAAGAAAATACATTGGATATCATATTGCTATGTACTGTTGAGCTTGTTTCTAACACCACACTTAAGAGCACAGCTATAAATAATTTTGCCTTATGTAAGGCACCAACATCTCCTACTGGTAC
The DNA here is from genome assembly GCF_949987515.2 of Delphinus delphis. NCBI lineage: Eukaryota > Metazoa > Chordata > Mammalia > Artiodactyla > Delphinidae > Delphinus > Delphinus delphis. Next base: position 67,995,279 of record NC_082689.1, read on the forward strand.
TTCTAATTAATCTTGGATGTGTCTAGAAAGACCAGCCCTATGCCTGCCTTTGCTCCTTATTGAATCAATTCTCATGTGATAATCTTTTTATTTGAACAAGTAACTGACAACATAAAATCCTTCTTTTTAAACACGGTAGAACTAAATGCTAAAAAAATTCAATTTATATCTTTTTAATTCAAAATTTTATTTTTCATAATTTTCTGTAATAATGCAAAACAGAACATTTTATTTTTGTGAAACATAGCCTTGTTTGTTAAGACAGTAATGTTAGAATAGTCTTCCCTAGGTATAACAAAACAAATGCTTAGGATGAATTTGAGTGAATGTTTAAAGTTTTTGAACAAGAGCTCACTTCTGGGTCTTCACTCACTTTGTGGAGAGAATCCTTGGAAACAAATGTAAAAGCCTTTGATTTGTCTTTTCCTTGTACAGAACACTGTGTTCTTTATGTAATTGGAAATTCCTCTGGCCCTGGTTGTAGTACATATTTCCTTCTTTCCTTATTTTGCAACTCCCACTCTGTTTTTGTTTGTTTTTAATTGTTCCCAAAAGGGGTTAATTTTCTCCTCAGTTCTTGAAAAGAAAAGAAGAGTTGATTGTCACTAACCTAATTTAGTGTAGGTAAAATGAAGTATTTTGGTAACCAGATGAAATCTGGCTAGATTGAACAACTGCATAACCACTCATTAAAGGCTGCCACTCCCTGACTTACTGGTGTTAAGTTACTCCTGGATTAACTAATGTGCTGTACTACATTCTAGGCATACTAAAGTCACTGTTTAAAATAGGTCACATCATGTAGCAAAGTAAGACAGTGTCCACACTTATAAACCAGGGACAGCAAACTCAGATGCTTCCTAGGACCAGATTGGTTAGAAATGAATGAAGGAGGACAGGATAGCAAGCTCATTCCTTCTTTGTCACCACTGAGCACTGGCAGATTGCTGAGTTGGGAAAATAAAGGTACAGCGTTGCCAGATTTTTTTTCCTTTCTCTTCTTTGTTTTTCCTTGATATACCAGATATTCTATTTTATGTAGATTTCATCAATTTTTTAAAACTATTAAATTTTACAGACACTGTAGAGTCTGCATTTTGTACATGGACGGTCAGTTTGTGACCTCTAGAAACCCCATAAATTTGAAAGCTAAATTTAGTGTTATATTAAAAACAAAGTGCATAGTATTCCTAATTCTGTGGTCTGTGGTCAATGGTCAGTGGTGCACTTCTTGGAGAAAAAGTTTATTTGTGAGTTCCGTGGTCCTGACTCTAAGCAAAAGACTGAAAGCCAGTTTGGGTTGATAATTCACCCAAGCATGTTGGAAAATGTCAGGAGTTGTTAGTCAATTCCTAATATTGTCTAATGAAATCTTCAGTCTTAGTCTGGACTGAGTCCACAGTTTTAAAAATCATAGGTTAGGGTAGGGCCTATTAAGAACTCAAAAGAATTTTAACTTTTGTCACCTATTTCAATAACTTTAAAATTTATAAAATTACATTTTTTGGTATAAATCTATCTTTGTAACACAAACAATATTCTTTTTGTTCTTCCTTCTTTAGAATGTAAAGCAACTAAATACGTACAAAATGATCTTTTATATATTCAAAACTCTTGAACCAGACTTCAACTTTTACTTCACTTTTTTCTGTATTTTTTCCCTAGAAAGAACTGGTATTACTAATAATCATACCAAACACCAAAGAATTACATAACTGCTTTATTATATTTTATATATTATATATATTTATCCAGATTAGATATGCTTTTTAAAAATGGTTCCATTCCAAATCAGGATTAGTTTTTGGTTCTACTCAGGCTCTAGAGCTGTGTTATCCATTTGTTTCTGTTGCTAGAGATTGCTGTTCCATTGTATTTTTTCCTTTTGAAAATGTATAATCTTATCTCAGTCCTTTATTTTCAAATTTATGTCCATGATATAACCTTTTGTTTTGAATTCCAATTCCATTCCTGAGTCAGCCACACCAGCTATCCCCGATGTGATGTCATCTTTGAAATTAAGTATCATGTGTTCTTTCTTTATTGAAGGCAGTTAGCTGGAGTGTTTAAGAAATACTGGCCTCATCCTTGGGGAGCACTGCAGTAGGCTTCCTTGACATTGAATCATTGGTAGCTGTTCTTTCATAGGCCCAATTTGCCCATCTGATTTATGTGCTATGTATCTTAACAACTGAGGGGTAGTAACATACTGGAGAAAAAGTGCATGTATTTTAATGTCTGCGCCATCCAAACTGAGGACACCTTAAGCTGCCAGATTAAAATTATTTGTGATTTTGGACTTATTTTATAGAACCAAATACAAGTATTCTAGTCACACTTGTGGTTTAAGAAAGTATTTCCTTCTCATTGGAATTCTCAAATGAAAAATATAACCCTGTAGCATATTATGTGGGTTTGTGACACTCCCGTGGGGCCTTTGGGCTCATAAACCAGCGAATGGATTATATAATGCTGCATAAATGCTGTATTTTTCATCTGATGGACATAATCTTGATCTTATATTTTTATGTTCCCTAACTGCTTTAGAATACGACTTTTGAAGCAATCCATCAAAATGGAAATTGCTTCTAAAACATATAGCAATAAATATTGGTCAAGGCTCTGTGTAATTCAGAGTGACTCAGTACTTGAACAACAGTCGAGTGAAATTCTCTGTTGTTTTTAAAAAAAGGTCGATCATTTCCATTTTATGGTATTGTTTGATCCCTTTCTATATTAGTTAGCCATATATATTCCCTTCTTTTAGTAAAAATTTTTTTCTGATTGAGAGTGAATCAAGCATAAAAACAGCCATAGATAGAATGAAAATCCATAATATTGAGAATTTATATGGTATGGAAATTTAAACTGTATATGAGACCAAGACACATATGTGGGACTCATAAAACCAGATATGAAGGGATGAACATCAAGTTGAGTTTGATGAACAAAACTAGAGCTTTGTCTCTGCCATGTTACGTTTGAAAGGCTAAGATTTCTTTCTAGCATCTCATAATCTCACTGTTGTTATCACTCATTTGATAGGCTGCTTGCTTTCTCTGCTTCTCTCTTCACCAATAATTGTTAGACTTACTTGTCCTTTTCTGAAAACATGAACAAGAATTTCCTAATATTTGCTATCCTGTTTGGTCGAATATAAGAAGATTCTAGAGCTGTCAGCTCTGGCTGTAGGTTCTCCTTCCTCTCAACCCACTTTATCTTATGCTGGCTGAACAGTCAGTGAATGCTACCTTCACCACGTCTACCTCTTTGTCAGAAGCCTTCTGAAGCTCCCAACTTTCACTGCACTAAGTCTGAATTCCCCCTTACTTCTAAGGCTACAATAACATTGTCTCACCTTCCATTCTAAACAGGGTTTTTATTTATTTATTTATTTTATTATTTATTTTAAATTTATTTTACTAAGCAGGGTTTTTAAAAATAACCTTCTCCTAGACATATTATGCACACATTTCTCCATTTTTACCTTTGTTCATGCGTTCCAAATCCTCATCATTCTCTATAGCCAGTATCAAGGGTCTTCTTATGTATAACTGTTACTAAGCTCTGACCTCTTTCAATTCTAATATTTTTTTTTACCACTTTATCTATAACATTCAATTTAGTTCTCAGTTATATTTTTGTTTGTTATTTTACAACCTGAATGCCAGACCTAGGACCATGTCTTTTATTACCAAGTTCCCACATGTTATGCACACAGTGGTACCACTGGACACTTCATTGGTGATTGATCTCCTGGCTCTTTCACATGAAGTGTCTTTTATAAGCAGGTGTGGGCATAAAGACATGGGCTTTTAGAATGCTTCACTTCAGTGAGAGTGAATGCTATCAAATATATAAATATTCTCTCTCTAAAGTGGAGGTGTATGCTCAAGTATTTTCTGACACATTTCATTAATGAAGACTGATATATGAGAGAAATCCTTAGGGATTTCTTGAACATTTATTTTGTAACATATAATAGGTACATTATGCAGTTTTCACTAAGTGGGTTAATACCTGACTTTCTAAACCATTTGTGCGCTAACTCCTAACTTACCCATCTGGGATCATGTCTCTTTGTGGTCTTTTGGTTAGGCATGTTGGTCTTCCTGACGGAAGATTTGCAAGGACTCCCTAGCCTTGATTTAACTCTACATGTTATTATTCACTTTTTATTTCTACTTTGAAAACAGGACTACTGCTAAACACAGATCATGAAAAACTAGTTATCATGTAATAGAATAAAGACTTAATATACTGCTAAATATTAAGTTTGCATTGTTAGTCTCAGTGCAAAACATCTTGTTCCCTAGGTAGACAGGTACTTAATCAAATGGTAAGTGGAAAAAAGTGTAAGCTAATTGCTTTTGTGACTAGATTCTCTATTCTTGACTCTCTTTCTCAAAGAGTAGTGCTTTGATGTGAAGTCAGTTGACCACTCTCAGTTACCTCATTTTGGAGTGAAGTCTAGCACTCTGAAAAGGAAAAGATAAATTATTCTTTGGGGAGCAATACAGTTTACTAAGCTGTGTATGAGGCTGAGGGGGTGTCAGGTGACCTGACTGTGTACAAATTGTTGTGAAAGTCAAGTGTCAATTGACAGTGTGTTCTGCTCTCTAAACCAGCGCTTAAAGACTAGTGGTTTGGCTTGCAGCTACCATTCCTACACAACTGGTCTAACAGAAGACGGTTTTTGTTTGTCTGGCTAGCTAAGCCTGACACTGGTTTAAAATGTCTAGATACTGCCCCTTCAATATTATATCTAGAGAATCTAGGGTGGGCTTCAAGGGCAGGGAAGAGGGGTTAGGGAACCTCTGACATAGTTTCATCATTCTGAATATACCACTCTCTTTCTTTTCTCTTCTAAACTTTCCAAATGCTTCACAGAATCATGACTTAAATCTTGTCTATCATTTTGGTAATATCTTTATTCTTAACCAAAAGAGCTCTCTGGGAGCATCTAGCTCTGTGTGTGTGTGTGACACAATGTCACACACATCACGATATGAAATTTGTAACTGTTAAGTAATGACTGATGATTTTAAATTATAATAAAATTTCCAAACCTTATTCAACAAATACAAATACGTGTTCTGCCTCTCAAAACACATTTGTCCTTCCTGCTTAGGAAGTACTTTATGTCCCATGCCACCTTCTTCCTTCTTCTGATTATCTTTAGTGTTGGCAACACTGATCCCTTAAAAAAAAAAAAAAATATATATATATATATGTATATATATATATATATATATATATATACACACACACACACATATATATATATATGATTTGGCAAAATAGCTACAAGTCACTTAGAGCCAACCCTAGTAAATGAAGATGAGAATGGATCAAATGAAATGGATAATATTTGGCTTTGGGGCTTCCCTGGTGGCGCAGTGGTTGAGAGTCCGCCTGCCGATGCAGGGGACACGGGTTCGTGCCCCGGTCTGGGAAGGTCCCACATGCCGCGGAGCGGCTGGGCCCGTGAGCCATGGCCGCTGAGCCTGCGCGTCCGGAGCCTGTGCTCTGGCAATGGGAGAGGCCACAGCAGTGAGAGGCCCGCGTACCGCGAAAAAAAAGAAAATTGGCTTTAAAAGAGTTGTAACTATAAAATAAGCCTGATTTTCTTGTATAGTTCAAAACTAGAAATATGTGTGTAATGTAGTGTATATAAGGCAGTATCACCCACATTTCTCACTGCTTTTCAGTTCCAACCTCCGCTTTACGTGCCAACGAAACTTCAGGTGTGTTGTATTGCTCATCAAAGTACCACTTTTAGAAGATTGTACTTGAAGGGTTTTTTAATAGCTCTACAAAGACTGCTCTGCCATGCCACAGAAAAGCTTTTCCCTGTGTTAAGTGTACATTTAATCAACATTATGGCAATTATAGCTCTTCTAGAAGTCCTTCACCCTCTGTTTTGTGGCAGGAACTTTGTCTAGGATAAAACTGCCATGAGTAGAGGTAATCTGAAATTCATCCTTCTTCTATTTATGTCAGGATAAGTTAGGAGGGGGGCATGGATACCCCCCTCTTTTTTTTCTTGGTAATGGAGGGAATTAGACTTGAAATCTATTCTGAACTTCAAAGATAAATTGTTAGACTCTCCACCACTTAAAAATGTTGTGACACTATTTCTCAGTCATTGCTTTTGCACTGTTTTAATAATCTCGTTGGACATACCAATTGAGAAGCTGTTATGAGGCATACTGCCAAACTGAAGTCCAAACTCGATGACTCTCTCAAAATAATTTTGTGTCCTTGATAAATATTTTACGTGTGAGTTTTTCTATAAAACTGCTTAAAGAAGAAATATTGTTGTCTTTATATGTTTTCATCATGCTCTTCACTTGGTAGTTTATACTGTGTCTTTAACGCAGTTCTGCAAACCCACTGCGGCAGAGTGATGTTCTCCTTCAATAGTTTCAGTGAATACCCAGACTGTCAGGGAGCATACCCTGGTTTGGCTTCCCAGTTATCTGTTCAGTAGCACTGTATTTCATGTCTTAGGAAAAACTATTTGAAGAGCTCAGATATACAAATTACTCTTTCACCTACTTCAGATAATGATACTGTTGGATCATTAGTATTGATGTAGAAGAAATGCAGGCTCAGCCTTCCTATTGATCAGTCTTGATGGCTGTGAAAGCTAACACCACTTTCATCTGAAATCATAGGTCCCTACCGAGGAAGGTAGTAGTTGCTCTGAACTCTACATGGATCATGTCTCTTTCGAACTCATGGTTTAAGTCCTGGAGTGCCTATATGCCAAACCTGGATTTTATCTAGAGGATGTTGTCAAAGAAAGTAAATGATCTTGAAAAACTTCTGCTGTTTTAAATTTTTAATGAAACTGGGAAAACTTGGCTTGGCAATAGGAAGAAATACTTCAGGGAAGATATGGTAATAGTTTTTCCTTATTTGAAGAGTTGTTTGCCATATAGAAACTAGCAGACAGGTTCTGCATGCATCAGAAGAGGGTGGAACAAAGAGTATAAATTAACTTGGAAAATGATATTACTGATTCTGAACTAAAAGACTAACAAATCTGTTAAAACAGAATATAGCAATGAGAGAGTCAATTCCCATACCTGGTTAAGAACATGAAAGTGTGTTAGGTGCTTTGGGGATAGGAAATATGACTCTTCAACTCTTACGTGGACCCAACCCTCAAGAAGCTTATAGTACAATAATGCAAATAAGCATATTTGTAACTATAACAAGTAGAAAATAATGTTTTTGTTAGATTGTACTGATAAAGTCCTGTGGGACATAGATAAAGTCCTCATCACTTTTGAGTAGATGAACCATCAGTCTCTCCCTCTTAGTGCCTATATCAGCGGTGTGCACCTGGTAACTGGACTGTTTGCTTGAGAAAAGCTATAGAGGACCGATCTAGGAAAGGAAAGACATGAGATTTAATGGGTTAAATTCTGCCACTGGGACTCGGGCATGTTAGTAACTTCTGGGCCTCCATTTCCTCATCTAGAAAAAGAAAACTATAGTATCTCTCATGACTTAATAATAGAACTATTGTTAGGATCCATCTGGATAATGTTTGTAGAAGGGTTTTTTAAAAACTCAAAAAGGCTATGCAAATATTAGGGATTGCTATGACATAAAATTTCATTTATCTTGCCTTACTATGTTTAGGCAAAGTAAATGCTGAACTGTTTTGACTTTTAGTAATACCCTTATAGAGACTAAATAGTATTTCAAGATAAGAATGCCTGAATAATATGCTGTTTATAGGTCTCTGCATTCTGTTTGTGTGTGTGTGTGTGCATGTGTGTGTACATGTATGTTAAGGAAAGACAATTTTTGGATAGCCATCATTATGATCTCGTAACAACCATCTGTTGCAAAGGAAAACTCTTGAAGTGATAGCATTTACACACATACTAACAGACCCACTCACATTTCTTGTTAGTGGAAATATTTTTCATTGATTTTTAACATTGGAGAAACACAGACTGGTGTCCTTGGAAATACCATAGAGATGCGTTGACAGGATAATATAGGAAAAAAAGTGCTATTACATATAACTCTGTAGTTATATGGTTAGTATTTAACATTAGACAAAGACAATGGAAAAAAGTCAACTTTAATAAAAAATAATTAGCTGGACCATAAAAATAGCAGTAGATAGTTCATTAAAGCATATTCTCCAGGCCTTCCATAACTCCCTGTCCTTCTAATTCAGTGGTTCTCAACCTTGGCTGAGTAGTAGAATTACCTGGGGAGCTTTAGAATCCCCAATGCCCAGACTGCACCCCTAACCAATTAATTCAGAATCTCTAGGGGTGAGAACCAGTTATCAGTACTTTTTAAAGCTCCCCAGGCAATTCCAGTGTGCACCAAGTTTGAGACCCACGTCCCCATATCTGTCCGTAGTACCATATTGGATTTATAAACTGGAATGCTATTTTTTTTTTTTTTTTTTCCGGTACGCGGGCCTCTCACTGTTGTGGCCTCTCCCGCTGCGGAGCACAGGCTCCAGATGCTCAGGCTCAGCGGCCATGGCTCACGGGCCCAGCCGCTCCGCGGCATGTGGGATCTTCCCGGACCGGGGCACGAACCCGTGTCTCCTGCATCGGCAGGCGGACTCTCAACCACTGCGCCACCAGGGAAGCCCTGGAATGCTTTTTTGACTCTTTCTTTGTCTCCTTCATCCTTATTTAATCTTACCAAGTTCTGCAGATTCTCCCTTAGCTGTATTGGTTTGACCCTTACCATCCCCAGTAATGCTAGCCTAGCCAAGGCCTTTATAGCTTAATATCTACTTTTCTTCATCCAGTCCCTCCTAAATGGCATTACCAGACACTTTCAAACAAGTCTTTCAAACAGTTTTCACTTAAGGCCCTATACTGCTTTAGCATCCTGAAATCCAGGATCCTTTCTAACCAAACTTTATTTAAACAATGAATTCTCTGATTGCTTATATTTCCTATTGCAACACTTTACAATTGGGAGGGAATTGAAGGATTAGGAAGATGAGTTATAAAACTATTTTCCCTTGTAATCCTGGGATTCTGCAGAGGAGCCTTGGGGCAGGCACTGTGGAGGGAGAAGGAGAGGGAGATGCTGAACAAGAGGCATATCTGTGTTCACTTTTGCCCCAACCCCAGCTCTTAATGCACCTAGAGCAGGTCCATTCTGGTTCCTGAACATATTTGAGTTAGGCTTAAGATTTCATTAGAACCAAAAAGAGGTTCACTGCTAAAAGAAAAAAACAACATTGAAAACCGTGAAGGCTGATCCTCTCATTTCACATGACAGGAAACTAAGGCTCAGAGAGGTAAAGTGACTCAACCAAAGTCATATAGCTGAAATCTACCCTTTGTTCTGACTAGTGTGATCTCTCCACTCTCTCTGAAAAATAAGAAGACACGTTGTCATATTAGCTCTTGACACAGGGCCTTATATGTACAGGTGTTTGGCAAATACTTGTTGATTGAACACTTGAATGAATGCTATTTTGCACTTCTCTGTTTCTGTTCATGTTGTTACCATAAGCACACCTTTTTTTTTTTTAATCTCCCTTTCACATGTAAAAGCAATCCTTCAAGGCGTATCTCCTCCTACTTCTGCCTCAAAGTCTTTCCCTACACCCATGATTTGTAAAAGTAACTTATAAGGCTATATTTTAGCCTTTTCCTTAATACTGTCTTGTTCTCTAATTATTTTCTGGCTGTGTCTCCTCTTCTCCATAACAAGAAGGTACCTATGTACCTTGAAGTACAGATCCTTGCCACATATGCTGTTCTGTCTCCTCCAGCATAGTCAAAGCTTAATACATACTTGTTGGGTTGAATTGCTGGATTGTCCTGAAGCTATACCCTAGTTTTTATGCCCCTACTAATAGTAATTAAAACCCACTAGAATCAAATATCCCAAAATATGAAGTTTGAATTTTTACTCAGTATCAGAAATGCCCTTTTTCTTAAGGAATAGAACAAATGGAATTTTTATATCCACAAAATGCCTTTCCCATTAAATTAAACTCACATTCTTTTCATTTTGACCTCTCTCTCTTGTGTTTTGGGTTTTTTGTTTGGTTTTTTTTTTTTTTTTTTTATGCAAAAGATTGCAACAGGAAAAGAAAGTAGATTAAATAATTTGTTGTCTGCCAGAATTTTTTTCCTGAGGTCTCTAAGTACTCACAGTCTTGGTCGCTTAGCAGACTAGCCCTTAAAAGCAAGGCCAAACTGTAGCTTTATGGGAAAAAAATTGGGAAATGTCCAATCCAGTGTAAGCCAACTCACAGTTGCCTTCCTTGTTCAAAGCCACATTGGCTGGATCAGCTGGAATTTTCTTTTGAAGAAAAGAGTGTTCCTGGATTGGTTTCAGGCCCTTTTCTTCACAGGAGTCATTCTAGCATTCTCCACAGAGTTCTTTATAAGCCAGTAAGAAAAGTGATTCTATCATTTTCCCTGTAAAAGTATTCAAATGTATGATGTGTCCCTTACAAATTTACTTTGATGACCTTCCCACTAAATGTCCATCTTCTTCCTTAGAACACTGCAGTGTATCCAGGAACATTCCATGACAAGCAGCTCAAGCATTTAGAATTCTTGGTATTATTTGCTTTAATATAGTATTCTTTTCATTCATTCACTGACATTCATGCACTAGTTTATTCAGTAACTAGTTATTGACCCCCTCAGAGAAGCAACAAAATACTTAAGAAAATGGACTTGCATGTGAGCTCTTGAACTTAATTGATATTTGAGCATAGGTACATTGCTCACCTTCTCCAGATCTCAATTTTATAATCTGTAAAGTGATCATAATAACAGCACTATTGCATCAGGTGATCGTGAGGAATACATAATTCCTATGAGTACCTTAGCATAGTGCCTGGCACCAGGTATGTATTCAAATATTGTGTTACTCTTATGGCACATAAAAGTTCTCTACTAGGCAGCCTGCTAAGGATACCAGAACCAATAAGCAAGTTTCTTGCTGCTAGGGAGCTCAAAATCTAGTGGGGGAGACATCTAGGTAGGTATAGTTTTACTATATAAAATAACAAGTACCATAATTGAGGTATATGCAATGGACTGTGGGAGCCAAAAGAGGGTACCTCTTAATCTGGGGAGGGGGTAGTTGGAGAAAGCACAGAGAGGTGACGGTTTAATCTGAATCTGAAGAACACGTAGGCAGTTGCTAAGTGACAAGGTATAAGGTGAAATGAGGATGCGTAGCACGGAAGCCCGTGCAAAGGCATGGAAGCATGAGAGCAAATGACGTAACCTCGGAAGAGCAAGTCTGTTCCATGCTTGCGGTGTGCGGGACGACGGGAGATGAGATTGGGCTTGTGGTGGTGTCAGCCTGTTCCCTTGACTATTCTTCCAGACTTGTTACCTGTTGCTAAGGAGAACTGAAACCACCCCGGGATGGGAGTCCAGAGGTAGTTGGCTGCAGTGAGGAAGTGAGGCCTTGTACTTGGTGTGTGGTGCCATTACCACAACTACAAGATGTAGATTAGCAAAAACCTCAAAAGAGGGTGGAGAGACTGGGCAGAGGGACAAAAGGAGTCAGACAGCATGTGGAAGGAGACTCTTGTACCTTGATTTTGGACACGTACTACACATTTCAATAGGTACACTCACTACTGCCTTATTTTTATGCCTGTAGAGTCCATACTTGGTCTCAAAAGTCAGACCGTTTTAGAAGAGTGCTCTTGGCACTTTAGGAACTAATTCCCTTTGGGGAAACTTGCTTTCAATGAAACAAAGAGGCCATGTAGTATAATGGAATCCTTCTACACTTTAGACTTAGGATACCTAGGACCTGGAATTGATTCTTCTGCTGACAAACGTTCCTAAGTACTGGGCCTCAGATTTCTCTTGTGTCAAATGAATGGCATATACCAGACAATGTAGAAGTTGATTTCAGTTCTTAAGCTCTGTCATTCAAAGTTTCTAAAATATAAGTTGTTTTTAAAAAATGGCACGTTGGAACTTTTAGTGAATGTAGAAACTGAGACAGATAATACAGGACAAATACTATCTTTTTGATAAGGACAAGTTCTGAGAAACTGAAGCAAAGAGGCATTTTAAGAAGGGTGGGGAAATAGCCTTAAATTATGTGCAGTAAAAGCAAGGAACCAAGGAAAATTGAGCCTTTAAACCACCTTGCTTCTCATATACACACACCCAGTAAGTAACAAGGAAATGTTGGTTTAAAAAGATAAAACAAAACTATTATAAGAGGGTAGAAAGTTAGACTATTATCAGGAAGGGAGTAGGTTAGACTAAAGCTGGTATATTTTAAAAAGTGGGATCCACAAGTGAGCTCAAACAGTATACATTCTAAGATGCTTTTATAGCTCCCAGTCTTTATCCAAGAGCCAGTAACCCTTTTTGTAAATTATACGGAGATCACAGGGTAGGTGACACTGTATGTAAGAATTCGAAAGCCATTCCTCCCTCCTTCCATTAAAATATATTCTCTTTGTCATGTATATGCCGTGAGATACTGTGCTTGTAAATATACAAAGTTTTATGAAAGCTCAGTGTTTAACTTCAATGTATAAGAATATACTAACAGTTATTGAATTGTTATTTGCAGTGGTATAGAATAACACAGATCACTAAGTAACCTAGACTAGTTTTTGAAGAACAAATTATTCCAGACAAATTCAATTTCCTTTCATGGTAAAAATGACAGGCCATGTATTATATGTAGGGGTAGATGGTGAGTTGGGATAAAATAGTGTGGTATCTTCAATCTCAGATGATGTCATCAATGAACTGGACATAAAATTTTTTATTGTTGGGTTGATTTTTACCCACTAGGGAGTAGCCAGAATCCTTGTGTAGTTAGCCATGATTTACTTACATTTAGGAAAGTATACCAAGGACATCTTCCACGGTCCATGGTGACTGGGGTTATTCGTAAAGATCTCTGTCAAGGTATGCTCACCAGGCTTTTGGGTGAAGTACTCTCTCTTTGATCTTGAAATTATTTTTAGACTTATTTGCTCAGCTATTGGCACTCAGTCATAAATTTGCCCCACCACAGTGATTCTAATTAATCATCAGTTAACAAGAAAGTGTGAAAAGCTCTCACAGCCTAGAGGAGCTTAAAAAGACATGAAAACTAAAAGCAATACGGTATTCTGAATGTGATTCTGGGACAGAAAAGGAACATTGGGTAAAAACTAAAGAAACCGGAATAAAATATGTACTTTAGCTGATTATATCGTATCAATATTGGTTCACTGGTTGTGACAAGTCTACCATTCTAAACTAATGTAAGATACTAACAATATAAGAAACTAGGTGTGGGGTATACAGGAACTCTGTACTATGTTTGCAACTTTTCTCTAAATCTAAAATATTCTAAAAAAGTCAGCCGATTCTCCCTCCCTCTGAAACCTTATTCAGTACATGTTGCACCTTATTTTGGCTTCACATATCTAGAAAAATGAGAAGTACAGAAAAGAACAGGAAAAGTAAAAGAAGGTGAGGGAAGATAAAATGTCTAAGTGAGTTAAACTTACCTGGCATAACAAAGAGAACAGCGTGTGGGGATTCTGAAAATTGTTTCCAATTTTATGAAAGGTATTCACAAATATGTCACTGAAAAGAAGACAAAAGGAAACAGACTTGAATTATAGACAGAATTTAATTTAGAAAAATAATTTTTTAAAACAAAAGGTTGATTTAATATCAAAATAGCTTGACAAAAGTAAAAGCAAATGTGGGAAACTTTTTTAAAAGAAAAGGATTATCTCCACTGTTCTATACAGTAGCCACTGGTCACATGTGGCTATTTAAATACAACTAGTAAAATAAAATAAACATTCAGTTCCTCATTTGCTCTAGCCATATTTCACGTGCTCAGAAGACATATGTTGCTAGTGGTTACCATATTGGACACTTCCATTTACACATACAGTATGATTTAAGGGAGGCAGGAATGGAGAGGGAAGTGAGAAAATCAGGATTCCAGTTTGGTGCTTAATAGCTGCATTCATCCATTCATTGCATACAATATCAAGTGCCTCCTATGTTCCGGACAATAATAATGAGAATGTTATTAATAATATATTAATATATAAAACATTAGCTATGTAAGGAGGTACTATTTGATCATAGTACATGTATTACTTCATTTAATTATCCAGCAGTTTATAAGATAGATACTATCATTATCCCTACTTTAACAGGTGAAGAAACTGAGACTCAGATATGGTAAAACAACTTTTTTGATGGTTACCCACCAAGTAATTGGTAGCACTAGGCACTTGTGCTGCAAGCCAGGTCCGTCTGACTCCAGACTCCAAGTTCTTACTTGCCGTGCTATATTGTCACTACACTACACCATGCAGGGCCATGAAGATACAATGAAGAACAATGAACACCATCCCTGCCCCAGAGAGCATGTAGTTTTAACCTATCTGAGCTTCAGTTTCCTCTTTGCAGGCTGGGATAAGTTAATGGCACAGTGTGGCTTCGTTACTAGACCTTTTATAAATCCCAGGCAATTAAATGCAGGCTTTAATGAAACTAGTACATGTAATTGTCAGTGTAATTTTTGAACATCTCCTCTCCTTGGGAAAGGCATAGTAATCTTGGAGAGTTCACTGAACTTGAGCTCATGCACTGGAATCTTTGGGAAAGGCATCATCTAGGATAAGATGAAGACAAAAAAATGAACTATGTTTATATTCTTGGCTTAAAAATTCCCCTTGTCCAGAGGAGAATCAGCTGTCAGATTCAACTTAGTACAGGAAACGGTAGAAATGAAGTCTGTTTCTATAGCTCTCTCCCCTTGGGGACCCAGTGTCTCACAACAAGTACGTTTCTATTTGAAGAAATCCTTAAGTGAATCCCATATCCCAAGGTAGATGTTTATTTATACTTTCCAGATCCAGTTCCACGGCTCCACATTTAGGGCAAGTTAATTCGAACACTGCCTACCTACATCTCTTCTAAATAAGGGACTTCATTTTATTTTGAATAATCTTTCCTCATTATGAGCTTAGTTCCTGCCCTCCCACACATATTTATATTTTCTAAGCAGAAATTCTAAGCAGTTATGTGTTGGCATTAAAAATATATCAATACTGTAAAGTGTAACTTTGTGGTCCCCTATTGTACTTCATTATATATTTTTCCTATTTGGAAAGATACAGGAATCACAGTTTATAGAAATTAAGGTAGAATAAATCTCATATCCAAGGAAATGTGCCAAGTGAGAGAGGGTAAAACAGCTTATAAAACAAGTTACAGTTTCCTCAAAATATGTGGTTGATGCAAATAAGATACTGAACTGAGGGGTCTGTACCCAAGAGACAAGCTGTATAATTATTTGACTCTGAGTAACGGAAGAGTTTAAACTTAACTGTACACATCATCATCGCTCTTTGTTGTTGTTACTGTTTTTGTTGTTTCGTTATGCTGGCAGAAGCATGGAAGCCAAACAATGACTATAGCACTTTGTTTTTCACAGAGGATTTCTGCTTGGATTCCCATGAGGTCATATATGGATGCTTCTTCAGTAAATCAATCCAAATATTTGTGAAGCACCTACTGTGTGTAAGACACTTACTAACTCCCTCTAGGAGCTTACTGTCTAATTAGAGGAGACATAGGATATACACTTCAAAATGTAACTAAGGCATTCAAGCCTTTCTTACAGACCTAGTAGGGGGCACTTCATCCTATAAATGTGTGTCCCAAGCTCCTCCTTTAGTATCTTAGCTTTCTCTTTTTCATAGATACGAAAAATTTCCATAATAAATCTTCGTAAGCAGATTAAGAATTCTCCTCTTTAACAAAGCTAATCATGTAGAATTTTTTTTTAAATGTTATGTTAGAACCATTGAAATAACTTCAGTTATTTCATTGTTAAATATTTTCTTAATTCTACATTATGACTGAAGAGTGAAGGGAAAAAAAGGAGAGAGGGAGATAGCTCTTACCTGGGAACAAACCCAATAGGTTGTTAAGGAACTTCAAAGTAAAACAATTATCAATTTAATTAACAATTAAACACGGATGATTTGGAATCTCTTTGTTAGCTATTTATGACAGATGTGTAATACTTTGACATTAATTTAGATACTGGCGTTTCTAGAGTCTTGCCATATTGCCAGGATATTTCTGTCTCAGTAATATATTGATTATATTATTGTAATGAGTTGACCAATGACTCACAGAGTTATAAAGAAATTATACTAAATTTATCTGAGAGAAGTAATGATGAAAACTTTGTAACTATTATATGCATGTTTGACATCGTCATATTAACACTCACCTGTTGTGTGACTTGACATCAGCCTATGCTTTTTAATGTGAATGAGAAGCTGTGAGTAATTCTTTGATGTTATTATAGTACTTACCACATTGATTGGTGCTTAAAATACAGTAAAAATCCTCTCCAGTTATTAAAAAAAACTACAGGAAAAATTAGATACATGAAATTTTGATTTTGGTTGTTGTCCTGAAAATGTTCATGGGTGCTCAGTTTTGAAAACTTCATCAGTTACCTTTCAGTTGCGGATACATTGACCCTGATGCGTAGACAGGTGAGAGGTAACTGTGTATATGGCTGTAAATTACCAATCTGTTCTTAAATCAAGAGGCAAACAGTAGGGCAGTTTGTCAGGAGGTAGTTCAGACTGCACATACTGCCGACACTAAATGCTTGTTTGGGATGTATTTTCATGGTCATAAGTTCCTTTTTGGCATGTTTTGTTCGTTATTGTTTGTAGCATGTAACACATCTGATAGCACTACCCTGTATCTTACATGACACCTCCAACATGCATGATCCCTTTAACCACTTTAAATGGTTAGTATGCTATGGAGGTTGATTCCCTTTTGTCTGCCTTTTTTTTTCCAGTCTCCTATTCATAACCCCCCCACCTGTGCTACACATGGAATATTTGCCAGTTGCTAAGGTGTGGAAAAATGGATGATGGCAGTTAACATGCCACGCCTTCACTCACAGAGAAGGGGCACATTGCATCTCCAGGCAATCACAAGCTGGTACAATATCTTGTGAAATACTGTTTGCCAGGTCATGCCAGCTGGGTAGATAATGTGAGTCATCATGTGATCTAGCAGTTCCTATTCCAGTCTGATCTTGATGTTACAGTTGGTTAAGTATTACTGATGAACCAATCATGTTCCTAAAATAAACCAATAGCATCCCTTCTCCAAAAAATAAACTGTACTACGGATTACAGTCTTGTCATAAAGGCCAAAAGTCTTTTCTCTTTTCCAAATTCGTTTTACTGTACTGTGCATATATATCAGGTGTTTAGTGTATTTTGAGGAAGATATCAGTTACTGAAAATGCTTCATTCATAAAAGATAAGCATTCATGGTGGCATTGTTATTCTATATATCTACCACGAACTTGAATTAGGTAGTTATTTTGTACAATTAAGGAACTTGTTTTTATGGGGGTTTTTTTTTTGTTTGCTTCTAAACAATCAAGACCTATTTTCAAAAGCCACCTTACTCTTATTCTAACCTAAAGTTGCCAGCCGACGTTATGTGCTATAGTATTAACACTGCATCATTTTAATATTTGACATAATGCTTTGTGGCAGCTAAAATTTAAAAGGGATCACATTTATTTTAAGATCATTATAAAATTACTGTAGTGCACCCAAGCAGATCGCTCTAGTTTTGCTAAAGCCAGGCTTTTCTGTCCATCAGAATTACCTTTTTGTACCTTTTCTTCTATCTAATAAAAGAACATAAGTGTTGTGGTCATAATTACTTAGATATTCCATTAATGTACAAACTGTTTGAACATCCTTTGCTCCCTATAAGAGTAGGTATCAATACTTCCTTCAACAAACACTAGAAGGTTATGAGTGGGAACTCAAGTTTTCTTTTTTTTTTTTATCGGTACCCGGGCCTCTCACTGTTGTGGCCTCCCCCGTTGAGGAGCACAGGCTCCAGACGCGCAGGCTCAGCGGCCATGGCTCACGGGCCCAGCCGCTCCGCGGCATGTGGGATCTTCCCAGACCAGGGCATGAACCCGCGTCCCCTGCATCGGCAGGCGGACTCTCAACCACTGCGCCACCAGGGAAGCCCTTTAAGTTTTCTTTTATTAAGTCATACATGTCTGTGTTGTAAGGATAACCATTTTTAATCATAGAAGTCCTCAGCAATTAGAAGGGAACATTTTTGTCACTAGGGAGGTAGAGGCTAACACCTTGATGTACATTAGTTTTGTTTCTTTGAGAGTCTGCTCAGCAGATTATAACTTGTGAAATCTTTGTCATCTCTTTGGAAGAAAGCCTCAAGAATAACTTGAAATGTAGAATCCATACAAGGAAGTAGTCTTATTCAGCCTTGCTATGACCGACAGTTTGATTGTAGAATGTGCCACTTCATTGTATCTTCAATCTACAAATTTTAAAATGTATTTTCTTTTTCAACCCATAAATATACTATAACAATTAGAGATTCATTCACACAATAATTGCCCTTATCTCTTAGTTTCTAAAATCAGAAGTGAATGTTTAGTTCTTATTAGGTGTATGGATTTATAAGAGAATGTATCCCAAAATGTGAGAAAAATGACAATCATATTTCAAGGGTTTTTTGACCAGCTGTTTTTTCAGTTTAGAAATGTAGATAACTAAAAGGAGTGGTTAAATTGATTAGTACAACAGATGCCTTTCCTTTCCTTTAAGTATGTGATAGGAGGTTTGTTAACTATGCTGCTAGGGAATTCTTCCTGAAGTCAATCCTAAATCTCATCTAAGTTTTACTCCATTTTAAGCCTTGCTTTAACTAGAAATAGAAAAAAAAATGTTTTTTCTAATCACTGTGTAATATTGTTTTATGGTTTCTTATGAAGAGCTGGGATTCTACTCGAATAAGGTTTCATTCCTATCTCTACTCTTAGAGTGTTCATCTAGCTAACCAGTGTCCTTGGGTATTGCTAATTAAACATTTACCTTACTTGACCTTTCAGCAAAGTTCAACAAAGTTGACCACTGCCTCCTTTTTCGTATACTTTCTTCTTACGGTTGACCATGATCTCCTGGTTTTCTTCTTAGCTTAGTAGTATAGCCTTCTCATTATCCTTTACTGGTTCTTCTTCTTTTTGAACTCTACATGTTAGAGTGTCTCCCAGGGCTTGGCCCTTTTTAACCTACACACTCTCTGTACATGATTTCATCCAGCCTCATGCTGTCTTTAAATACCATCTTCAGGGGAGCTAATGGCTCCCAAGTATTTTTCTCTGGTCACGATGCCCTTGAAAGCACCAGATTTCTGAATCTAACTGCCTACTGGACATCTCCACTTAGATGTCCTGTAGGCATCTACTAACTGAAGAAGACAAATGGATAACTTTTGTCTCCCCAAATGTGCACCTCTCCCAGGCTTCGTATCAGAGTATATAGCACTGTTTACTTGGTTGCCAAAACTAAAACCCTCTGAGCTATCCTTGATTACACTCTTTCCCTCAGTTTGAGCTGCTGCTAATCATCAGGACAATAGCTGTTCTCTTGGCAAAGCATATGAGGCAGTTCTTGTCATTTGGGGTTAGAAGAAGCCTTTCCCGACCATGAGAACCAATGTAGATACTTGGTCATTTTCCATTGTATCGTATCAGTTTAATTCTCTGAATACCTCTTACCTCTATCAGATGTTTTTCTTTTTTGTTAATTTAACTTGCTTATTTTTCTATTTTCTTTGTTATTTGTGGAGGTTTTGTTGTTGTTTCTTTCTCTGAACTCTGTGAGACAGTTAGTAAAATAGTCGTTGAGTAAATGAATGTTTGCTTGTTTGTTCATTCATTCATAGTCATAAACACATACTGAGCACCGTTCATGTTCCAGGCACTGTGCATGTTCCAGGCACTGTGCATGTTCCAGGCACTGTGCTAAGGATACAGAGTTGATTAAAATGCAGTTCTTGCCTTCAAGGGTTTCACAATTTAATGGGGCAGAGAGCCATACAAATAAACAATTACAGTACAGTGTGAAGAATGCAACAGCGGAAGCCTGCCCAAAGTACAGAAGCAGCTTAGAACAAGATGTGGTTAACCCTAAAGGAGGATATGGAGTTGGAGGGATCCCAGTGGAAGGAGGATTTATGTGAGTTTTAAAACATGAATGGGACTTTTAAGTAAACAATAGGAAAAGAATAGGGATTTCCACTGAGATGCTAGCATATGCCAAGGCACAGTGGTATGCAGTAACTGGGAAATATGTGCCAGCGTCTGTTCTTGCTAAAACATGGAATGTAATCGGAGAATGAAGGGAGTCCAGCTGGAAAGGCAGCCGTAGGCAGAAAGGGCCTGGTTTTTCCTACTAAGAAGCTTAGACTTCATCCTGTGGGTAAACTAATGAATTTCGACCATTTTTAAGCAGGTAATAAATATGTTTACATTTTAATTTTAGAAAGATATATATTTTTTAAGCAATGGTATGGGGGAGGGATTTAGAGGCAAGGAGACTAGTTAGGAGGGCAGATAAGAGATAAAGGCCTGAATGATGCAAACATGTTAGGGATGAAGCAAAGAATACAGAAATGGAGAAAGAAGTCAGAGGTGAAGCCAGAGTGGTTCAGAGTGGGAATGAAGGAGAAGGGATGAAGCCAGGGTTTCTATCTCTGGATACTAGGCCTCTGGGGGTGACACTAACCAAAAAGAGGGTACAGAAAGGAAAACAGGTTCATATGAGAATACTATTTTTTTGATAAATACAGTATATATTGAGTGATTTATATATTATATAGAGAGACAGAGAGAGTGTGTGTGTCACTGTGCTTGGTACTCTTTTTTTTTTAAGGAATTTAGATTTAGACTTCCCAAGTTGGAGAATTTACAGAAAACCCTCTGCTGTGTAAAAAATGATCAGAATTTTTTTTCAAACCCCAAAGTCTAGTCCTAATTTTGCCAGTAGCTAACTGTGTGATTGTGGCATTTCTCTGTCCTTTTTTATTTGTGTTGGAATAAGCATTGGAACCTAGAACTCCTAATTTCTAGTACACCATCTTGACCTACCTCTCAACATAACGATTCACATTATCCCCAATTCTGACTCTCCTGTGGTCCTGAAAACCCATCTAACTTTGGGCAGTTGGAGGAGACAGCTCCTCCTTTGCTGACTTGTCTCTTCAATGCATAACTCTGTTGGGCATAGGGTTATGCTGAGGAAGGGGGAAGAGAGAAAACCAGTGCCCTCTATCTCTGGTCCTTTGGAGGATTCAGCGCAAGTTAATGTAGCGCTTGGTGACTTGGGATTTGCTTGAGAGAGACTCTGCCCTTTACTCCTTCCTGTGTTCACATTCTTTCTACTACACTCAAGTTTCAAAACCAGACCCAGATGTAGTAATGTGTGATTGTAAAGGAAGAGGGTCAACTTCAGTTCTGACATATATTTGCACATCCTGGGGTTTTAAACAAATAATATGAGTGTTCATTGCTGATTCATGTTTTCCTTTTGGTCCCTAGATCCTTTTCTCCTGCAGTCACGTGGCATGCACCATGGTGGCTCTCATCATATAATGCATTCTGGGTTCTCCTAAATCCTAAAGCACTTTGTAAAAATAAAACCATAGGTCTCATTTTTCTGATGAAGAGAGCAAGGCATACAGAGGTTTTACAAAGTGATACAACAAATAAAGGGGGAAAAAGAATCCAGGATCATTTTTTTTTCACTCTCCATTAAATGATACTCTCTCATGCTTTTCTGTTGTCAAAAGCCCTCTCTACATTCTGTATTGTTAGGTCATCATCTCCTATAGTTTGCACAATATGGTGTATTATGGATTGCTCACAAAGCAGCAGATATGAATTCTTTATAATGGATTTATTCTTTTCAATTTTTTGTCATCTTTGGGCTTAATAGAAATAGTTCAGCATGTTATATTGTGTGATCTTTTCCTAAATAGATAAAAGATTTCTGTGTTTTGAAGGAAACATTTATATTGGTTAATTTGCTGCATTGCCTGCAGGAATGTTAGTCTGTAGGTGGAAAACAACTGTTTCCTGACAAGATTTTCTTTAACTCTGCTAGAAACTCTTATTTTCACAGTAAAATAAAGAGAAGGAATCCATAAACAATTAAAGAACGATATCTTGAGGAATGTTTACGATCCCGAAGACAGAACATCTAAGAATGTGTCACAAAGATGTCTTTTCTTACATGAAGAAAGGCTTTTTCTTAATTCCCTTCCCAGCTTGTAAACCACGACACCACGGATGGAGTGAGCACGCAAACATGAACTAGACATTTTCTCCCTGGATAGAAAGTTCCCTGCCTGCTCTTTGGAAAGCAACTAGTCTAACTGTAATAGAAAAAGAGTGTGTGCTTTCCTTAAAGAAATTAAACGCCACTGTCCACAATGTGCAAAAGACTGTGAAATTGAAAGTGTGTCCCAGGAGTGGATAAAAAAAATAATAATACGTGGCAACTCAAAAACAGACCACTGGCAAATAATCAATTATCTTCTGAATTACTATACAAAACTACAGTTCATTTTGCTGGCCCATTGGGGAAACAGCTCCTACACAGGAGGCAGTCAGTTTAGACTGAGGAGTTATTTTCAATTTTACTTCCAGGGTACCTTCCTGTAAACATCCACTGTCCGGCATACTGGTGTGACGCAATGTTAAAGATCACATGATTGGTTTGCAGAACTAACCATGAAATAGCAAACTCATTCAAAAAGAAATCTGTTGCCTGTTTCATCTTTGTGGTTTTAGTGTTGACTCACATAGCTTAATTTTTAAACCTGGGGTAACAGTTAAACTTCCCTAAAGATTAAAGGTGTGTTAAGTAGAATTTTGCTGGGGTAGCACTATTTAGTGAACTCGAGTTGAATCTGTTTGGTCTACAGATAGATTTAGAGCTGTTTAAGCATAGGAAACAGGAAAAGGAATGATGTTTTACTACTGGCTACTCATATAGATAAAAATGGGTAGAAATTTAGACTGTTTTAGAAGGACAGCTATGATGAATAAATAGGGGGGAAAGTGCTAATGGCTGGCTGGCTGGGGTTTTGTGTCAGTGAAAATTTAAGTGAACCATAAAATGTACATATTGGAGTTTAATAAATGATACACATTTCTGATAACTTTCCAGAAATGTAGGCCCATAGAAATGTAGAAAATTATCCAGCATCTCTCTAACTGAAGAAGAGTATCATAGATGAAGCAGCTTTGGAAACCAGCTGAAAGGAAAGACTGTAAAGGAAGGAAATATTGCAACAGAGAAATCTTCACTTCTCATTCCTTTCTTAAATGGGGAGGAAAATTTACTCAAAATCTTACCAGAGTTTAAGTCCCCCTAATACAGAGTACAAGGGATCCATTCCTTTAGTTATAAGACCCGCTCCTCTCCCCCAGTCCTGATTACACCCAGCCTGTCCCCTACTATACACAGACCCACATGCACATGCGTATAATTACACCCATTTATGGATGAGGACATAGATGCTAATTGCCCACAGACAGACAACTAATAAATGGCAGTACTGGGGTTTATCAAATCATGTTTAGTCATTAAAGTGTCTTTGTTTCAACTCCTAAGTCACTTTGTCTATAGGCCAAAGAGTAAACTCTTTTTTTTTTTCTGACATTTAAAATTCAGAATAGTTCTTCAACAGCTTGCTAACTTACTCTGTCATAACATACTTAGTCTTCATCTGTTCTCCAGCCATTCTTAAAAATTTTTTTTCTTATGCAGTTAATATATACTCATGGTTTAAAAAGAAGAAGAAATTCAAACAGTATCAATACAAAGGAGTATATAGTAAAAATAAGACTAATTCTTCCCTGCGCTGGGGTATCCCACCTCAGGGGTACCCATCTTCCCAGTATTGTCCCAAATCAAAGATTCTTTGTATATGCAAATGTTTACGTATATATCCTCCCCCGCTTTTCCGGTTTACATAGATGGTAACACACCGTACACGGTTTTGCTTGTTGCTCTTTCTTACTTCAGCTATTAGCAAAACCTCAGTCAGGTCTGATTAGTCCACTGAAGGTGAAATTATTTGCTGTGCTGTAATATAAGAGGCCGTATGAAATGAAGTCTTTGACTTGGCTCTCTCTTAACTTGTAAAGAATAGAATATTCTCTCTTTGTATCTTGCAGGCATTATTAATTGATATGTTGTCAGCACTTCCATAAATATTTCTATGCTGTAGCAATTTTTCTCATTGAAATGCACACTGTGACAATTCAGCATATTTCTCCACCTATTGGATCAGATACCATCAGTGAGAAGAGAGTGAAGCAACTCTTTTTTTTTTTTTTTTGATCTTGGGGTCTTCTTATTTATTTATTTATTTATTTATTTATTTTGGCTGTGTTGGGTCTTCGTTTCTGTGCGAGGGCTTTCTCTAGTTGTGGCGAGCGGGGGCCACTCTTCATCGCGGTGCGTGGGCCTCTCACTATCGTGGCCTCTCTTGTTGCCGAGCACAGGCTCCAGACGCGCAGGCTCAGCAGTTGTGGCTCCCGGGCCTAGTTGCTCCGTGGCATGTGGGATCCTCCCAGACCAGAGCTCGAACCTGTGTCCCCTGCATTAGAAGGCAGACTCTCAACCACTGTGCCACCAGGGAAGCCTGAAGCAACTCTTACTAGGTGCAATTCTTTCACGCCTAAATTACATTATGCTGCATTGAATACTATTATGAAAGTTTGGAATAGTATAGCACTACACAACCATTTAGGCTACCCAGAGGCCTTGAGAAAACTGACAAATCTCGAAAGAGGGAGTTGACTCTTTTTATACAATAAGATCAAAACCATGACAAGTTATTTTCCCCTTAATCCTTTTTTAAAATGTATTACAATATTCAGCCTCCTTTACTGGTAATTTTCTTGCTCATTAGTACATCAGCAGTTGCATTTATGAGTTCTGAAGCTTATTTTTTATATTGGCATTTAGATAACATGACTAAAATTGGGTTTTATTACTGTGCACAGTCGTTAGACATACCAGGTGTTTCAGTGACAATCTCTGCTAATTTAGGAAAAGGAAAAAAAAAAGATTCATCTGAGTTTTGTCCCCCAACAAATAATAACAATCTAATTACCATTGTAAGGCTTATAAAAGAGCCTATTCTTTTCACTTTCTCAGAAGCCAGTTGATTTCTCCCCCTTCATAAAGTGACCAAAATATTTCAGGCCAATTGAGATGATGCTCTGGGATTAACTCAAGAAATGGATTTTCATTAGATTAGATTTAGAATTTCATTCAGTATCTGGGGATAGTCTAGGTACATTCCTGCACTCCTTGAGGGCTGTATCTGCCCAGGAGTTTCTGGATCACATCTTCCAATTCAGAAGAATATGTAGTTCGATTTTGCACATGGAAATGCATTTGGTAATGCATTTAAAGAATGCTTTGGGTATTACTGAGAACAGAATTTCCTAGGAATGTAGGTTGGCAATTGGGGTTAGTACACTATTTCATCTCAAATTATTGAACAAGTAATAGCTATGATAATAGAGCAGTGTACATTCCAAATTTCTTCTGGGGGCATTTCCCCAAAATATTTTTTCTTGCTTTGTTCCATTTTGATTTTCATCTTGTTTCTCATTTCGTTTCCAAAAAGTAATTTGGGTTTTTAAACAAATCTGTTGAACTTATCATTCCTTCTTTAGATTTTTTTTTTTACATAATTACTGTAGAATTTCTGGGTATTTATCAGGCAAAGAATACATTTATGGTCCCCTTAGAGGGTTGGGTAGAGGGAAACATTCATTTGTGCATACAGGTGATGTGGTTGCTTTTATTCTTTTCTGGCTATGAAACCATGCATTGGGTACAGGGAGTGGTTGGTTGAAGTTCAAGAACACTCACAGCATAATGTAATTTAGGCATGAAAGAATTGACGCACCTAGTAAGAGTTGCTTCACTCTCTTCTCACTGATGGCATACAAGAATAGGTGAGAGAAGGAGGCGATGCTTCCCAGGAAGGGCTGCTTGTATGTGCTCACTCTTCAGTGTGCCCACTGCAGATCCTGGACTGCCACAGCCGGGGTCCTAACCCTCAGTCCCCTTCTACACAGGCCAACGTCCCACAAATGCTGCTGTGAGATGCCTAGGGGGGTCCTCTACTTTTTAAGGAACCACTTAGCTACCACAAGCATGGGCTCCCTAAGACTATCCAGTAATATCTCTTCCCCCAAGTACAAATTATTCCTCCCAAGAAAGAAAATATCAGGATTTTTTATTAAAACAGCAACAAAAAGGTCTGACGATGACTGTTCTCTAGTCCTTTTCTCCTCTTTCCCTTTACTAGCTCCTACAGTTTGTTTTCTCTCAGGGACTCCCTGGAATAGGCAGATACTGTTGTTATTCCCAGCTTGTAAGTTTATATTAAACCTGGGAAAGTAAGCTCTAACTACAGTTTTCACTTCATTCATTCTTCAGCTACCAAACACAAAATTAACATATATATCTAAAAGTTTCAGAATCTCAAATTGAATACATTGTGCACTGTACCTTCTATTACATATTTCTGAGGTCTTTTCATAGAAGTATGAATAATTCTATTTTTTACACTATTTGGCAGGACATACTAAAAATATGTAATAAGGAATTCTACCTCCCTCTTACTACCAGAGTCTGGCAAAGCGAAAGAACTTGTTGCTGGTTACATATAAGCTTCCCTTTTTTTTTTTTTTATTTTTTACCGTACGCGGGCCTCTCACTGTTGTGGCCTCTCCCATTGCGGAGCACAAGCTCCGGACGCACAGGCTCAGCGGCCATGGCTCACGGGCCCAGCCGCTCCGCGGCATGTGGGATCTTCCCAGACCGGGGCACGAACCCGTGTCCCCTGCATCGGCAGGCGGACTCTCAACCACTGCGCCACCAGGGAAGCCCTAGGCTTCTCTTAATTACGCTAGTCTTCTCATTTGTATTAAGTGACTACTCTAGAATTCCTCTTGAATTTTCAGCTTCACTCAGGCAACTTTGGGCGAACCCCAGACTAACACACATGCACACACACACATGTGCAGACGTACACTCATCTGTCTGACATCCTGATCTTTGACATACGCCAACATTCTGCAAGGATATACCTCTTAAGGCACATTTTATGCACTTTATGCCCAAATGTTGCATTGGAATTTATCGATGTTTATGTCTCTGGGTTAGTCATGTACCGTTACAGAACCTATTTTATCATCCCTGCTGATTAAATTTATTGAGAGTGCGGAGGCTTCCTAAAGCAGAGTTCTATGGTGGCTTCAAATTAAGCTGAATAAAAATCAGTGAGGATTAGGGGAAGGTGCACTTGACATCAAAATAGCATTAGATTTAATGTCCTTATTGGAAATATTATTTCTCTTTTGGAACTTTTCCTCCCTTTATCATCATAAGGAATGAGATACGCCTTGGCACTATTTGTGATTTTTTTTTTTTTCTCCTCCTGGAGTGGAGTCTGGTAGAGCCAGATTCTTTGGATGGACAAAAGAAAAGTACAGGTTTCTTACTGTTTGCTTTCATTCAGTTGGACTTTTAAAGATGACCTTCTTTCTGTTTTCCATTTACAGTGTATACCTGCTTATCCATATACCTTCAGAGCAATAAAAGAGTGGATATTGAAAAGTATCTGTAGTAGCCAACAGCAGGAATCATGCCGGGCAACTTTACAATTTAAATTCTTCCTAAAGGTAGATGAGATAGATGAGGCCAACTTTCCTTTTGACTCAGCAGGCAAGTTTTACTATGATAAGAGTATTGCTATTTTAAAAAGCAGCTCTTGAACAATCTAACTCCAGAAAGCATTCCCATCCTGTGAAATAGTACAGAGGCGCCTGCTTCCTTATTGATGAAACAGTGGAAAATAATGCCTGTTAGAAGCAATTTTAATCATTTGATAGTTCAGCTTCTGACTCCTCAGTAGATTTCTAACCCAACCGCTCATGCCAAATCCAGTGTCCCAGTTTTTCTGATTTAGCAGGTGGAGGCAATCTAATCTTCTCAGGTTTAGCACATAACAGAAATTTGACTTGATGAGCCCCTAGGAGTGGGGCCTGACTTGGTTGGCTACAACTAGGGGCTGGATTAGCTCTAATAAGCACAAGTTTATTTAGCCTTTCAAGTTTTATGCTTGTATAGGATACCTTCCTTTTTTTCTTACTGCTTCGTTATAACCATATAAATTTCATTTCTAATAAGTTCTGATTTGGGGTAACATGTCACCGTGCTTGTCTTAAAGCTTCTGGATATTTAGAACTGTTGATATCCAATAAACAGTATAAGGTGATCATTCATCAGCATCAACAAAAAATTTGTTCAGCTCCCAAATTATCTCTGGATATCTCTAGGGAAGAGTCAGCAACCAGGGGGTAATATTCATTCATTAATTAATAACCTTACAGATTTATTTATTTTTTACATAAATAATCTTGGGGAGATATGATATTTTGTGGTTAACATTTTTTATGTATCTGATTATTTGCAAAAGGAAAGCTACTTATTCCAAATCTGAGTCATTTGATTTAAAAGTGTTCTTAATCTAATTTGACATTGTTGAAAGTATTGTTATAAAAAGCTATTGAAGAAGCAATGAAAGCTTATCTAGCTCAGGTCATTTATTCTGTAAGTACCTCTAGAATCTTAGTAAGACCCAAAATGTCTCTGCTGTCTGGAGTGTTTAGAGACGGAGTTACCTTTGCAAATGTAGATCTCAGTGTGTGTGTGTGTGTGTGTGTGTGTGTGTATTGTAGTGTTTATTTCATTATAGGAGACATTATAAACATTAGAGCTTAAACCACATTTTTCTCTCTGAGAAACCAAGCTATATGTGGGAGAAAGATAGCATCAGCCTCAAGAGTCTGGAATATATCCTGATTTTTCAATATAGCATATCAAAATGGATTCATCAATCATGAATTATAAAAAATGTGATTACCTTTTCAGTGAGGAGGATGTGATTGGGTGCAAAAGCTGCTGGTAGAATTTGATGATAGAAACTAGGAAACCAGGAACTAGGAACATCAAACTAGTATGATGTTTCCATGCTGTGTATATCGTATTTCCATTGTCAACTGAAAAACTATCATGGGCTGTAAAACTATTGCCACCTTTTTCTGTCACATTTCTTACCACATTATCTAATAATTAATTGTGATCTTGTCTCCAGCACTGGACTATGAGGTCCTTAAAGTTATCTTACCTCTTTATCTCTGGAACCTAGCAAAGATTGGTGCTTAATATATATAAGGTTTGTTAAATAAATGTCAAGGAGCCATTTCGGCTACCAACTGTATCCAAGTCATGGCTTGTCAAGTGTTGGCTACTTCATCTAGAAAGAAGGTCATGGCCTGAGATACCATATTTCCTAGTTGAAAAGCAGTTCTTAGAGAAGAATAAAAATCTCTTGAGCATGTACTGTGTGCAAACATGTACCTTGTTTTAACAGAGGGTGTGTTTTAGCATAAAGTCTTACGATAGCAGATCTGATAATCTCACATTAGAAGCCCCTGGTTCAACTTCTCACCTCAGGCTGGAATGTCCTCTACAGTTTTTCAGTCTTCTGCTAGAACTCTCCTCCTATGTGAATTAATAAAATATCCCCACATCTTTCTTTTTTCTTCACATTCTTAAGTAAATGATTAACTGTGGGGGCCTGAGAAAAATAACTAGGCCTAGAGACTAGCATGTAATGTAGATTTGTTCTCTTGCCTTTCCCCTTCCTCTTAACAAAGCAATTCTAATCCATTTTATGCTGATGCACTTGGTGCTTAAAAGTTAAATACAACACTGAGTTATACCCTAATTCTTATTACTAAGCTTGAAAGTGGGTCAAAGTCCCAACTACCCTAAAGAAATAATTACCTAGAGTCCAGCATTAGAGCTTCTGAGGATGAGTGAACACCTGATTAGTGTGTCACCATCTTCATCAATAACCTGTCTTTTCTTAACCTGATTGGTGCTAAGTACTGTGCCAAAATTAAACCCAAATAACATGAGGCTCTTGTCTATAAACAATTATAATTTAATAGGCACTTTTCAGCATTCCAATATGCTCTCCCTCCAAATACAGATGAATTACAGTATATTGAATATTGCACAACATCCTGTTCAGGATGCAGTAATACGACCTCTATGATAGTTACAGAAATGGAATGAAATCAATGATAGGAAGTGGAATAAAAAAATAGTTAATGAAATTATATGGGAAAGCTCTTCGTTTTCCACCTTTCTTCCAGTCTTCAAGATTATTCATACATCAAGACTTTCATCTATTCAAAATGAGACCTACGGACACCATAGCTTTCAAATTCTTCATATATTCATATTAGGTCTTGGCTCCAGTTTAGCAAGACGTTTCTATAACTTAAGTCCACAACCATACACTGTTTAGATAACATTAAACATAGACCTTAAACACATCCTGCTGCCTTTCTATTACTTTCAGAACTAAGGAAAAAGAAAAAAGTGTCCATAAAAATGTTTCTAAAATACATAGTAATAAAACTTCTTGAAAAGAAAATTTCTGTTGTACAAAATCTATTTTGCGTTTTGCACTGATTTCCATCTTATAGAGATTCATTGGTGAGGGGAGGAACTGCTCCGAATAGACTAAGATCACATAAATATTTTTAAATTGCATACTTAAAATAGGTTACTTTCTGATATAAAACATTAGCAATGAGATTTTAAAAAATACTAATGCATTAAACTAATCAAGAAATCACAAAATAAACTGAAGCCATAATTTAGTTCTGGAAAAATTGATAGTGTTATTGTCATACTTTTTTTTTTTTTTTTTTTCCCGTACGCGGGCCTCTCACTGTTGTGGCCTCTCGCGTTGCGGAGCACAGGCTGTGGAAGCACAGGCTCAGCGGCCATGGCTCACGGGCCCAGCCGCTCTGCGGCATGTGGGATCTTCCCGGACCGGGGCACGAACCTGTGTCCCCTGCATCGGCAGGCGGACTCTCAACCACTGCGCCACCAGGGAAGCCCTGTCATACAATTTTATCCATAAAAGCAGCAGAAAAATATGAAGTTTTAAATAAAGCTAAATATTGCCTTCAATTTAATATCCAAAATACTATTTTTTTAAATTTTAGTTTGTTGTTTTTTTTAAATTTTTCCCCATAGTTAAAGTCTATTCATTCTCTGGTAACAACCTTATAATATATATTCATTTATTTATTTATTGAATTTTGCTATGTTGGGTCTTCGTTTCTGAGTGAGGGCTTTCTCTAGTTGTGGCAAACGGGGGCCACTCTTCATCGGGGTGCACGGGCCTCTGACTATCGCGGCCTCTCTTGTTGCGGAGCACAGGCTCCGGACGTGCAGGCTCAGGGGCCATGGCTCATGGGCCTAGTTGCTCCACGGCATGTGGGATCCTCCCAGACCAGGGCTCGAACCCGTGTCCCCTGCATTAGCAGGCAGATTCTCAACCACTGCGCCACCAGGGAAGCCCCTAATATATTTTAATAGAAGGAAATAATGCATAAAGTTCTAGGACTAGACTTAAGGTCTAGGAAGGCTGAGGACTGTGCCTGTTTTTTATTTACCATTGCATTCCTAGTGCTAGCACAGGGCCTGGAATATGATATAAATAATTAATAGTTATTGAGTACTTATTCTGTACTAGAAATTGTCTAAGCATATTACATATATTAGCTCATTGAATCTTCACATCAATTCTTTGAAGTGGGTGCCACTTTAGAGATGAGAAAATTGAGGCCAAGATTGGTGGATTATATTGCCAGTAAGTAGTAGAGTTAAAATTCAAACTCTGGAAATCTTGCTCCAAACCTTGTCTCTTAATTACTATTATGCTATACTACTGTATTAGACAAAGTTTAAGTGTTGCATGAAAAAAAGAGTGGGAGTGCCTAAACACAAAAATCTACCTTTTTCTTTTTTAACATCTTTATTAGAGCATAATTGCTTTACAATGGTGTGTCAGTTTCTGCTTTATAACAAAGTGAATCAGTTATACATAGACATATGTCCCCATATCTCTTCCCTCTTGCATCTCCCTCCCTCCCACCCTCCCTATCCCACCCCTCTAGGTGGTCACAAAGCACCAAGCTGATCTCCCTGTGCTATGCGGCTGCTTCCCACTAGCTATCTATTTTATGTTCGGTAGTGTATATATGTCCATGCCACTCTCTCACTTTGTCACAGCTTACCCTTCCCCCTCCCCATATCCTCAAGTCCATTCTCTAGTAGGTCTGCATCTTTATTCCCATCTTGCCCCTAGGTTCTTCTGACCATTTTCTTTTTTCTTTTCTTTTTTTTTAGATTCCATATATATGTGTTAGCATACAGTATTTGTTTTTCTCTTTCATTTCACTCTGTATGACAGTCTCTAGGTCCATCCACCTCACTACAAATAACTCAGTTTCATTCCTTTTTATGGCTGAGTAATATTCCATTGTATATATGTGCCACATCTTCTTTATCCATTCATCTGTTGATGGACACTTAGGTTGCTTCCATGTCCTGGCTACTGTAAATAGAGCTGCAATGAACATTTTGGTACATGACTCTTTTTGAATTATGCTTTTCTCAGGGTATATGCCCAGTAGTGGGATTGCTGGGTTGTATGGTAGTTCTGTTTTTAGTTTTTTAAGGAACCTCCATACTCTTCTCCATAGTGGCTGTATCAATTTACATTCCCACCAACAGTGCAAGAGGGTTCCCTTTTCTCCACACCCTCTCCAGCATTTATTGTTTGTAGATTTTTTGATGATGGCCATTCTGACCGATGTGAGATGGTATCTCATTGTAGTTTTGATTTGCATTTCTCTAATGACTAATGTTGTTGAGCATTCTTTCATGTGTTTGTTGGCAATCTGTGTATCTTCTTTGGAGAAATGTCTATTTAAGTCTTCTGCCCATTTTTGGATTGGGTTGTTTTGTTTTTTTGATATTGAGCTGCATGAGTTGCTTGTATGTTTTGGAGATGAATCCTTTGTCAGTTGCTTCATTACTAATTTCAGAATAGACAATTTATCAGTTTATCTAATTTTTTGGTAAAATATGTTAAAACAATGTAGAAAAATCCTATCCCTAATTACTAATTTCCTAGGCTCATTTTTAACATTTTTATTGGTGACAGTGTGTGTGACTCTGTGTGTGTGTATGTGTGTGTGTGTGCGTGTTAGTTAATGGATCTTTTCCTGTCACCTTCCTCTCTCTTGTGGAATTCTCTTCTCTGAATTGCCTGACACTAAGTGATATAAATTTCTAAATATAGGCAGAAAAGCTGTTATTTTTTATTTAGCTTTTACTGTGTAATGGAATTTGTGACAAGATTATTTG
The DNA here is from genome assembly GCF_949987515.2 of Delphinus delphis. NCBI lineage: Eukaryota > Metazoa > Chordata > Mammalia > Artiodactyla > Delphinidae > Delphinus > Delphinus delphis. The sequence goes on from NC_082689.1 coordinate 68,028,529, forward strand.
CTACAATGTTATTTTGTATCTTGATTAGTGTTCTTTGTAAAGGACCCTGAGATATGTGTACAAAAGGCTCAATATGAGCAGTGAATGGAGGGGCAGATGACCTTCATTCAAACATAGCCACGTAGTCATTACCAAAGTTTTAAGCAATTTGAACTGCCTACTGGAGGTATGACAACAGTAATTGTGGATGTCCTTAAAGGATAGCTATACACATTTTGATCAGTGAATAACCTAAGTTCACTTTGAAAGAAGCAACTGTAAGTAGGTATAAGTTTTGCTTGAATTAAGTCCTTTAAAATTGGCATTTTAGAAATTTCTTGGACAACCCTAAACTGCTGAATGTCTTAACACTAAAAATAACATGGTCCAGTGTTGTATATCATAAATACGTTTGCCTGTGATGTAATGACTTGCTATCAAAAGTCTTTTATCTCCTAACTAGAATGAATTGAGCTTAGAGGCGCTTGCCAGTATTGTAGCTGTTTGTGTCCACGGTGGCCACCAGCAGAGTATCAACAATGTAAGCTTTTTCTAGTAAAGGTTAGCTATCATTTTTGAAAGCATTACATTTCTTATTGCATACAGAACATAAAAATTGGCAAAAATATTTAAGATCCCTTGCCAGGCAACCCCTCAACTCTGTCACCCCTCCTTAACCACAATGCATCTCCCAAATCACTGATTTTCAAAAGCATTTGAACAAAAACATTAGAACAGTAGAACTTTTTGTTTTCAAACCAAGTCAAACTCAGAACCCCAAACTATAAAATGGTTAAAAGCAATGAAAGAATAGCTTTAAGTCTCTAGCATTTGCCAGAAAATACTTAACTGCAGCATCTGTAAAACATCTTTTGTTGGATTGGTGCAGACCCCTGGGTTCCCACTGAGTCCAATTTGAAAATCACCAGGCTGTCCACAGGGCTTAGAGCTCTTTAGAGCAGAAACTATTCCTTTAGTTCCTGTACAAAGTCACAGTGTTGCAAGGAATTCAGCAGCTAACTAAAAACTTCCTCATCTAGAATTTACTTATCCAGCTACCCTAAACATCAAACTTTACGTTAGAAGGTACATGCATTTTGTTTATAGGAACCTGCAAGCTCTCGTCTTCTCTTTTCACAAAGATCACTTTTTTCTGTGTCTACAAGAGACAGCCTAACACCAAGAGAAAAACAGAAAATATATAAAAATCAGAAAGAGGAACTAAAACTTATCGTGGCATTTTGGGATCATTTTAATATAGAATCAAATAATCCTACATGTCTCCAAGTACATATTATATTACAGCACATTGCAGTTGCAATATATATATCAGTAATAATGATGCTTAGTCATTAAAACAGGTTAAATAATGGTGGATGTATTTCTACTTTTAAAAGTATGGATATGCTTCAGAAAGGTTTTCATCACAAATTATTAAATGTCAAGCCTCTCTCTGTGTGTCAGTCTTCTCCCTTCTTCCCTGTCTACCCCTTCACAGCCTTTAGGGTGCAATGAAATGAGTACATTGAGGCTGTGAAAGAAAATCGGTGTTCAGCCTCTGGCTCTTCCACTTTTTAGCTCCATGACCTTGGGCAATAACGTTGCTCAAACTCTCTTTCTCAGTGTAGTGATGAGGTTTAATGAGATAAGTGATGGGCAAATTAGTTAGTACTTAATAAATGTTTTTCTTTCATTACTTACACTTTATCATCTTCTGAATAAGCTCCAGTTACTTACACTTTATCATCTTCTGAATTTCATCTTGTAAACTCACTATTCATGCCATCCCCCCCTCAGCTTCAGTTTTATCTATTGCTGCTTAATGAATCACTCAAAAACTTAGTAGCTGTTACAACAGTAACAGTTTTATTATTTCTCATGGTTATGTGGGTTGACTGGGTGCAGATGAGCAATTCTTCCAGGTGCCGTTGGCTAGGGCTGTAGTCATGGCAGGACTCATGTGCTAGAATGGCCAGTATGGTCACTCAGATGTCTGGTACCTTGGTGGGGCTGCAGGGAAGCTAATAAGCTCAGCTGGGACACTGAACAGCTGGGCCTCTCTCTGCCTTAGTCTCAGGGCCTCTTCCTTTAGGTATGGCCCCTCCATGTGGCCTCTCCCTGGGGCCTCTTCAACAGGGTGGCAGACTTCTTACATGAAAGATCAGGCCTCCAAGAGTGTAAAAGCTGATGATAGAACTAGCTTGGTGCTGCTTCTGCTGCATTCTCCTGGGGACAGGGAAGCAGGGTGTGACTCAACTCACTGTGGGCAGGGACTAAAGAAAGGCTGGGAAGTGTGGTTCCTAGGAGGCCATTTTGGAAACTAGCTACCACAGCATTGGTTTTCTAATTCTTCATCCCTGAATTGTCCCCACGACCCAGGCAGTGATGTACTTCAGCAGTAGAGGAGTGTCCTTTCTATAATTCTGCTTTAATTTGGAAGCAGAGAACACTGGAAATTTTATATGTATCAACATATGAGAGGGACTTCCCTGGCAGTCCAGTGGTTGGGACTTCGCCTTCCAGTGCAGGGGGTGCGGGTTCGATCCCTGGTTGGGGAGCTAAGATCCCACATGCGTCATGGCCATAAAACCAAAACATAAAACAGAAGCAGTATTGTGACAAAGTCAATAAACTTAAAAAAAAATGAGATGATTGCCTTTGATCTAGTTTTAAAACACTGTCTGTTCTAATGTTGATGAATAGAGCAGCCCGTTAAGAATACACTTGAATTAAATGCGGTATATTTTATATAGGGTTTGCTTAAAAAAAAAAAAAAAAGCCTACCAATTTGGTGTTATCACTAAATCACACCAAACACCGATGAACTTAGTTTTAAATTAAGCCATGGTTCTTTTAAAATGAAATTCACTTTCTCACATCATTTTTATAACTAGAGTTCCACACTAAAAGTGGCTGGAGCAAAAATGGGAAATATTTTGCAGTTATACTCAAAACAAAAAATGTGTAAGGTGTGGGAGCATTGCAGATTGATTACCGTTAGTTTTCTAAATTATTTATTTTGTCCAGATTATTCAGGTAATTTTTGATGTACAGAAAAAGTGTGTATGCCTTTAGTCTTTCCACACACTTACAAAGCAGTAGCTCAATATTTCTGAGTGAGGGACCTCTGGGAATCAGATCCACCCTCTTTCTAGAAAATGCACCCATGCTCTAAATTTTGCATACAGTATCAAGGGTTTACAGATACAATCAGATGCTTCCATGAATCCCAAGTCAAGAACCCCATGTTGTAGAGGTCATTAAATCCCTAATGACAAGTAAAAGATATATTTCTCTTGATATTTTATTTCCCAAGGCAGGACTTCGCTAATGGTTTAAAAACAGAAGTGCCTCTTTCAACCATTTAGACAATAGCCATTGCTTTGATTCTATCAAGATGATTCCACCCATTCCATTCTAACCATCCTACTTGGAGGTAAGAGTTGGGGTGGGGCTTGAGGCCAAAATCAAAGAGCAACAACCAAAAACAAAGAGTTGTATTCTAATTCACCTCTGCTTTTGTGTGGAGCCTTCCTTAAGGATCGCAGGGGGATTTGGGTTTCAGTACTGGATTTGAGGTACAACTCAGACAAGTACTGGTTCTTTGACCTTGGGCAAGTTATTTAAGCCCTCACCGTCTCTTCCCTTCTGCCTGCCTGTGCCTGTGTGTGTGTGCGTGTGCCTGTGCGTGTCTCTGTGTGTCTGCCACTTTCTCTGGCTTTTGCACTCACTCATCTCTCTTTCACACTTTCTTGTCTCCTACCTCTGTCAGGCTCCCACACACCTTCTCTCTCTCTCTTAGTCTCTCTGCGTGTCTTTCTTCCATTTTGTCTCTCTTTTTACCTATCTACATATATAGGTACATATACATCTGACATAAAAATATTTCTATGAAAAAAAAAATATTTCTATGTACCTCACAGAGAGCTGGTGACAAAGATGATTCAAATGCTTTTGAAGTATTCTATGACTTTTACAGCTTAAATTTATCTAAATGGCTGTTCTTGTTTTATAAGATTTGTTACTGAAAAATAATCAGGTTATAGTGGAAAAACACAGAACTGGGAGTCCGGAGCCTCAGGTTCTGGTCTTGCTCATTCACTAACTTGCTGTGTGACCTGAGACCAGGCTGTAAACCTCCTGGAGTCTATGTTTCTTCAGGAATGGCAAGCAAGGGTTACACTAGGTGAGTTAGGGGACCCTTTTCAAGCTGTTTTTCTTTCTATTTTTATCTCTAATTTAGTGGACTGGGGAGGGGTGAGGTTTTCCTTACTTTGGTCATATTATGATACAGTTCTTAGGTGCTTTGATGCCAGTAGATTAAATATGCCTAATTAATGTCATAGATGAACCATCCCTGCCTCTACAGCTGGTCTCATGGGACAGTTACCTGAGAGAACTAGACACCTCACACTGTTTATTTTTCACAGCCGTCAAAATAACAGCTTTAAAAAGCATTTGCAGATTACATTCCTCTGGGGCAAACTTTCCTGATGTTTGTACTTCGTTTTAATTGTGGAAGGAAGACTTCTCTGTTTGACTAATCTATTAGATATATTGAATTCACCCAAAACAGAGGGGGCCTTTGTTCCAGCACTTTGGCAAATTGGCTCACGCCATTTTGTAACCTTTAGTGCTTTTATGTTGTTAAGTTGGAATGCTTTCTGTGATCTTATTGCTAGGTTGGTGTTGTCTGGGACGTGTGTATCTATACCAAAAGGAAACTGGGCTCCCATAATTGTGGCAATGTTTACTTCTTTCCATCAGTGTATCTGCTCTCTTTTCTGAAGTAATCACTATAATTACACTTCTTCAATGAGTTTCATTCTATTGTGTCACCCGGCCTATCTGCTAAATATCACTGTGTTTTTCTTATCTGACTGCACTTAAATGGGGAAAGTGAGATGTGTTGGCAAGCCACCTTCAATCAAATTAATGTGAGATCAATGTATTGTCAACAGAGATGGTGGTGGGCCCTATTTATCCTGTTCCAATAGGATGGTACATAAACTGACTTTATGTTTAAAATGAAATGTTTATGTGGCCGAGAGGTACATATATATGCTAATCCTTAAAGAACAGTAATAACATTTATTTTCTCACTACTTTCACTTTAATGTTATTTCATTGAAACATGCTATAGCTATATTTTTGTAAAAAAAAAAAAGAAAAAGAAATGAAGTAAAGTCTTCAGATTTATCATTGTAAAATTTTGGACATACCGGGAGGAATGTGACTTCTTTGACTTGAAAAGTAAAATGTTGGCTATCAACCCCTAATTTATTTTTGGCCTATTATCTCAGTGAATGTTTTCAATGAAATGTACAAACTCTCAAACATTTTATAGTTTAGGGTCTCTCTTATAAGAGTTTAATAACATAGCAACAATGACTCGTGACTCTAAAATATACATTACAACACTTAAGTAAATTTAGTTTTAGTTAACAAAAAGGAGATACAGTAGAGCAAAGGTATTTCATTATATAGTAGCCCTATATTGAGTTAGTCCTCTAATACAGTTGAAGATTTTTGAGCAGATTCATTCAACTAATATTGCTCCTGATTTGACAGAACAGTAAAAATTCAATAACCAGAAAAAAAAACTTTTCTTTTCCAAAAGCCATATATTCCAAATTACATATTTATTTTAATATTCTTATGAACAGAAGTGATGAAAATAATTTTCATCCTTAATTTGTACTGGAAATTGCTACATGATGATGATCAATTTAAATATGCAAATACAGTCCATGCTCTGGATTTACTAATGACTTATTCTTACAGTTGGAAGTCTGTAGGATCACCTCACATGTATGAGGAACTTCTGTCTCCCAATTTACAGAAATTGGATAATGACTAACCTGGACATATACTTTCTATTAAGTAGCTGTTGAGCACTGGGTCCCATCCCATGTGTCTTTTAGGCATATATAGTTACAACTCAGACTTCATATATTATGCAGACAGTGCTTTTAGTGTGAGCAAGTGTAATGCTTTTTGTGAGGTACTTATCATTTTGTAGACTCACCTGCAAATATAACCATTGCACTTAAAATGCTATTTCTATGAGAAGATATTCCTGACCTACCAAATAGACCCTTGAAAGACAAAACCATTCTTAACTTTTAGGCTGCTGACATCACAGTGGTATAAAATTTTCATTTTCTTTTTGAAACAATACCTAAAGTTAAGTATAAAATGCAGAAATGTCCCATTAAATTCCTAAATGAAATACATACATCATATTTGCATTAAGGAAATACATTGTAACTATAAATGCTTCCCTCGGAAGTATGGTCAGCTTTTCCCCAGAAGTGACTGTGGAGTCACTCCAAAAGACTACATTCACATTATCTCTTAGTTTTTTAACCTTTAAGAACATAGTAAATGGAGAAAAAAATTAACCTATAAAGATTTTAAAACAGTTTCTCCCTCCAAAGCCAAGATTATATAAATGAGTTTTGTATCTCAAGACCTTTGCATAGCTGTGGATTACCAGATATAAGGGCAGTAACCAGGCTGAAGATTAATTAATGATTAACCAATGATTGTGTTAATGACTATACTGATACATTTCATGTTGCTGACAATTTGCATTCAATTTCAAAGCTTATTGTACTATATATGGTGACTAGTATTGTAGTAATAGATTGGTTCTTCAGGCTTGCTTATTTACTTCCTTGTATAGTTAGTTACAACTATTTTTTCTGAGTCTTAGTTATTCTCAGATGTTCATTTGCTTTTAGAACCTTTACTCAAGCTTTATTACTTAAAGTAGACTCATCAAAGGAGACTAGTTAGGAAAGAGTTACAGTTAGAGGCCCTGTTTTCTTGTTAAGTACAACCAGCTTTACCTTGGGAGCCACTGTTTCTAGAGCAAGAACATGTGCCGTTTCCCAGGAAGGGAAATGTCTTAGACAATAAGGACCTGCCCCCACAGGGATGTGGGAAAGTAAGAATAAGGTAGGGGGTGCAACAGCTCAGTTTCAAGGATTCAAAGGACCCTCTGCTCACCATGATTAAGCCTAGTATCACCATGGCTTGGGAGTGAGAATGTGGGAGGAGAGGTATACGATCCTCCCCAGGAAGTATAATACCAAATTCCCTTCTCCCCATCTCATTTACTACGGTACTTCCAGCAATTCCACTTCATTTGGCATATCCTGACACTGTGGGTGTATTCTATATATTGTTTGCATATTTTCCTTTGCACACTACTGCCTAGTACACAAAATGGAGGATGTTCTCCCTATTCTGCTCAGATGTAGAGTGTTCTTTGTTGCTAATGCTAGGACCCTTCCCGAATGGGAAACCAAACTCATTTCCTACCACTCTTATACCACATTCCTCATGATCTAGGCATACTTCTCTTCTCTCCCTGAACACACACCATATCCTTTCATACCTGCAAAGCCTTTGCATATAGTATTCCATCTATCTGGAATGCCATTCCAGTTTTCCATCCTACAAGATTCAGATTTATTTATTCATCTGATATATAATTAAGCAGGACCCACCATGGGTCAAGAACTGTGTTAGCTGTTGGTGATATAAAGGTGAATTATATTCAGTACTTGCCTCTGAGAACTTAGAGTTCTGGTAGATATGTAACCAACTCTATCAAGTGTTATTAGGTGTTCCTTCATCCGAGTATCCACAGTGTTTTGTAGGTTGTAGGTTGTCTTAGATAAGGCATACATACACTCTCCTACTTTCCTATTTTTTCAGTTCCTAAAGTCAGTTTCTTAGCATAACATTTTAGAGATAAAGAAGGCCTTAGGGGTAATCTAAGCTAACTCCATTTGTAGATGAGGAGACAAATGATCAAGTGCTAAGTGAACACAACTAATTATTAGAGCTGAGACTAATTACCCAGCTTTCTTTACTCCTAAGTCTAAAATTGTTGTCACTGTCCCACAGGGTTTACAGTATTTGTGGAAGCTTTTGGGATCTGTTGGATCACTAGGGTGCCAGTCATTAGCATCAACCTAAGCTAACAGTGTGGGAAACTATACCATAATGGCTGGAGGGTAAATATACTTTGAGAAAATAACTTTCAATCGGTAGTTTACATGCTGGGCGTCATGGCTCAGTCATTCCCAAGTGACCTGGGCCAGAATAGTCTATAGTGACAGAAAAAGAATATTTCATTCACTTAAAATGACAACTAAATGAATCTATCAGGTTAGGTTGATACATGATTATACCATAACAGATTAATAATGCAGTTTTGACAGACAAGTGTTCTTTTTTACTGAAAAGCATCATAATGCATAAACATGAATTCTGTTGGCAATCTTTGGAGCCTGGATGGTCTAAAGAACATAGACTCTATAAACACAAGGACCTCAGACTTATTTACTAGATTTTAAGTGACAAATGAATAATAAGCTCATCCCTAATCGTTACCAACACGAGTCATATTATAATTCTAAGAATATTTTGTACCCATTGAAACTGATTTATTTTTTGAGGGCACCACCCGTGACTTGCAGCCATTTCCACTGTATTTTCCTTTTCCTCATCAGATTTCCAACTCCTCTGCCTCTGGAGGACTATCTTGAAACTATGATTATGTTCCAGTACGTGGATTTTTTTATTTTCTAAGAAGGTGCAAGTCAGCCAGGGTTGTATAATGGAAAGCCCTCTAGATTGTGAAGATGTCTAGGTTCTAATCCTGGCTCCACTGCTCCTGAGCCACAAGAACTCTGGGCCTCAGCCCACTCAACTGTAAGATGAAAGGACTGAAGTAATGGCCTCCAGAGTCCTTTCAAGCTGTGTGATTCAGTGATATACGAAATTGGAGCTTTGGCTGTTAATTTTTCCATTGATTTCTGAGACTTTCCTTTAGGAATCCCTGACTCTGAAATAAGTCAAATACAGAAATCAGAATGTTTAAGTTACTGTAGATATTCTCTTTAAATAACTTTAAACTGCACAATCCTAACTTTTCAAAATGAAACTTGAGGGAAATCTGCTGCCAGAGAACTCTTAACATGCATTGTATAGCAGCTACAACAGCCTACTGCCACCATTATTAACATATACTATAGTTTGTGAACTGCATTGGCAAGTGCTCCAAGTTTCGGAAAGCCCTCTGGGTAAATCCCTGCTTAGCAGGTTTAATGTGAAGAGTTGGTGTCATCCTAATCAGCTGCCTCTGACAGAATAAACATGGTTCCGTCTGTGCTGTCCCTCCCTGGCTGGCTGTGGGTTTCCGGCCCACTGAGCACTTGATGCCAAACAGTCTGTTAAGGGACAAGGAAGAGACTCTGGGCATCCCTGGTATTTATCACTATTTAGGAGACTTGAGGTTCAAAGCATCAGTACTGATAGATACCAGTTTTATTCTAAATACTTGCTCAAGTACAGGTTGAGGAATTTTCTCTTGGTTTTTTGTCATTAACGTAAGGTGACACTCCCATTCTGCTCAGGTATATTTGTTAACCCTATCTTTTGTGTAATTAAATATAGTTCAGAGTGGTGAACACTGCGCCCTGGTGGTGCAGTGGTTGAGAGTCCGCCTGCCGATGCAGGGGACGCGGGTTCGTGCCCCGGTCCGGGAGGATCCCGCATGCCGCGGAGCAGCTGGGCCCGTGAGCCATGGCCGCTGAGCCTGTGCTCCGCAACGGGAGAGGCCACAACAGTGAGAGGCCCGCGTACCGCAAAAAAAAAAAAAAAAAAAAAAAAGTGAATGTAAAGGTATGAAATTTAGAACAGACAACTTTTATTAGTTGAAAACTAATTGATTTTGTACTTAAAAAATAATGCCTTTTGGATTTTTTGTTGGTGTTGCTGTTGTTCATTGTATTACTGTTTCCTATTAGTTTTCAATGTATCTGTGCTCACTCCCCACTGACAAAAATAATGGAATTTTCAGGGCTCTCTTGAAAATATACATTGAAACATATTCTGTTAAAGGAAATGTATCTGAGGAGCTATATCCATGATTTGAGTGGACTGTTGGCTTCAGAGCACTGTAGGAAGTATTTATGGTGGCAACTGAGCCTGAATTTTTTTTCCCTGTAAAGATGTAAGGGAATATGTACATGTTTGCCATGTGTAACCTATACTACTTATACCCATTTACTGCCTTTAAAGTAATCTGCACAACAGAGACTGTAATTATAGATTGCAACATATGCATCAGGGAAGTAGTCTTACTTGAAAATTTAAAAATTTTCTCTGGCACCTGTCAAGGAGAACATTGAAATGATCAAATAAAAGTCCTTTTTCTTAAGTATGAAAAATTTTAAGCTGTAGAAAAAAGTTTTGAGAGCTAAACCAGTTATAAGAAATGATGCGAAATCATATTTTGGGGATATAAAGCAATTCCTAGTTAGTCCCTATAATTTTTTGCAGGCCAAGAGCATTGAAAAACAAAATAAGCGTATTGTATCTTTCACCTTGACTATGATTATTATTTCTTTTTGTGACAAATTCTATTTGGCTATTTTGAGTAACAAGCAAAAGACGTTAATTTTCAATAAAGATCCATAAAAATTCCATACTTATAGGGATCTGTAAAATATCAGTTTTGCTTACTGGAGGGATGTAATGCTGTTTAATATACTTTTTTCTTTGCAATTAAATTAGATGTATTTTTAGGGGAGAAAAACTCATAAAGGAAACAGCCTTGGAGATGTAATATGCTCTAGCATATTTAAATAATTAGACTTCTGTCTCATTGAAATGTATGTGCTCTAGGTTTGATAGTGATAAAAGCATGAATATTAGTATGATTAGGAAATTACAGCATGTCACAGCATAATTGATTGATTGATAGCTGGATGAAAACTAACCATAAAGCATGTGAAAATAAATGCGTGTTCTGCAGTTACTCAAGCAGAATTTTTGCATCTACCCAGTTGCAGGATTAGTAACTTAAAACGCTCATCTTCCAAACAAAATGGAATTGATATTTTTTCCTTTTGCTTGTGTCTGTGTATGTTCTCATTATAATACTGGCAGGGCAAAGAATAAGAGCATTCTAAGTGCTTAGTGCTCAATTCGGTATTTAATTGTTCCTCAAGACCTGTCAAACGGACACCACATTACTAATTGACTCTATGAGCAATTAGTGTTTTGGAATTTACCTTTGAGAGACCCAAGTTTTAAATGCAAAGCCCCACTAACACTAGAGTTAATACACTCTCACTTGTCTCTGGAGAATTGAATTTCCCAAACATTTAAATTTTCATTAATTTTTAAAAAGCATTTTGTCTTTTTTTTTTTCTGCTTGTATTTTTACTTTCTCATCCCTCTGTCTTGATCTTTTAAAGATTCCTGTTCACACAAGTCTTCAGCGACACTCACACTAGCATAGAAGGGCTGGAGAAGCGAGGCCACTGCAGGATTCCCTGTTCAAAGCTGAACCGATATTCACCATTGACGTATCCATTCATCTGTGCAGGGTCATTGGAAATCCTCTCTCTCTAGTTTTTCCTTCCCTTCAGGGAGCAATGCTTAAAAGAGCAAACCCCTGGTGTGAAGAGATAGGAGAATTCTCAGCACGGCCAATGGTGCCAGGAATCGAATTAAAGTTGTCCATTTGCAGATGACTGTCTGTTGGAGCTCTCAGCACACAGAGGCACTGTGCTTTCTGTTGATGCTTTGTTTACTTGAAATTCTGTCAGTACCACTTTAATTTAATTTTTTTAATGGCAAAAGTCATATCATGCCAAAAATATGCCAGGAGGGTAAAAACACTAAAATATGTGTTGCTCTGTAGTTATAGCATTTTATTGGATTCCCAAGGCTTGCTCAAGGAAAAATAAAAATTTTAAACCTTTGCAAGAAAGAATTATTGCGACCACACACAAACGCACAAAAAGTTAAATAATTACTGAATTCACTCCTTTTTTAAGAAGTTCAAAACTTGTCATTTATTCTGCAATTACTGACATTCCCAGATCTATTTTGGCATAAATCGCATTTTGATATGACTGAACCTACAATTTTGTCTATTTTCACATGCATTATCTCTTCTAAGTAAGAGGTGCTAAAGAAGACGAGTTGCCATTAAATCTGTATTTGCCAGAAGTCAGCACTGAAGATGTTTTCTGCAGTTAGATTTCCTTTGTTATCATAGGTGATATTACTGTGGTTTAATTTATTGGGCAAAGTTAAAAACTGTCAGAATTAGATTTGTGAGGAAAGATTTTAAAACCCCAGGAAGGATATAACCTGTTCAGGAGATGAAAGTTGAGAATACATGGTCTCTTTCCAAATCCCAGAGAACAAAAAAGCATGTTGCAACAATTGTCAGATTTGAGTTTGTTAATTGCTACTGGTTGATTATGTTTCTTCTTTCACTTTAATTTCTCCCTGTTTTATTTGAAAATAGTGAAGAGTGCCTGGCGTAAAGTAGGCCCTCAATACTCTTTATTATTAGAATGAATAAAGGATGTTTAGTATTTCATTTTAATTTATAATTAAGAAATCTTTATTTTGCTTTATTTTTCATAGTACTTATTTTTTTAAATCTGTTCCATAGTTTACTTGGCAAATTCTATTTAATGTTATAGTTTATTTTCCCTCAGAAGCAAGTTTTACCTACATCCCTAGGATTGCATTTAGAAATATGTGAGGAATACATTTACCCTAAACATCTATATCTACCGAAATGTCTACTGGATACAAGTCTCGTTGTGCAGTAGCTTGTTTGTTCCACCTTCATTATAATATCACCCTTGGAAAGCAGGCATATGTATTTTGTTTTTTGTGGTACTGTTTTGTTTTTTGTGGTACGCGGGCCTCTCACTGTCGTGGCCTCTCCCGTTGCGGAGCACGGGCTCCGGATGCGCAGGCTCAGCAGCCATGGCTCACGGGCCCAGCCGCTCCGTGGCATGTGGGATCTTCCCGGACCGGGGCACGAACCCGTGTCCCCTGCATCGGCAGGCGGACTCTCAACCACTGCGCCGCCAGGGAAGCCCAGGCATATGTATTTTGAAAAGTAGTCTTGTTGCAAACGGTTTAATCTAAGTAAGTGACCTTACACAAAAGAGGAAGTGTGCAATAACAGCCAAGCTTGTAACAAAGCAAGCTGTATTCTAAAGCAACCCAGAACTGATCCTAACATATCAACCACCATGAAGAGACTATGTTGTCATTACAAGAGCAAGCTACTGGGCTTCCCTAGTGGCGCAGTGGTTGAGAGTCCGCCTGCCGATGCAGGGGACACGGGTTCGTGCCCCAGTCCGGAAAGATCCCACAGGCCACGGAGCGGCTGGGCCCGTGAGCCATGGCCGCTGAGCCTGCGCGTCCGGAGCCTGTGCTCCGCAACGGAAGAGGCCACAACAGTGAGAGGCCCACGTACCGCAAAAAAAAAAAAAAAAAAAAGAGCAAGCTACTGATTTTATAAGTACCTATCACTCCCTTTAGATTTACTGGAAAACACTTATAGTATGACTCTTCTCAAAAATGGCAATCCCTTCCACGAGAAAAAGAACCCTCTCCCCCCTCCTTCCATTTATTTATCTTTTTTTTTTTTTAAGGTATGCTAAGGAGCAGTTCCCACTGATGCAATTAGGCCATTCCTTTTCTTTAGTGATAGAGACCTTTCTTAGAAATGTCATATCTGGTTATCCTCTATAAAATAACCCATCAAAGTTACTGTGGTGCAACCTTACATCTTAAATATCAGTCTGTACCCTCTTAACCATTAGTATCAAATATCATCTAGACCAGTCATGACATAAACTCTGTTAATCGAGTTTTACAAATAGATTGCAAATGATGTGAATTTGACTATAAGAAACTTAAAATCATATTTGTAATGCTTGTTTCTGATATTTGGTTACCCATACAAAGTGTTTAAACAGAATATTTAAACATATGGATTAAGTATTTTGTGGTGATCTTTTTGCATGAGAGTCTTATTCAGTAGCACCCATAATATATTCTAATGAGGTCTTGTTTTATTTGTTAGATTTTGTGAGGGCTGCATTAATGAATATTATAATTATCAATTGCATTTGATAGTAATGATACACATAATAGGTACTAATAGAAAATATGTTATTCTGATTTTATAAAAGAGTAACAAGTACTATTTAGGTAGATAGTGTCTTCTCTGTGTTTCATAAGAATCTGGTAAGGCAAGTTTTATCTAATTTGACATTTTTGCTTATTTTCTTCTTATTATTTATTGGGTACATACTCTGTGCAATGTATAGTGAGAGGTACTGGGAACATAAGATGAATAAGACAGTCTGAGCCTGGAGAAAGAAACTAACATATAAACAATTTTGGTACAAGGGATTAAGTGCCATAATTGGCTGAATGATTCTTTAAATTCTAGGAATTTACCATAGATGAGTTAAACACTCTCTGCTTAAGTTCCCAAAATATTTTTTTGCAGGACTATGTGTAACTAGTAATCACACATCACTCTAATCACAGAACACTATTGCAATATAACAGTCATACTCACTTATCAAAAATAATTTTGTTGGAGATGTGTATTATAGCATCAGTGTTATAAATTCATAAGATTTTGATACACACACACGATAAGTACTGAAAACAGAATAAAAAGATAACTGACCTCAAGGACAGCATAGTCAGTAAGAAAGCCAAAAAGACACAATGTAGTTGGCCCAGGATGGAAAAGATGCTGTGGGACCAGGAAGGGCATTACAGGCAGAGAGAGCAGCATGTACAAGGATATAAGGTAAGAGAGAGGCTAGGATGCTTCCTCAAAGTTAGTAGTATGTACAACATGCTCTCAACAATATTAAGAACTAGAAATACACAGAAAGTTTCAAAGCAAATATTAAAGTATTCAAAGGAAGATGAAAACTTTAAATGAAAAATTACTTTAATGGAGGTCATTGCTACATGATTATAGATGATGGTCACTTTGTATTTATGTTTCTGTGTTTTCTATAATTTAAAATAATAAGCTTGTGTTTTAAAATCAGGGAAACAAGTTTTTCTTTCTTTCTTTTTTTTTTTTTAAGTAAGCCCAAAATACATACATATATACATACAAAATAAGAACTGGAAGAAAAACACATAGGAAATCTAAGAGACCCTGCTGAAAAGGGATAAGGCTGACCTAAAGCAACAGCATGGGAATGAAGAAGGAATAGATGTTAGTGTTTAGGAGATGAATTGAGAAAACTTTGTCATTGATTGAACGTAGGATAAGAGAAGAGCTAGAAAACCTGGAGAGTGATCAGTGAATTTTCTTTGCGTGTGCTGAGAACTTAACTCTAGCTGTCCGGAAAATTTATTTGTAATAAAAGTAACATAGTAAGTTATTGGCAAGGCCAGAAAATGAATTTAAATCTCCTAATCATAAATGAGTAGGGGACGGGTTAGAGGGTGTTTCATATTATGCTTCTGAAATCTACTTACCTGTAACTTCCCTTCAAAATTTCCCTTTAGTTCTGTCCCCTAGAACATCAAAGAACTCCTTCTGGCAGTGACAGTTCCTGGACAGTAACATAATGTACTAGATGCTTTCCTCCCATTGTCTCATTTAATTCTCAAACTTTCAATGAAATTATTATTATCCTCCAAATTCAAACTTGGGAATACTAAGACTTAGGAAGGCTAAGTAGTTTGCTTAAGGACGACCCATGACTAGAAACGGGAAATGTAGGGATTCAGATCTCGGACAATTTGAATATATGCCCAAATTCAAATCCACCATGGTCAGACTATGACAATATTGACATTTGAACAGAGCTGATCACTGAAAATTAAAGGTCCTTATTACTGTAAATGATGATCTTTCGAAGGTAGTTCTTGGTAAGAAGAGTAAATAAAATATTGTGAACAGCTATGAAAAAAGATTTTGGTTGTATATGTAACATAAAGACTGGATTCCTATTTTGTTCTTTGAACACATGTTCTTTCAAATGCAAGTATTACATGCTGTAGCAAATTCTACATTATTAAGTTTCTTCCAAGAGACCTTGTACTGTTTTCTACATTCAATAATGTATATAGGAATTGGTGGATTCTCACCTAAAATGTTTGTGTTTTCTTGTTTTTGTTTTTTTTTAATGGGTAGAAGTTATTAAGGGGTCCAGAAAGTACAGGGAAGGCTAGAATCATACTTTTTGATTATACATCCTTCCTCTGAGGGTTGAGTACCCATGAAAATGGATACAGACAAGCCCTAGTTTGGAGACTAAGATGAACTTGTTCAAGAGTTCTGAATGCGGAAGGTAGAAGGGCTATTTTTTATATGGGAAAATATCTTGCTCACTGTTGGCTAGTAGGCAGTATCAAAGCCAGTGTGTGGTAAACATAGAAGATTTTAGTGGATAACAAAACTATTACAATAAGAATATTAAACTTAAATTCTGGCTCCAATTTCTGCCAATTATTAGCTATGTAATAGTAATTTCATCCATTATGTCAATTGGCATTTATAGCAATTTTGTGTGGTTGACCAGTGAGGAATCTTAAATTCAGAGACTGGTCTTCAGACCAAGATAATAGTGATAATGACTAGGGAACTAGTATTAAAATGTATGTCTTTTGGCTCCTTACATAGTATCTTCTATTGCAATTATTTATACAAGTCACTGCAACCATCTTTTGACCCAGGCAAGAAGGGTGCCATGTTTTAGCAAGTCCAGTCTTGCCTTCCTCCAGTACTTTACCCTATCATGAGGAATCCAAGGGGCCATGAGGACGTGCCCACTTGGAACCCGTGCCCTCCTTTGAGACCATGTCCCAGGCACCTGAAATTCCCTGACTCTACTTCCTGGACCCATGCAGTGCTCTTCTCTAAGTCTGTCCTCTCACAAGATGAGGCCAGGAGGCAGCTGGGTGGAGGTGGGAATGGCAGGGAATGGATGGAACATTCATCTACAGTATGCATATTAAGCCTCTTGATGATAGGGAACCACAAGTCAGCTTCTCATTCTGGAAGAGCTCTGATGACCCAGGAGACAGAAAGTTCTAAATTTGAACTTAGCCTTCCAGGTGTTTTTGAAGATATAATTGTTAAGGTAGAAAGAAAAAAACATTTTATTTAACATTTTTTGTTCAGTTTATAACTTTCAAAATAATTTATTTATAGCTTTAAAACTTTTCAAATACCTTAAGTATTTAGACATATGGTATGAGTTACAGCCTGCATGAACTCTTTCTATATAGGTACAGATAAAGCTATAGATACATATGTAGATATAGATGTATATCTATAGGTATAGATAGATATAGTACCTTCTTTGTGAGGATACTCTTCTTTGTGACCACTGGATGTATAGCTATGAAAAAGACAGACAAGGTTTCTGCCCTACTCTAATGGCATGGATTCCTGGCCTCAGAGGTTACTCTAGTAGGTAATACAGATGAAATAGAAAAATAACATGCATATGAAAATGCAGTGTAAGTACAGGGTGATATGGAAAATGGTAGAGAGGAAAGGAAGGCAGTGATGTCTGGGAAGTCTTCCTAGATGAAGTAATAATATTATTTGGCCTACTGGCCATAGTTTGCTGAAAGCTTGGTCTAGGGTTTTCCCCATATCCTTTAAAATCTCTAGCCTTAATTCTTCTTTGCCCCATAAACTGCTGTTCATGTTTATTAAGATGTTTATCAGTGAGGATAATTCTTTCATGCTTGCCATGTCAGTTTCTCACCACCCATTTCCTCCGTAACCCACTCACCATGGCTTCTGACTCCACCACTCTCTCACAGATCATCTCTAGCCTCCTAATTGCCTATGTTCTCTCCTATTCTACTTGACTTCTCTAATGCCTGTGCTACAAATAAACACTCTGTCCTTGAAAACTCTTCCTCACTTGTCTTTTACAACAGCATATTCTCTCCCTCTCTCTATTTCATTTTCTCCTCTATAAATGCCCTCCCAATCCCCATTGCCTACTCCTTAAATGCTGATTTAACTCATGAGTTCCATTCTCATCTCATTCTATACAACTTTCTCTCTGCTGTGCCTTCCATTACCATAACGTCAATGATTCCCATTTGCTCATGATTCCTAAATATCCTTGTAGACCTTTGACTTCTCTCCCATCGAAAGATGGGAACTCCTAGTGGCCAACTTATTGGTTATACAAGCTAAAAACCTTGGAGAAGTTCTCCAAGGAGAGGCCAAGTGCAACAATTTTGTGTCATATGATCCAGGTTGCAATTCTGGCTCTGGGGTGGCCTTGGGAAAATTCCTTAGATTCAAGCAACCTGTTTCATCTTATAAAAAAGGGAATTAATCCTTCACTAGGCCTTTGAAGGATTAAATGTAATATCCACTACAGTCTCTTTATTAACTAGTTGACAGATATCTCACAAGTATTTCTATTTTTATGATGATATCCCCTTTCCTGTTCTTCATTCCTCCAACTGGTCAGCTCATCCTTTTGACTGTACATCTGAAATCTTTCTCAGATTTTTTTCTTCTTTTTGTTCAAGTTCAGGCCTGGCTTCTAGCCTTCCCTGCCCCACCCCACCCCCACCCCCATTCTGGCCTATATATTGTTTAGAAATTATTTTAAATGTATTTATTTATTTTTGGCTCTGTTGGGTCTTAATTGCAGCATGTGGGCCCCAGAGCTCGCGGGCTCTATAGTTGTGGCATGTGGGCTCTCTAGTTGTGGCTTGCAGGCTCAGTAGCTGCAGCACACAGGCTTAGTTGCCCCACGGCATGTGGGATCTTAGTACCAGTGATCGAACCAGCGTCCCCTGCATTGCAAGACAGATTCTTAACCATTGGACCACCAAGGAAGTCCCTATTCTGGCCTATATATTGTTATTATTGATATATTTCTAAAGAACAGATGAGGGCAGCACTTTATGTTGGCGGTAAGTTAAAGTCCGAACATTCAAGTCCCTTTGCAAACTGAATTCAAGCTTCATCTTTACCTCCATCCCATCCTATACATAGACATATACCCCCCTCCTGTCTTCTAACCATACCAAGCAATCCTGTTTCCCAAATGTGCCAGGTACACTTAGCTTCATCTGTAACTTTGACTGAGTTTTGTCACAGGCAGGAAAACTCACCTCTCTCTATTCTAAATGGTAAAATTCTATTTAGCTTTCAAGATATACCTCAACTCTTAGCTCCTCTATATAGCCACATTTCCCTACCAGATTCAGAAGTAAATCTTTTCTTTGGTAAATCACCACTAAAGACAGACTTGTAAGTTCCATTGGGGCAGGGACCTCTACTTCCTAGCACTTAGGTCAGAAGCTCTCAAGTTGTAGTAGGCCCTCAGATGTTATTAGAGCATGAGTGCCATTATCATATTTTAAACAGTTTAGGCAACTAGTCCCATTTGTTTTTTCTAGTGACAACAAAAGTTATCAAGATTCAGAGATTCAAGGAAGATTGTTTCTAGGATTCCAGTTTTGAGATTTAAAATACATTTTCTCTGTAACCTATTTTCTCATAATTGACAAACTACCTGAAAACAGAGAGAAAGGAAAGGAAAGGAAAAGAGAGAAAAGAACTCATTGCCCCACATGCCAGGGTCAAAAAGAGGTTGGAGGAGGAGAAGGGATCTTGGAGTAAGTCTGAAAGAATTTAAGAAAGACATAAGTAAAAGAAACTGAATTTTTTTAAGGTTTCATTTTTGTTTGCTTGCTTGGCTGTTTCTTACATGGAAGAATATTTAAGTTTTATTAGCTCAGGAATATGGCAAATGATAAAACTGAGTAAGGCTCTAAGAATGATAATGCTGTTACTAGGTATTGTGGCTCCTTGAAAAATTTAAGGATTAATGAGCCCTAATTCTCTTTAAAAACTATCTGCAAGCTTAAGTATATGACTTCTCTTCATGTTCGGACCAATGTCTAAATGGTATGGCCAATAGCTGAAGTTTGAAACCCACCTTCTCCAAAAAGTCTTGATAATACAAGGCTCCCCATTACCACTAGCATTTTATTATGCCTTATAACCCATATCTTGTATTTATGTGATAATATATATTTATTGTTTTTGTTTTTGCGGTACGTGGGCCTCTCACCGCTGTGGCCTCTCCCGCTGCAGAGCACAGGCTCCAGACGCGCAGGCCCAGTGGCCATGGCTCCCGGGCCCAGCCGCTCCGCGGCACGTGGGACCCTCCCAGACCGGGGCACGAACCCGTGTCCCCTGCATTGGCAGGCGGACTCTCAACCACTGCGCCACCAGGGAAGCCCGATAATATATATTTATGTGTTGTTTATTCTCTGCACTAAAATCTCATCTATGCATATGTCCATACTCCCTAGCTTGTTTTTCTCAAATTAGAAATTAAGACCAAGGCTAATTCTGCCAACCTTCTGTAACTCAAGGGTTAGATCTAGGTAAAATATCTATTAACTAAGTACTCAATTCCTAATTGCAATTCATAATTAAAACTGTATCTTCATCATCATGGAAAGTTATTTTGAAAGCTTACCAAGAGAATTACTCATATTACATCATTATTGCCATCATCACTATTATTTGACATCTTAGAGCCTCCTAGCTTTTGTAATAAATTCAAGTGTACAAAGCATCCCCTCTTTTATAAAACATTCATAAATTCTATGATTCATAAATTAAGTTATTCAAGATTATGATAAGGCATTCCAAAGGCACTAAAAGGGACCCTCTCATAATTTTTGTTTTTTATCTGTGAGTCATTTAACCATGTAAATATAGGTTTCTAGTAGTTTTATGCACTGGCTTTGTCTTTTGTTGTTCTGAATATGAATTCAGTCAAGACTTAAAGAAACTAGAAGATATTTTGATCTGAAAGCTGTAAGAATTCACAAGGGAATGAGTTGGTTTCTTCTCTACTTTGTAATGCAAAGAAACGCATTCCACAAAATCAGATGAAACAAGCCGTTAATTTGACAGTCTCAGTTCTCATAGCTATTGATTCAGAAAGCTGAAAACAGTTATGGAGGCTTATTGGCTCCAATTAGGAGTGGTGAAGCTTCAGCTTTGAAGAAATGGGAGTGTATTGGGAGAGGAATCGTTCACTAACAGAATCCTTCTTAACATTTTATCATGAATGGGTATAAACTCTTGGTCTCCTGTTTTGTTTTGGGTTTTTTTGGTACTTTTTCATTTATTATCTTTATGGAATAGTCTCAGAATGTTTGTTTAGCAAACAAAAGATATTTATCTTACCATGTGAGACATTTCATGGTAACAAGCTCAAGAGCGTCCTTATAAGTCTTATTTAGATGTTCTCAAGAAATATTTTCAATCCCTTCTATATAATTTTATATACATGGAAATACCTCTGGATATACTCTATTGATAGACTAATCAATATAGATTCTATAGATATATACTTATTTTAGCACATGCACCATCTTGCATGGAACTCCTCTGCTTAGAGGTATGTAACTCTTTTTTGCCCTTATCAATAAGAAGACTAGCTAACTCTCATGACCACTTTTAGTGCATATAAATAATATATATTCACAATACTGTTCTTTAATGTTAAGATCTTAGTAAAGAGTGCTACAAAAAGGAAGACTCAAGGAGGAAAATGGTATTCACATTTTTAAGAACAATATCTAATGAAGCAATATAGTGTTATTTATAGCTGCTATTAAGAAAAGCCAACATTTCTTCAAATATTCCTTTCAGAATGTCCAGTTTTTCCCATGTTTTAACTTAGTGATAGAAATGCAATTTTTTCCTCTTAATGATCATAATACATTTGTATCTTGGGTAACTTTTCATATATAATCAAATGACAGGAAGACTTTTTTCTGAGGTGTGGGGGATGCTGATGAGGAAAGACTTGATAGCATCAATTATCAGTCATAAAATCCTTGCTTATCATTTGTTAACAAATCCTCAGTTGAAAAACCTTTTGATCAGCTTGGCACTAGCTGAAAATTTGCTGTACAATGAATATAATCCTACTCTAATAGAAGATGACTGCATTTCCAAGTAGATTTTACATAGGAAAAAAGTGAGATTATTGTAATAAATCTAACATCACAGAAACAATTCATGGAGCTTAATTATGACACTACTAAATGTGAAAATCTATTCAGCGCTAGGAACACTTTTCACATTACATTCACGCTAAAGATTGGCTGTTAAGAGCTCATTACTGGTATTTTTCTAAAGAGTGGTTTATTAAACACAGTTACCTAATAAGCATCTTCGGTGGTGCAAATTGCTGAAAACAGTAATGAGTCTGATTAGACTTCATTTCAATTATGACAGCTTGTCTAGGAAAAAAAAAATTTATATATATATATATATATATATTTTTTTTTTTCTTCATGCTTCAGAATTTGGTTGCAAGACACTACAGAGTTTAAAAAATAAAAAGCCACCTCTGTATTTCCTTTCCACAGTTCACTAATGAAGAGAGAATTGTCCAAGTCGTCATCCAATTTACACACTGGAAAACTGGATGGACAAAGTGGAGTCACAATCATGTTTGCTTAAAAACAGCAAAGGCTGCCTTGACTAATATGTCTAAATAAGGTCACCTTTAGTTTCTCTCTGCTTTGTTTTTTTTTTTTTTTCTTAGGAATACAAAGCTATAAATGAGGTGCAGACTTCAACATGATTCATCCCTATTTGGTTTGTGGAGGTTATTCTCCAGATTAATGGGCTCACCTTTCAATTATGTTTTATCCATGGATATTCTACTTAAAATCATAAAAATATAGAAAACTGTTGGACTATGCATGCTAATTATCTGACTGATTTTTTTTAAAATACATATATTGGGGGAAAAATAAAAGAAGCCAAGCTTTATGAATGTGCACTAATATATCAGAAAGTGTAAAGGAATATTCATTAGGCACTAAACTTGATTTGATATTTTTAAAAAGTATGTTATTTAGCTGCATTTAACAGCTAACCTCCTATTAAATCATGCCTGAATATACTGCTCAAATTGAAAGAAAAAAATTGTTAATGTAAAAAGCCTTTAAGTGATTAAGCTGTCACTGCTGTCATTCGGGCACTCTAGTAACATTTTAATGCTTCTGAGAGCTATGGCCAGGGATGCAATCCACTATTTTATGTTACATTTTCTGAAGAGATTATTTTTAAAGTATAATATCATTTGACACTGAACCGGATAAAATAATTCCTAAAGTAAAATATGAAAACAATGGCTGGATGTAGAAGCATTTAAAAAAAGGAACGCACAATAAAACATCCTAACCTGAAAAACTTCACAAGTTAGCTAAGTGATCATGTAATGGCCATAAGACTGAAAGTCATATATAAATGAAATTGTAGTATTGTTTGTAGGCATTTGGATACTTTCAAAAAGATTTACTTAAAAGGAGACCAGTTCCAGGTATGTCAGTTCAATGAGCAGGAATGTACTTTTAGACCTATGATTCATTAATTCTATGAATTTTTCTATTGTGTTTAAGGCGGCGGTGTGGGGGGGTACCTTTTGTATAGAAAACACAAAAACAATTCTAAATTTATAATTGGGATGCTTTCCTAAGTAACTCAATTATCATATATTTTAATTATTTGCTTTTCAAGGATTTTTTAAACATTTCATCTCAAATGATTCTAGTAAAGTGTTTTTCTTTTTGAATGCAATTGACAAAATGTGTCAATATATAATAATATTGTCATTAGTTTTCCTTTTTTGAAAAACTTTACATATGTAATCCCAGACCTCCTTGAAAATGAGCCACTCAATGAAGGAAATGATGTTCATAGTATATTTGGAGGTCATAAATAAGACTTTTAAGTTTTATAAGTATGGAAACTTTTTGAGATATATGACTTGGTTCAAGCCACAAATAATAAATATATAGCTAAAGAAAACTTTAAGTAATGCTTATATTTGATTAAAGTATTATGTATACATGCTAGTTAAATAACTTAGAATGTGCTTTGGACTCTGAGATTATAAATAATAAAGCAGATCATTTTTAGGATAAAGGTATTTTAAAAAATCTCTTTTCCTTCTCTCTGTCACCTTTCCCCATTTTCTCTATATCCTTTCCACAACTACAGACACACTTTCGTATACACATGTAAGCACCTAGATTTGATTTTTCTGTGTAACCTACCTGTATCACCCGCAGGGTTTTGGTTTTCCTGTTGTTTAGGGACTTGTTTAAATAGGACGCACACTGTTTGAAGAGGTAGCAGGAAGATTTGACTTATTTACTCTTTTAACATAAGCAACTAAAACTAGCGAATTTTAAATTACATTTCTATCTGCTAATTGAAAATGTGACTGGAAAAAATTTTTCCTTTTCCTTAAAATTATTACCAAATACTGGAGCTTATCCATAACTGAGGCCAATAAAATAGTTCATTATCATCAGTAAGAAGTATAAAATTGTAGAATAGTTTTCACCACATAGAAGTAACATCCTTACAGCTTTGAATTCTATTGACAGTATTGAGAGCAACCTTGTGTTTCACTGCTATATTAGAGACAAAGTAAGCTGTGTTTATTCACAACAGAAGAGAGTTGGATTGGAATTAAAGTAGAATTTATAAGCAAAAGAAAAGGGATCTGTATTTCATGTGGCAAATGCCACTGGATCAACCATTTTATTCAGTTCAGCCAAAACCTAACTTTTTTCTTTTTCTTTATGGCCTCATGTATTCTAACAGTAGATGAAACTATGCAGTTGAATATTGTCATAGAGAAAACAATCAAGATGGAATCTAAAGAAACAATTTCTCTGCTTGTGGTCCCTCCTATTGTTAGCTTTCCCCAAGGATTACTTTGTTGGGCACCCCCTCCAGGACAGGAAATGCCACTTTCTTTGAGGATGCTGATAGCCTGTCTTCTGCTTTTGTCTCATTATGCAGCATTCTTTGTTTTTACAAATGGAAGAGCCAATAGCACTAATGACTGGACTGTCATTCACACTGCACTTTAACAATGTTCTGTTTATCTGGAAATTAGAGCATCCTAATTATAGGTGGTGCTCAGGTTTTTTTCACCAAACCATAGAATGTGGCCAGGTAGGGAGAATGGAAAGGTGAGGAAACTACGGTTGTTACTAAGAGCTCTTCACTTTTAATCCTTGACCATGTTGATTGTATTCTAAAGCAGTTTATCTTCATATGTTGTCTTATATGGGAGAAACAACACTAAACCTACCAAAACTCATTTCATACGTTGCTTTTTCCACTGCCTTCAGATCAAAGTTATTTTCTTCAGGCTGGACTAAATTATACACAGGTCCCAGGAGTGAAGGACACTGAATTAATGCACTATGTCACCCAGCCCTGACTATAGAATATTTTTATCAAAGTCCAAGGCACTATTTTGCTATTGCATTAAAAATTAATGCATGGATTGCCAAAAAGAGAAAAATGCATAAATAACCTAAACAAATTTTGTCTGGGCTTTGCACACTTTAGAGTTACCTTAAACAAAGAGTTTTTAAGGAGAATGGTTGGAGTTGTATACATATATGTAAATAATATTCTTACTCCTTTGTCTAATTATATGAGAGAGACCTCCAATTTAAACAAGCAGTCTTAATTATCTATTTTGTTTTATGTAAACTGTCTTTTTAGAGTAAGGTTTCAGAGGAACACAAAAAGAAGCTGAATGCAGATTCCGTCTTACACAGGGTCGTGGGGCTTGGCAGATTATGAATTTGTTTATTGACCCATGTCAGCATGGGATGTTGGGCAAAAATGAATGTAGTTCACCTTAAATATAACTAAATTGAACTTTGCATTTATATACTTGAAACAGAATAGATACACACAAATAACTATTTACGAATAGCACTATGTACACATAATGATTAACATAACATTTTAGCAGTGTGACAGAGGACATTAACCACCCATGTCATAACTCAAGGTTGGTACCATGCCCAGTTTGTGTTAATTAAAAGTGCAAATTTATTTTATATGGCACAAGAGTATCTTGAGAATCAACTGGAATGACCCCAGACTTTTAGGACGCTGATAACGTTATCTCAGCAGAGTCCTTTTTTAAAATAAAGATTCAAAACCCATAGAAAATGCACAATACTTTTGGCATTTGGATTTCTCTTTCTGGATCAATCATACAGGCTGAATACTATGAATCTAGCATGGAGCTTTCAGGTTGTGTTAACCCCATTTATCCCTGCACGCTACAGCTCACCTGTTATTTATACACATAAGAGGTTTGATACTGCAGAACAAGGGGAGTGCTCTGTTGTGACACAGAACATACGTATTCATTAGCCCTGGCAGGTCCCTATGGACAGAAGTGGTGTGTCCTGATGATCTCTGTATGACAGAAAGAACTGGGGGGGAAGGGTAGATGGCCTTAATGGATTGAAAACGTATATGGAAAAAGGGAAGAGACAGAATGAGTAATGAAAGGCCACAAAGTAACAACTTTAAAGGTTAGCTACAAAGCACTATTTAAACTGATTAAAATTGTCTAAAATCATTCACAGAGGTAGAATAAACAAGATAACATTTGACTCAACATGGGAAAATCAGTCCTCTTATGCACTAACCCTCAAATCCTTTCGCTTGCAATAGTTGATAACACTGACACTAAATACTAAGATTCAGAGTATGAATTGTTTGTATATTTTAAATTGCATGTATATGCATAGTTGTGTATTCTGTTGAATTATGGTAGGATGTACACAGACTTTTGGACATTGTTTTTTACTTGATTTAGATGATTATTCAAAAATTTGTATACATATGCTTTTGTAAAACTACCCCTTGCTCTAAAAAAGAAAACCCATAAATCTGAACTATAAACTATATGTATTTTATGTGAGTGTGATTATATGTTCATTTGAATACTTTGATTTGAGTATGGGAGATTTTAGGACCCCCAGAGGAAAATAAATTATTTATTTGAATTATGATTTTTGGTTTGCTTTAAGTGATAGGCTCTCTTGATAATGTATTGAACATAAGCCTGGTGGCCTAAAAGTGATATTTCTTTTATCAGTGTAATTTTCTTTGCATAACTGCTTATGCACTCATCCTCATAAATGCAAGTCATTCTCTTATATATGACTTGCATGTTAAAAATGATGACCTATGAGACCCATGCATACCAAGTTTCAACCTCATTATGAAATATTGGCAAAATAGAGATTTTTATACTTGGTCACGTTTTGATGAGTGAATATTTTGTTGCTGTGAATAACATTTAATGCATTCTAGGGAAACTGATTCAGATCATAAGCTACCCACAAATTTAATTGAAGGACAGGGTATATACCATTCTAGTCCAAGTCATGGTGCCCTGTAACATTGAATACTTGCTTTTAAAGCTCAAAATGATGACATACAGAACAAGATCAGTTGCTTATCCAGATACCATCTACCCAGCAACTTGCTATAAGAAATAAGAAGCATAACTTTGGAGTAACTTAATGTCTCAAAAGTTGTAGTAGAGGTCATGATCGACTATTACTATTAAATGAAGTCTTGGTTTGTGGAGTCAGAACCTATGGCATATTCAGGGAGCATATTAGGAATGGTGGAGACTGACATGGAAAACAGCTAGAAAAAGTATCTAACAAATCAGAGCAAAGGGGGGGACGCTGAAACAGCAGCAATCTGGAAACCAGTTTTTTAAAGCAATCATTTCTCATTTTACACTGTTGTACTAGTGACACTGAATCAACAAGGGAAATATCAAATATTTTTCCCATGCTTTGAGTAACAGGGCAGGAATGACATAATAAATAGTATTTGGAAAAATTGTAATCTAAAGGCACTACTATTTTTTTAAGTTTTAAAGCACTATACTTGCTAGTTTTCAGGATAATGTACTTAAGTGAAAAAACTGGAGCTTGAAGCTTCAGAGTGAAGTCATAATTTTAATTGCGTATGTGACCAGTAGATACCATAAAAATACCTGATGTTGTCATAGGGAGTGGGAACGTCATGACAAAATGGAGAGGGCATGCCATGTCTAGAGGGGGCAACTGGACCTCAGATTCAGGCAACTGTTGCCAGGCAAGAATGAGGTCTAGTGTAAGACCATTCAACTTGTCTTGAAAAAGTGGGAACTATGGAACTACAGATTCTTTTATATAAAATTGACTGATTTTTAAAACTCTGTGCTGGCCAAATGAAATATAGTTACAGGTTACATGCTGCCTGCAGGCTGTCAGGTGGCAATTTCTCTATGTTAGAAGGTGAGGTATTTAAACTATATTTACCAAGGACCATTTAGCCAGAAATGCCTTTGTGATTGTTAAAAAGGATTGCTTTATGCAAATAATGTGGAGTAGGGGGAGGGAGTAATTTGCTGCAAAATGTATTATAATTTGGATTCTTGAGGTGTGAAAGTGTGATTTAACGAGAAAAATCTTTGACAGTATTACTGTATAATTAGAATATCTTATTTTGAGACTGGGTTTTCAGATCATCCTTAACTGGTTTTAAACCTCTATTGTTTCTTAGCTGTGGTCTCTACAATGTTGACTCACAAATACCATTAAGAATAAATAGCATAAAAATAGTTTGAATTTTTGACAGCTTTTTGATTAAGGAGATCATGCTCTGTGTTTTGCTGAGTATGAAAGAATTTCTATACCTTTCTTATAACCAACATTCCCACTGGAAAATTTCCTTTTCAGTAGCTGTCCAGAGGTTGAAGAAAAAGTGATTTATAAATTCTAGGAGTGATTTTAGTTCTTTTTCTGTCCAGTCAGTTTTGTTTTGTGTTTAATGCATCTCTGGCTTTTTCAAAATAAAAGCATAAGAAGAAATATTTGTGTAGCAGGTTACAGTTGGAAAATATTTTCACAAATATTACTGCTTTAGGTAACCTTAATAACAATCGAGTAAGGTATATGATACCATTATTGTCAATATTTTATGGCTGAAAAAAGTGAGTATGATATGCTTATGTGATTTCACCAGGATTAGAACAAATAAATGATGGCATGGATCAGGGCCAGTGGTCTGAACCTCAAGCATGGGTTATTCACTCTTCAAACAAAATTCTAGGATCTTCTTTATGTTTTCTCCAGTCCCTTTCTATCCCAACCATCCAGTAATGCCTCCAAACAAAACACTGTGTTAGACAAAATAGTGCTCAACCCCACAGTATACTACGATAAGTGAAGTACTAAACCTGTAACTGAGGCTGTCTGGATTGGGGACTAGGTCATTTGAAAGTTCCCTTAATCTCTAAAATCAAAGAGTCTAAGGGAATTTAGAATGTGAAATTATAAAGAACACAGAAGCTGGAAAAGTTTCATTGTCTGGTAAACAGATTCCCTTGATGTAATTTCTTAGCATTGAACCACAGGCTTTACACACAGCAGGCCCTCAATTTGTTGACTAATTAAGATTAACAGTCCCTATATCATATTCAGCTTATACAGGACTTTTCATTTTGGTGTTCTGAAGATGGAACCTATTTAAATAGGTTAAGGAGAATATATAATTTCTGTGCTTCTTCCCCTCACTTTTCCCCTGATACTACTTTTAAATATGACATCACATTTTAGGCTAGGAATTATTGGGAAATGGACTAAGGAAGATTTCAGATCAAATAGATTAGAACAGGTAATACTAGATACTGCTGGGTTGGCCTCTTGGCTTACGAGGGTCAGTACACAAAAGGAGAATGCTGCTTAGTCTGCTGAAACATTTTGGTTGGTCATCACTCCCCTTGAAGCATAAAGGTAAGTAGCTATTGTATAGGGCCAGTTTTCAGTATCAGGAAGTTTGTAGGCCCTCTCTCAGAAGACTCTTATTTTTTAGCCAATGAATTTGCTACTCTCTACTTGAAATTTTGAATGTTCTATGTGTTAGTTTTGCCATTTCCTACCTAGGAGATGATGAATCTGTTGCATTATTAGGCTGAGGGGGCAGTAAGTAAACTATTATAATTACTTTATTGTATTTACCCCAGTAGTGATTTTTCCTAGAGAGAATCTTGGTAAATATGGTGTTCAATTTTTAAAAAAATATCCAAAGGAGTGTAATAGGTGTAGTGATGTCGTGCAGGCCTGTGTGAGCACTGTGCAGCTTTCCTAGAGCAAGCCGGCCATGCCTGCAGGTGTTTGCCTCAGGTCTCTGCCCTTAGGAAGTCTCAGAAAACCTATAAATGAAAGCAGAGTCCCTAACAGCCAGAATTACCCTATGGGAACCTTGTAGAAGAGAGCCGCTTTTATAGACCTCATGAACTTCTGAATAGCATACCTGTGTTGGGGTGGGGGGGGTGCGGTAGTGAGTGTCTTAGATTAATATTTCCATGAATGTGTGCTAAAAATCGATTCTAGAAGACCTAGTCTTTTATTCCCAATTTCCTCCGGTTCTGAAAGTCGTTTCTATGTCCTTCATTTTTCTATATAACAGTGTCTTTACCATTTTGAAGCTGTGACAGAACTTTGAAAAATGCCACAGTAGTTTTGCTTCAAAATAGTTAAAGAGTTAAATGGAAGAAGTAGAGCAATGAGGCAGCAACTGTTTAGTAATTAAACCTAAGTTAGGGCTTCCCTGGTGGCGCAGCGGTTGAGAGTCCGCCTGCCGATGCAGGAGACACGGGTTCATGCCCCAGTCCAGGAAGATCCCACATGCCGCCGAGCGGCTGGGCCCGTGAGCCATGGCCGCTGAGCCTGCACTTCCGGAGCCTGTGCTCCGCAACAGGAGAGGCCACGACAGTGAGAGGCCTGCGTACCGCAAAAAAAAAAAAAAAAAAAAACAAAAAAACCTAAGTTATAAAATGGTCAGTAATGATAAGAATGAAAAATGTTATCCAAACTGTCCGGTTTCATGGGAAATATAGACTTGTTCATTTATATATACATAAATTCATCCTATAACAATAAAATACTCAGGCTTTTTACTGTAGTAAAAAGTAAAAAGTACTTATGTTAAAGTATCTTAAAAGCAGTTTTCTATTAAATTATATATTTTAAAAATAAACACATTGCATTGTGAAATTTTCCAGCTGTATTAAGAATTTTCTAATCCTTTCAAAAATGAAAATTGATGTTTTGGAACAATTCTTCAATTATCTTGAGGAACTATTTTTCTTACTTTCTACTGTTTTCTGAATTTTTATTGTACCTAATATTTAAGCTGTTTCTAAACATCAGTGGGAGTTATTGTTCTGGAGTCATGTTTCTAATAATGTTAAAATAGTATTGTTTCTGAGGTTTTTCTCTTCATGTTCCAAAGAGAAACCATATAAGAACTGTTTTTAAAACCCATCTTATTATTTGGGTGCCAAGTTAAGTGACACGCATGTGCTGCTGTTATCTAGGGAGCATGATATTTTGTTCAAAGAACATTTGGCTCCACATTTTGCTTACATTTCACATCAGAAATATCGCCACAAATAAATAGAACAATAATAATAACAATGACAACAAGTTTAGTTCTATTTCCAATTAGTATTAAAATTCAAGAAACTGGTGAAAAAGCTCTTTGTCCTCCTAAGACCAGAACACTCTCCTGAACACAGGCTTCTTCAGTTCCTACTAATATTAGGAAGTAGCTTATGGTTTAACTATTAATTTATACTTTCAAATACTATTAATGATTTTAAAGCACTGGATAAATACTCATGTTTCAGGGGATGTGAATAATTCTGTCCCCTTAAGGTTATTTAATGAAAGCTTAATCTTAAATTTTGCAGCCCTGCTTAGGTTGTTATTTAGTATGCATCAATAAATAAACTTTCAATTATCTTGGTAAGCATATCCAAAAATAGAATGAGAATCAAAAGGCAATGGTGTATCCAGTAATTGTTCCAAATAGATAACTTTAAAAATATATAAATTTATTTATTTGTTTGTTTGTTTGTT
Organism: Delphinus delphis; assembly: GCF_949987515.2. Classification (NCBI taxonomy): domain Eukaryota; kingdom Metazoa; phylum Chordata; class Mammalia; order Artiodactyla; family Delphinidae; genus Delphinus; species Delphinus delphis. The sequence continues at coordinate 68,060,188 of NC_082689.1, forward strand.
TTTGGCTGCGTTGGGTCTTCATTGCTGCACGTGGGCTTTCTCTAGTTGCAGTGAGCGGGGCCTACTCTTCATTGTGGTGCACGGACTTCTCATTGTGGTGGCTTCTCTTGTTGCGGTGTGTGGGCTCTAGGCGCGCAGGCTTCAGTATTTGTGCACGTGGGCTCTAGGGCACAGGCTCAACAGTTGTGGTGCACAGGCTTAGTTGCTCCGTGGCATGTGGGATCTTCTGGGACCAGGGCTCAAACCCATGTCCCCTGTATTGGCAGATGGATTCTCAACCACCGCACCACCAGGGAAGCCCCAAACAGATAATTTTGATAGAATCTTTATTTAATTTCAGATGAAACAAATCTTATGAAATTTAATTATTTTTGCTAGAGTTTATGCAGTTAAACTATGCATTTCTCTATGCAGTGAAAATGGCCAACCTATTTTATTTAAACTTTATTATATATTCCTGTCTTTTACAGTGATTATAACTTACTAAAATCATTTGTTGCATGTATTTTACAAATGATTAATCTACAAGAAAAATTTTAATCCAATAAAGGTGAAAGTTGCCCTTTTTGGTTGTTTTTTAAAATAATTACTCTAAAGCTAAAGCGATTTCATTTTTTCAAGGGGCAATTTTTTTTTAAAATCATGTTTGTCATGTATGTTTGTTAACTTATGCCACCAATGGCTTAGCTCAGCTAACTGAAAGGAAGCCAGACCCTTTTATGGGGGGGGAGGTGAGTGTTGTGTTGTGTTTGTGGTAAATTCCATTGTCTGTGACTCCTAAATTATTTTCTGAGACCTTTTTTTTAAAACATTTATTCATGTTTCTTCTGTATCCATCTAATCAAATTCCTACTCGTAGCATACATGTTTTCTTATTTTCTCAACTCTGTATTTTGATAATCTTTTAAAGAAAAAAAATCCTAATAGAAATTCCCTGGAAATAATTTACAGGACTAATGAATCTGTAGGTCTTTTAGACAGTTCTACATTACAGTCCCATTAATATTCTCTCCTTTTTATAAGGCTTGAAGTAAATCCCATGACACTAGAAGAATTTAGATACTGATTACTTGCGATTGGTTCCTGGTGATTTGCTCTTAATAATTTCCAGTTGAATTTAATGAAAGTATGATTCCTGAAATGCTGCTTCATTAAAATTGCATCTTTTCCCCTTTAAGTGTGGTCTCGGTCATTTCACCCATTTTGCGGTGTGTTTTTCTCCCCCTTAAAAAGTAATGATTGAGAAAGCAGAAACAATTAAGAATATCACTTTAGTTCTTCCTAGAAGGCCCCCCAGAGTTCCTCTGCATGAAATGATGCAAGCTGCACTTCATCAGGATTTTATAATATGTTCTTTCCAATTGAAGAGATTATTTTTTTAAGTAGTTTTAAAAGAGAAACATGAAGATTTGTGGGGAGGTGAAGGGAAGGAAAGTGAAGAATCTGTTGCATATACAGGAGAAGTAAGGTGTTTAGTATTTTTACTCAAAAAGATATATATATATATATATATATATGGAGCTTGATTAAGTTATACAGTGCAGCATTCAGAGTTAATTTAATTGAGATGGTGATTTGCCAATGAATATCTACATGGATCCTTTTTAAAAATCCAAATGCAAATGAGTACAACTGCAGTAAAATATATTTGCAAATGAATCCTGTTGCTTTATTCATTTATTATGTAATTACTGCAATCTTTCCCACCTTGTTTTCAGTATTTCTTAATCATTAAGTCAGAAGCATGACAGCAGTGCCGGCCCTGGCATGATTCTCTTTGACTGAAACCTTGTAAATTAACACAATTAGCACAGCATCATCCTGCTAATTAACTTCCAGAGTCTGGTGCAGTGGTTTTGCAAGCAAGGAAGAGGGAGTCAGAAGGGAATCAACATGCCATTCTGTTACCAAACTCTGTGATACGTTCAGTTTAGCTCAGTAAGTCAAAGCCGGCCATGTCAGGAGCCAAAGTCAGGCAATGAAGAGCTAAAGGGGTTGGAGGAGGAAAGCAGAAGCGGGTAGGAGCTGTCAAAATAGACTGCAGTAATTCAGAAGGGAGCTGATGCCACAGATGCTTCATTTAGACCAGAACTCCTTCTGAACAAGGAATCTCTGCCAGAGGGCACAAGAGAGTTTGCAAAATTCACTTACCATAATACAAAGGAGATTAAGGAGGCCTGCTTAATACAGCTGTATCAGAATAGGAAGTGTTCCAATCAAGCAGAGATTAGAATAGGACGAACCAGCATTGGGAAATAGAACAGGGTTCCAGTGTTCTTCTGTAACTAACTATAAGTGAGTCCTCGAGGGTACATTATAAATCCCTTTGGGTACTGGTTCCCTAATGAGGGAAATAAGGCAATGTCTAAGGTCTCTCTTTAAACTGTAAAATTCAAATGATTCTCTCATTCTGACTGCTTCATAATGAGAAAATACTCTTGTATAGTTTGCTACATAGTCACCTTGCTTCCGTTTGTAATCTAGCAGATGATAGAGTTACACATAACATCTCATTTTCTAGTTGTACTCTTCGAGTTTATGCCACACACTGCTTTCCATAAATGTAAAGGGTTAGAATCCAGATTCTCTGTTCTTATCTTCCCTTTTACCTGCTTCCCCCCTTCATTCATATATATATATATATATTTTCCCCCCCACCCCTCAGTACCTTGAAGGCTGTAAGGCAGAGGGAAAGATGATAACAGAAGAAGGGAGAATGCTAGCTAGAAGACCGACAGACAAGTGATGCTTGTTTTTTTTTTTCAGAGTTTCAACAACAGGACTGAGAGGCAGAAAGGAGCCAGTTGTAATTCATACCGAGTTGTAGGCTTTGTGCGATGAAAGCGATGGAGCGCTGCCTGGGAGATTGCTTTGCTGCACTCCACGAAGCAGATTTGAAACTGTCGTGGACCACTTTAGATGAGAGTTGGATTATGGAATGACCTGCTATGTCTGTGTCATATTGTTCTGCGCAGGGAGCATTATACTGTGCTAACTAGGTGTTCAGTACCAAATAAGAGAGGTGTCCTAGATGTGATCTGTCAGCTGTGTCTCATTTTTATATTGGTTAAAATATAAAACAGAAACTGTGATGTGAAGAGACAGGATAGCTGGATATCGCACATGTTAATACTCTCACGTGCTAGATATTTAAAATGTATGCATATTTTATTGTAAGAACTTGTGATTGAATTCTAACTTGACAGGAATGTGTATGTACATACATATGTGTTTCTGTGTGTGTGTGTAGCAAGTAACTTGATAGGCTTAGCAGAAATAAATTTACTTATTACTTAAAAATGAAAAAAAATGTAGGTTTCCTACAGAGTTTTCATTTAAATTGTTTACTTTTTATACAGGGTATAAATTACTTTTATACAGGGTTGAAAGTTCTCATTTAAACTGTTTACTTTTTATACAGGGTTGAAATTTTATACAGGGTTTTCATTTAAATTGTTTACTTTTTATACAGGGTTGAAATTCAGTCCCTTTTAAAGTATATGCATTGTAGAGACCATAACAGGTATTATAAACTGTGGAAATCCTTTATAATGTCACTATCGTTGGTGGAAAATAATAGGTAACAAAAGAAGTTGGGGGAAAAAGCTTTAACGGTTCTGATGAGTATCTAAGTAAATTAACTTTTTCCCCCCCAAATCTTTAGGCTTGAAGATGCAGTGGACGCCGGAGCATGCCCAGTGGCCAGAACAGCACTTTGACATCACCTCCACCACTCGGTCTCCTGCCCACAAAGTTGAAGCTTACAGAGGTCATCTGCAGCGCACCTACCAGTATGCCTGGGCAAATGATGACATATCTGCTCTGACTGCATCCAACCTACTAAAAAAATATGCAGAGAAGTATTCTGGCATTTTGGAAGGCCCCGTGGACCGACCTGTACTCAGCAACTACTCTGATGCGCCATCAGGACTAGTGAACGGTCGGAAAAATGAAAGCGAACCGTGGCAGCCTTCCTTGAATTCAGACGCTGTTTATCCCATGAACTGTGTTCCGGATGTTATCACTGCCAGCAAAGCTGGAGTCAGTTCAGCCCTCCCTCCAGCAGATGTCTCTGCAAGTATAGGGAGCTCTCCTGGGGTGGCCAGCAACCTGACAGAGCCTAGTTATTCAAGTAGTACCTGTGGAAGCCACACTGTACCTAGTCTTCATACAGGGCTCCCATCTCAGGAATATGCCCCAGGATACAACGGCTCATATTTGCATTCTACTTATAGCAGCCAGCCAGCACCTGCACTTCCTTCACCTCATCCTTCTCCCTTGCATAGCTCTGGGCTCCTACAGCCACCACCTCCTCCTCCACCGCCACCAGCCCTTGTCCCAGGCTACAATGGGACTTCTAACCTCTCCAGTTATAGCTATCCCTCTGCTAGCTATCCTCCTCATACTGCTGTGGGATCTGGGTACAGCCCTGGGGGTGCACCCCCTCCTCCTTCAGCATACCTGCCTTCAGGAATTCCTGCTCCCACCCCCCTGCCCCCCACCACTGTTCCTGGCTACACCTACCAGGGTCATGGTTTGACACCGATCGCACCCGCGGCTCTGACAAACAGTTCGGCAAGTTCTCTCAAAAGGAAAGCTTTCTATATGGCAGGGCAAGGAGACATGGACTCCAGTTATGGAAATTACAGCTATGGCCAACAGAGATCTACACAGAGTCCTATGTACAGAATGCCCGACAACAGCATTTCAAACTCAAATCGGGGGAATGGCTTTGACAGAAGTGCTGAAACATCATCCTTAGCATTTAAGCCAACGAAGCAGCTAATGTCCTCTGAACAGCAAAGGAAATTCAGCAGTCAGTCCAGTAGGGCTCTGACCCCTCCTTCCTACAGTACTGCTAAAAATTCATTGGGATCAAGATCCAGCGAATCCTTCGGGAAGTACACTTCACCAGTAATGAGTGAGCATGGGGATGAGCACAGGCAGCTCCTCTCTCATCCAATGCAAGGCCCTGGACTCCGTGCAGCTACCTCATCCAACCACTCTGTGGACGAGCAACTGAAGAATACTGACACGCACCTCATTGACCTGGTAACCAACGAGATTATCACCCAAGGACCGCCAGTGGACTGGAATGACATTGCTGGTCTCGACCTGGTAAAGGCTGTCATTAAAGAAGAGGTTTTATGGCCAGTGTTGAGGTCAGATGCATTCAGTGGACTGACGGCCTTACCTCGGAGCATCCTTTTATTTGGACCTCGGGGAACAGGCAAAACATTATTGGGCAGATGCATAGCTAGTCAGCTGGGGGCCACATTTTTCAAAATTGCTGGTTCTGGACTTATCGCCAAGTGGTTAGGAGAAGCAGAGAAAATTATCCACGCCTCTTTCCTTGTGGCCAGGTGTCGCCAGCCCTCGGTGATTTTTGTCAGTGACATTGACATGCTTCTCTCCTCTCAAGTGAGTGAGGAACACAGTCCAGTCAGTCGGATGAGAACCGAATTTCTGATGCAGCTGGACACTGTACTAACTTCGGCTGAGGACCAAATCGTAGTAATTTGTGCCACCAGTAAACCAGAAGAAATAGATGAATCTCTTCGGAGGTACTTCATGAAACGACTTTTAATCCCACTTCCTGACAGCACAGCGAGGCACCAGATAATAGTACAACTGCTCTCACAGCACAATTACTGTCTCAATGACAAGGAGTTTGCACTGCTCGTCCAGCGCACAGAAGGCTTTTCTGGACTAGACGTGGCTCATTTGTGTCAGGAAGCAGCGGTGGGCCCTCTCCATGCCATGCCAGCCACAGACCTTTCAGCCATTATGCCCAGCCAGTTGAGACCCGTTACATATCAAGACTTTGAAAATGCTTTCTGCAAGATTCAGCCTAGCATATCTCAAAAAGAGCTTGATATGTATGTTGAATGGAACAAAATGTTTGGTTGCAGTCAGTGATAACTTCTTTAAAAAAATGTAATGAATGTTGGCACACACACATAAAACCTGCTACATAGGGTATAGAGCCCCTTTCCAGTAGTGTTTGAATTGCAAAGGGTACTGGGGAAGAAGACGATTAAGTTGCATCTTTAGAGTCAGGGTAGATTTGGAGGAAAAATGCATCCAATGAGAGCTTCTGATTTGAAAGCCCCAGATGACATAAAGCATCTGCTGATGCTCAGTTCGGTTCAAGCTAGACAACACTCACCAAGGAGCAAGGTGCAAGTGTGTTGATTTCAGAAGGACATGAACCTCATGTGTTGATTCCATTCTGCTGTTCTCGAGATTTAGTTGCTGTCAAGTGCCTGGAGTGGTGCTTTATTTTTTGTTTGCCTCACAATTACATTGGTGGCATGTGCTAATATAAAGAGCTTTAACTTCAAACATTATTGGACTAAAGAGATGAATGGTTGTGTTTCGACAGAAAACCAGATTTTTGCCATTTTAAGAGCAACAGTATTCCTCAATCCTGTCTGTTCTGCAGTATTAAGCTAAGAACAGGTAAAACAGGGTAACGGTAATCTGGACCTTAATTTCTGCAGTTCATTTCTTTTAATGTTCTTGTCTGCAAAAACTCAGGAAAGTGATTGTGATTTGTACAGTACCTCAAAGGAATGTGTTGAAAGCACTATGTACTGCTGAGAGTAATGGGATAGGCTTCAATGTTACTTTATATTAAAATGTATGTTTACCTCAACGATTGGAAAATAGCAAGGAAAATTACTTTGAATGTATCCAGAAAAGTACTGAGTGTGATACAACTGAATATTTACAACTTAAAGTAAAAATGGAAGGATTTTTTTTTAAAGGTTCTTTCACTAATTATGGGGAATTGACCAGAGCAGAATAATTCTTTATATCAATACCTGCAAGAGTTCTTCGTACATTGCTCCTTGATAATGAAGTGAAAATGTTCTTAGAAGGTACACTGGTTAATGGAAAGCTACTTATACAGTCTGTGTTAGTGTCTAGAACAGTCAGCCACAAGACCCGTTTAGGACCCTGAAAGTCACAGTACCTAAAAACTAGGACTGCCTTTTCCTGCAGAGCTGGTAATGGTGGTGGTGATTTGCAAGTTCTCTCTGAAACTGCTGGGAATGGTGTCATCCTATTCACTAATCTAGCTTATAGGCTTGCCGTGCTGTTTGACAGAATGCAGAAGATAGCAACCAAAACAAACAAGCAAACAAATAAATACAGAAAACAACCAACCAACTTATATATCTGCAAAGAATATATCTACGTCCCCTCTCCTTCTTGACTCCTCTCTTGTCAGTGCAATTTTGCTTCTCATTTTGAAATCTTCTGGGCTGTAGTGCTCCCACATTCATTTCTACCTCAGTTTTGTTGCATTTCTCTTGGAAAGTCAAATAGAAAATTGGAAGTAGACACACACACACACACACACACACACACACACACACACACACACACAAATATAGCTTGCCAAACATGTTACCTTGTTTTCTCTATCTTTTCCCATAAATCTAGTTTCCAAAACACATCAGCCTTCATGCTCACTTCCACCGAAGTCCACCCTCACCCCAACAGCATATGTGGCATTTTTCTCAATTTCCCATTCCTCATCTGCTCCCCACCAAGTTGTTCTTTGTATCCTTTAATGCTTTATGTGCAACTTTTCATTGCTAGGTGACTGATGTTTGGCAATGCCTCTGAACAGACACGGTGTAGGCTGTAGCCTTCCAAAGCCACTGCCCGTGCATAAGCAGAACAGCCTGGCTTTTTGAATGTATTTTTCCTGGTTTTTTTTTTCCTTCCTTTTTTTAGTTGAGAGATGCAGTAACAAAACTGTTGCAAAGCACTGGCATTTTATGTATTCAAAAAGTGATGTACATTTTTAAAAATTTTAAATAAATGCAATGAGAAGCCCTAAGAAAGGTCTTTCTGTTATTGTTTTGTTTTCCTTCAAATTTTTTTTTTTTTACTGATTTCATCCACAATGTCAAATTCTCTGAAACACTTAACATAGAGAAAGCTAATGAAGGACTTGATATTTCTGAAATTTTATGATGCTTGATCATTACTCCCCTTTTTTCTTGTTTTTCTTGTTGCTAAAAACTGAGCAAATGAACCAGAATTTAACTTACTATGATTTTCTATCAATTAAAACTGTTCTTACACATAAATATTCCATATTAAAAAGCAGTGCCTTTCATTAAGGATACAAAAAATAATATTTAAGTACGTCCTCTGCTTTTCACAAGTGAATAAACACTACAGTCGTGTTCTGGCTCTACCCTGCACATATCCCTTATTGTAAGGAAATTCTAATATCCCCATTAACCTGTAGGTTCATATTGATCTCACTGACAAGTTTACTTTTGCACGGTGCTGACCTATTTTCAGTCTTTTGGACGTCACATTTCATCTCCGCCAACATTCTGTGTTCACTTGAAAGCAACTGGCAAGTTTTGACAAACCCAATCTTACTTAGACAACTTTGGAAAATCCAGTATTGACCCACATTTCCGTGGCTAGTAAGAGTTAATGCCAAATATATGACTGCACTATTGTGTTTTACACTCATTTATAAAACTGAAAATAAAGTCATGCATATTGGCTTTTAGCTTTAAATGACTTAAAAATTACTTTGAGATATGAGTGGCCAAAAATCCGTGTACTTAGGCAGAAGCTGAAGTTGTGTGTGAATTTCATTTAGCCTCACAAATTCTAGGATTTGATCTCTTAGGAAATTGGGCATGCTGAAGAAATGAAGATCTGTTGGGGGAGATAATGCTGACTTTTGAGTAGGTAGTGCTGTCCTGTGAGTCTTTGATTCTGCATGGCAGCATTATGAGCTCTTCTATGGACTAGCCTAATAATGAGCTCTTTTCTGACCATCTTTTCTAGAGCTTGGGGAGGGGGTGGGGGTACCACATCCTGAGAAGTGAACGTGCACAATCAGTTATGGTACAACTGAGTAATGGGGCTTCATAGTCTTGGACTCTTTTTGACTGCTCAGAATTTGGAGAAGGCTACTAATGAAGGTAAGGTAATGAGCCAGTCCAAGTCTCTTGCTGTCTGGCCAGGGGATTTGAGCCAGTCCACTTAACAGCCCCTAATTCCCTTCTTCACAACTGCAATAACATTTCCAACA